>NC_062522.1:17934852-18276102 GCF_022655615.1 Tachysurus fulvidraco
CACACAAACACACATGCATGCTTCACATAATTGAAACATTACAGTTGAGGAATCACTTTCTCTTTAAATGGCCAAGAAATACAGTTTACGAATCAGTCTTGACCAATAGGCAGACTCAAATGGAGAAACATGTTTAATTTTAAAAGAGGCATTACAGGATTTTTTTTACCGGCAAAGTCCTGGACAAATTAAAAAAAAAACCATCACACAAATATGTCGTGCTTCCCCAAACTGTTGCCACAAAGATGGTAGCACACAATTATATATAAAGTCTTTGCATGCTGTAGCACCACAATTTTTCTTCACTGGAATTAAGAGGCCTAAACCTTTTCCAGCATGACAATTCCCCTTAGCACAAAGCGATATCTATAAAGACATGATTTGATACATTCGGGGTGAAAGGACAGAACTGAAATGGACTGCTCAGAGCTCTGAGAGAATAAACTGAAACTGTGACCTTACTAATGCTCTCCACAGCTCTCCAAAAATGTAATAAAAAGACCGTTCAAGAAGCACTGGAAAGCATTGGATCCTAAATCTGTAATATTAAAATAAAACAAATAAGTATGATAGTCAGGTGTGGTCAAACTTTTGACCACATAATGAATGAAATGGTTCGTGGGTGCACTGATAATATTGCAAATATCCTGGATATCTGAATATGTAAAGAAATATGCTGTACTATCCTTCTTATACTACTTTAGAGTTTTATACAATAGCAGAGGTTCCCAATATTTTCCCTTAAGCAGTCTTTGGCTTGCTCTTTAGGGATTTATTTGGTCTTTAGGGATCTAATTTCTGTAAAACTGCTTCGCGACCATGTTTGTTTTTAAATGTGTTTAGTACATTTAGTACATTCACTACTATTTCCATTGTATCTTTGTAAATTACTTGAAAAAGACAGCCCACATTTCCTTTTTTGTACCTTATTCTTTTTAAACTCAACAATCAAGTTCATGCTCATAATAACTATCAATATACTCATCAATGTCTATTGCTTAGAAGAGTGGAATGGCCTTTATTCAGTTCAGAAAGACATTTTATCATTTTAATGCAACACTACATATTCACATGCAATCACATATTCTCACCATTAAAATGCAGTATTCTGAATAATCTCTGAATAAATATTTTCAAAGTCGCGGAAAGTCACGGAAAGTCTGAAAGTCGCTTCTCTGTGAAAACAACATCAGCTCCACTCAGCCATATAAGTTCCAGAACAGCAGCCAGAGCAAGAAGAATTTAAATTGTCTGTTTAATTAATGATTTGAGAACCTTCAGTGGAAGAGAGATGAAGTGTGATAACACCAAGAGTGATTGGGTAACAATTACAGGAGTCTATCAATACACTCAGACCCCTAGTGGTCGTACAAACAAAACCAAAAGTGCATACACAAACAAGTGTGGCTTACGTGCAGGTAAACAGACAAACAATACTAAACAGAATCACATGCTCACTTGTACTTGTATCAACCAAGATAATGACAACCCAGAAATGTGTTAAAGCTTTGCAATTTTTTTAGAACTAAAGCTACAAAATGTGCTTCAGTTCCAGAGCAAACACAAATACTATAGTGTCCTCATTTTTACTCAATGCCTTTAATTTCATGTAGTTATGTCTTGACAAGCAGTGATGATCCCCTTCAGACTATCTGCTCGTGTGACACTGTTTGGCATAGCATAAATTCATTCATTCATTTATTTTCTACCGCTTATCTGAACTTCTCGGGTCACGGGGAGCCTCAGGCATCATCGGGCATCAAGGCAGGATACACCCTGGACGGAGTGCCAAACCATCGCAGGGCACACACTCTCATTCACTCACACACTCACACACTCACACATTACGGACAATTTTCCAGAGATGCCAATAAACCTACCATGCATGTCTTTGGACCGGGGGAGGAAACCGGAGTACCCGGAGGAAACCCCAGAGGCACGGGGAGAACATGCAAACTCCACACACAAGGCAGAGGTGGGAATCGAACCCCCAACCTTGGAGGTGTGAGGCGAATGTGCTAACCACCAAGCCACTGTGCCCCCCATAGCATACATTATTCATTTTAAAAATTATTAAATTTTTATAGTGTCATAATTCAAGTAGCCAATAATACATTTTACTAATTACACAGCTGTAATAATTGTGAGCTGTTGTTGCTTCATAACTGCTGTAATTGTTGCGATGTTGACAAAATACTGACAGTAGACAACTCTGAAATGAACAGAAACTAACAACAATAGCATTGTTTTGTTTTAGGTGAAATATTTTGCTAATTTCTTTGTAACCTATGGCTACGTGTTCATTTGATGTAGATGTATTTTGACTATTTTCTATATGCAAATATATAAATTAATGATAAAATAATAATACAATTTCTTATGTATGTATAGATCATTCACTCATAAATATTTGTGTCTATGATGCTCTATGATGGATTAGACTCCCCTCCTATTCATGCATGAACCAAGAGTTCCTGGGATAGTCCCTGAATCCAACTTGACCCTGACCATAACAGTTATTAAAAATGTATGTATGAAAGTTAAATACCAACAAAAATTTCAACATTAAAGTCTTTTATTGTAACCACTTCCTGGTGTACTAGTTTTAGTGTCAGGAAAATATGAGGGCTGCATACTAGCTGAGATTGGGTCCTGTTTAAATGCTAGCCTTTAACAACACAATATAAATCGATTTACCTTTATAACTTCTTTTCCCAGTGTGGAATTGAGCCACTGTGTGTCATATGAATGCCCATCAGCAGAAATCTTTCCCAGTACAGGGTCCTGAGCTTCACCTGCTGAGAAACAGACAGAAGAGTAGAATGTGAATGTATGATGTCCTTATTGACTAAGGCAACCCTAGCCTCCTCAATTATGACTTAAAGTAACTTGTGAATCTCAGCCTGAATTGTAGCGACAGCTTATTTCGCACATTATCAGCTGACAGCTTGAATTTCCAGAGATATCAGACAGCTCATTTCACACCTCTGATATCTCAGCTCTCTTCCATGAAACATCATGTTGCAGCAGCTGTGCACTGTGATTATGCATGCAAATTCATTCTTGCTTACCCAGAAATCTGCTCGATGAGACAAGAATCAAACAAAAATAAAAAAATGTATGCATAGTCAAGAGCATATGTGAAATCACCAGAAAATAATCTGCAATAGAACAGTTTGTATGCCATGACTAATATGATTATATTATACTCATTTTTGTGGAAGGTTATATTATACTATACAAATAGCAATAGTATAGTAATAACAAATGTATAGTATTATTAGTATTAGGACTGTTTGTCTGGTGATTTCTTGCACAAGCCAAAACATATCACTTGATGGCAGCACTGAACAAAACTTGCTTTTGTTCTCGTGCAATATAAATAAAATAAAATACAACAAACAAACAAACAAGCAAACAAACAAACAAACAAATAAATAAATAAATAAATAAATAAATAAATAAAGATCGTTTTGTCCCATTAAATCAAGTGATTTTTAACGAATCAAGATTCTCAAGAAATAAACAGAGATATTTGTGTAGCAAACATCAGCTACTAAATATCAGCTTTTGTGTTTTTGCATAGTATAAATGGATGTTTTTTATATTAAAAAACAAACAAACAAAAAAACAAACATAAAAACATATATATTTATACATATTTATAAACATAAAATTTTTTTTTCTAGATTCCTAGAAAAAAACAAACACCCCTTCCCCCAACCACATACACATATCAACACATCTTTTCCATGATAATTCACAAGGCTCTGATATATGGTTTGTGTTTTTCTGGACATTACTGAGATTATCAGTGAAAGCTCTTTGACTCAGATCAATAAGAGAGGAAGCATGCAAGTCCCTGTAATGAGCTTGCTCAGTCACGCAGTGCCCATCTTCCTCAAACTGACATCTACAGCACTGAGCCTTTGCAAGAGATTGTGAAACCATGAGGCTTGCCAGGCTTCATGTAGGTCTCCAATATTGCCTGATTTGGACCCATATCTGCTTATATAAAGTTTGAATATCATAATTATTATTGCAGCTGTCTCAAGTCTCTTACAGTGGATCATTTGACAGATACAACATAATCACATGAGCAGAATAATTTCTGAATCATTTTGAGGTTTATAGCTGCATAACTACTTTGGAAGGATAAATGACAATGATACAATTATATAAATTAATAATTTGACCTTCTTTGCGAGTTAACATTAGCTTTGTGTGCTAGCTCTATGTGTTTGTCTCTAGCTGTGTTTGCCAGCAGAGCTTTGTGAACCATCTGGAGCGTTGCTGGAGCAACGGCGATGAGAGCAACGGTAACGTTAACTGGGGTTACCCAGGAAACTGTGGTCGCTATGGAGACTGCATCATAGGGCGGAGCCAGGGGTCTCGACGGGGAGGCGAATCCGCGCGTGCTCAGCTCAGTTCTGTTTTCTCATGCAAGAAACGGCAGTGTTTCCTTTTTATGCCATACTACTGTGTCTTTCTAATCTGGAATTCTACAGGGAATTGATGAATATAATTTGGGGGAAATTGATCTTTTATGTGGCCGATTACAGCAATTAACATTGATTTGGTGATAACTGTTTTTTTTTTTTACACAAATTAAACATTTTAAGCCATAACAATCAATTCTTTCATTCTGTTTAACACATAGTTATTTGGTATAGGTAAAGGCGGTTTGATTAATAAATACGTACAATAGGCTATATATATTTGACAACGTAATGGTTTTATCCACATCACTTTGTTATAATGATATCTGCACTTTTAGATACTAACAAAATGCATGTGACACTAACACGTGACCTCTGAAAATATATCGCTTCAACACATTAACAGGCATTTGTTAGATTGTAATATATTGCCAGTACGTATGATGACGATTATATATAACACTGAGAACAAATGCAGACTGACAATCACAAACGATTCGTTATTGTTTTTGGATATTTAAGGTCCCTGACCCGCCCTTCGTCCAATTTTAACCATTATAGAGAATGCATAATTATCTGCAGTCCGACAGGTTTTAGTCCGTGTACAAGGTCTGCATGATGAAAATCCTAGAGCAAAGTGTAGTTGGTCTGAGGAGCATCGTGGACTGGAGATGCTGTTGCTTTACACGTCTGTGAAAATCTTTTTGATGTTTACGCAGTTCTGATTATTTTGGTTTGTGTAGTTAGCCTGTTTAAAGCCGCTGTTTATGCCCTCCTCTATCACCATGTACTCCGATTTGCTGAGTGACGAGCTGCTCCGCGTCCGTTTCATCTCCTCAGCGGAGTCGAGATGCTCGCAACTCCCCGTGTGCAGATACTGCGCGTGCTCCTCGCCGTCCGTCTCCCGGTGGTAAAAGTAGTTGAAATTGGAGACGATGACGGGCACTGGAAGCGCGATCGTCAAAACCCCAGCAATGGCACACAGCGAGCCGACGATCTTCCCGCCGATAGTCACCGGGTGCATATCTCCGTAGCCGACCGTAGTCATGGTAACCACGGCCCACCAGAACGCGTCCGGGATGCTGCTAAAGCTGGATGCAGGGTCGTCTGCCTCAGCGAAGTATACAGCGCTGGAGAATAAAATGACTCCGATAAAAAGGAAGAAAATCAGCAAACCAAGTTCCCGCATGCTGGCTTTAAGTGTCTGCCCGAGGATCTGGAGGCCCTTGGAGTGGCGCGACAGCTTAAAGATGCGAAACACTCGTACTAGACGAATCACGCGCAGAATGGCAAGGGACATGGCCTGCTGCCCATTACCCTGTCTTTCGGCCAACTCTGTTCCCAGGGTGATGAAATACGGGATTATAGCCACGATGTCGATTATGTTCATGATGTTTTTGGAAAAGGTGGCTTTGCTGGGACAAGCGAAAAATCGGACAAGCAGCTCAAAGGAGAACCAGATTATGCAAAGCGTCTCGATAACAAAAAAGGGGTCAGTAAAAGAGCTTGACCCGTACGGGGCAGTGCCGTTTATTACAGGTGCTACTGTGACCGGATCCTTATCGTCCCTAAACTCAGGCAAAGTTTCCAGACAGAAAATCACGATGGAGATGAGAATGACCAGAACTGACACGATGGCGATGCCCCTGGCCGGGCCGGAGCTCTCCGGGTACTCAAATAAAAGCCAGACTTGCCTTTGGAACTCATGACTGGGCAAGGGGCGCTCTTCCTCTTTGATAAAACCCTCGTCCTCACGAAATTTCTCCATCGCTTCCTCTCCAAGCTGATAAAAGCGGATCTCTTCTGAGAAAATATCTATGGGCACGTTTACTGGTCTCCGGATGCGCCCGCCTGACTGATAGTAGTAGAGGATGGCGTCGAAGCTTGGACGATTCCTGTCGAAAAAGTACTCGTTCCTGAGCGGATCAAAGTAGCGCATCCTCTTTTTCGGATCGCCGAGCAAGGTGTCCGGAAATTGGTTGAAAGTTTTAAGCTGCGTCTCGAAGCGCAGGCCCGAGATGTTGATGACCACTCTCTCGCAGCACTCGTGCTCCGCCTCATATCGATCCAGCGACAGGTGGCCGGGCAGCGCGGCCGATTCCTCCAGCAACTCCGCCGCCATCACCGTCATGCTGCCTTTCTCTGTCTCCGCGTAGCCGTGATTCTCGGCGTTGTTTCCCCTGTGACGCGTTAACGGAGAGTCTATAAGGTTGAAGTGTTCATCCATTCCAGGGGGGGGAGAGGCGACAAGGGGCCCGAGAGAGGCGCGCCTCTCCCACCCAGCTTGGAATGAATTAAAAAGTCTTCCCTAGCGTCTTCACTGAGTCCTCTCCGTTCTTGACAGCCGTTTCCGCGCGGTGTCGCCGCCCCACGGCGCGCGCTGCGCTCTTTATAAACGCGCGTCTATTCCCGCCCACAGCGCGCGTGCGCTTCACGCACCCTCACCAAATCAGAACCTAAGTTGGCATAAACATCAATTCAGTCTCACTTTTTTTTCATACGAAAATACACATATTCATACAAAGTGAATAAAATTGCTTAAAAAAACAGAGGTATTCGTCGGTAGATATTTCTCAGGAAAGAAATCAATTTCGCAATGTTTAATGGAACGCGTCCAGTCACCGATTAGAATTTTTTTCAATGACACTAGTAACAGCGTTTCGTAAAAAAAGACGAGCACGTGTTAAAAGAGCAGGCAAATGATTCTCTTAACAGCCAAGTGGTAGCCTACAACCCCGAGCGCACGAGAAAGCCTTCCGGATAAAATGGTACAGTACGCACGGTGTTTTCATTCAAACAAGAACGAAAAACCATTAAGCTTTTCAGACCACATGGCTGATCTGTGCATTTCCCTCAGAGAAAAGCCATCGGGTGGCGCGAAGCAGTGCGCACACGGGGATGCTTTACAGCCGGATGGCGCTCTCCATGGTGACGCGGCTCCCAAAGGCGAAAAGCGCGCGAGGGGAAGAACGCGGTCTGTTTGTTCAATATGGAGACCGGAGTCGTGATTTAGAGCTCAGCACACACAGAGCTTACTAATATGACTGGACATTGTTATACGATTTGATGAAACGGGACATCAAAGAATATGTCACCATAAATCCTAAGCGTTTGTCAAATCTGTTAGTCAGAATATTTTATCTATGCGAAAAAACATAATAGTGCGCAATTAATAAAGTCTACACTTGTGCTTGAATAGATCTACAGTCGAGCTCAAATAAAGCAGGATGAAGCAACTTTAATACTTTACGTATGCTTCCCCCATTAGATCACAATAAGATGCATGACATTTGTTGATTCTGTGTAATACTTTAGTTGATTATGCCTTGTACAAAGCACGTTGTCCCGTCAATCCATTTTCTGTACTGCTTGTCAGGGGATTCAAGCCCAAGCCAGGGGGACACACTGGATGGATTTTCAACCCCCTCACACACACCCAATCACACACTACGGACAATTACAACGTGTCCTTGGACTAGGGTAGGAAAAGGGAATAACATCTAACCCAACTAGTAACTAAAGCAAGGGAGAAACTCATGAACTCACACACAAGCGAGGCAAACATGTTATACACTAAGCTCAGAAACTGCGTTTAAGCAATTATGACGTTATATTAGAGTTTAGAGTATAGAGTTCAATCTTATATTCAGTATTAACCCACACTGAACCTTATAATACAACAAACTGTTATTTACAAACAAAAACATAAACATAACAAGTTTTTGGTATTTGCTTTTAGGTGGGTTTGAAATGCTTAATATAAAAAATATCTAGCAATGATGTGTAGGCTCCAGTCTGTCATGCAACTACACTGTGCTTTGTGTTTCTTTGCCTTTCGCCTTTCTATGTTTTTTGTGCTCTGAGTAATGGCTTTGTCGAACAGCTTTAAAGATTCAGATATCATAACAAGGAAAGCCTAAATACAAAATAAGAAAATAAATACAAAATAGCACAGCATATATATTACCACACTTAACCAAATGTTTCAAACTTAAATGTGGGAAAATTTTAAATGGCCATGTATATTATTTTCTTGAATGCAAGTGCATATTAACATTTGATTTCCAAAGGGATTTACATCTCTCTCACATTTTGCTCAACAGAAGGATTTCTAAGGTTTCTGATGGTGGTATTTTTAGTTTGTATTATTATATTATGATTGTGATTATTACCTTAATTTTTATGACAATATATGTCATTATTATCTGTGACAATGAAAAGTATTTATATTAATTATCAATAGATCATCTGTAGGTTAGGGGGATCAACCTTATACTGTAGTTCTCACTACATTTTTCCTATTAGTCCCACTGTGGAAACTGAATAATACATAGCAGTTACTATATAATATTCTTTAAGATTAATAAAAGAATAATGCCTTGTGGCTTTTAAGGGTCCAAGAGAAATGGCTAAGCATACATATTGTTCAATATCAGATGTCTAATCTGCGGTTGTGTGTTATTTTGACATTTTCAGAGGCCAGACTTTTACACCTAATATAAACATTTATACATATTAATGTCTTCTGAGCTAGAGATGATTGGGTGGTAAGAGATGGCCAGGATTACATAAAATAGATCCATTTTAAAGGATAAACTCACCTGAAGGTCAGTGTAGGCTAATATGTTCTTCTTTCTGTCACAAGAATGACTCTCTCAATGTTGTAATGCATTGTGCATTTTACTACTTTTTTACTACACAAATCTGTGCCTCTTCCTCTTAATAAAAAAAATAATAATAAAAATTCAATTGGATTTTGAATACTTACAATGATTTACAATTACTTAATTGGTATATCTCCTCAATTAATATATTTGTTATGTATTTACAATTATTCAGTTTCAAGAACAAGTTTAATCTGGGTCATAGAGGATCCGGAGCATATCCGAAGTAACCTGCGCTCAGGCTCAAACCAGGGACGCTTTGATAGTGAGGAAGCAATTCTACTCACTGCACTACCAAGTCACTATTTATTTATATGATATGACATGACATCTTGTATTGTCCCTTAGAGGTGTGTATGTAGTTAATTATTCACTAAGCTCATTAATGTCTATGTTTAAGAAAGTCTTCACCAGTGTAATGTAAGTTAAACTTACACTTATATGTATAGATTGGATCTAGAATTTTAACCATGCTTCCAGTACAACTCTTTTAAAAAAGCAACACATCAACTGGTTAACTGTCTAGTACTAGACACCCCCACAAGTGATTTATCTGTCTCTGTAGAGAGCTCATGGTGATTGGATATTAAGAGGCCTTTCTGGTGATGCCTTCTGTGCAATATTGCAAGTCATGCATATTTAATAAGGCTTTAATGTAAGTAGAGCTATCACTTATAACTAGTAAGACACACAGTAGAGAAATGCACAATTGTGCACAGAATTAAGAATAAAGATTGTATTTACCACATTTTTGAAAAATACTTAGATTTAAAACCAAAATTTAAAATATTATGATACAACAGCAGTCAACACAGCTGAAAAACTCACCTGTCCTGTCTGGATACCATAAATCTGAACACTTTCTCATTTGCAATTGTGGCTAATCACTGGTTAGCACAGGGAGAAATCGATATGGCTGGGGTCATTGATCAGCAGCTGGGTGACACACAAACATTTGCCAAGGTCACCCCAAACAGTAAATCAGATACAGTATTAGCAACCGCAGCTGCTATTAAGCTAGGAGCTTAAGAAGAATGCTGAGTAGTTGCTGGGATGGCATGGAAATTTACATAAAAATATTTATGTTGATTGATGTTGAAAGAGATTTTAGACTGCTACCTGCGGGAATCAAATGATACAATCTCTAGAGAGCAGAGAAAAGGTTGGATTTATGTGAATTTTACAGGTGAATAGCAGCTTTATTTATCAGTCTAGCAAGATGATCCAAATCATAATAAAATAGGCAGAAGTCAGGGAATGAACAAACAGCATAAAGTAGACTAGTAGAAGTAGATCTATAAGTCGCTCAAGAGCTCTTGGCACAATTCCAATTGACTAAAAACAGTTGAAAGAATTGAGACTATGCACTAGGCTAAGGCAAAACCATGAAAAGCAAAACAATTCTGAAAACAAGGTAGACAACGACAATAGAAAAGCTTGGTCTCAACTTATATAGACTACATACTTTGCAATGAACTGGTGGGAAGGGAGTATTTAAATACTATGTGGCTGTACTAGTGCACAGATGTGTGTACTGTAATCAGTAAGATAGTGAAGTTATTCGTGACAGTCTCTGTAGTTGTGGATGTTGTGGTCCATAGTGGCTATGTTTGCACACTGTGTTGTGTTCTGGGTATTGTAGTTGGATGGCGTTTCTAGCGTTGGGACCTGACAGGAATATTATATTGGAATTAAAAGTGAGGTTATACATTTATTCTTGAAAAGGTTAATTTCTGTTCTGGCATCTTAAAAAGCCAGATTATTACTCTCTTTTTACAACAGTAAAACATTACTATTAGCTACTGTAGTGAGTGTTGATGTTCTTGCCAGATTTCTTAGTAAGGAACCAATTTAGTGATAAATAATTCTACTTCAATAACTATATACAGTACTATCAAGTTATGCAGTGCTAAGTAAAGAACTTCAATATGAGCATCACTTAAGTTTGGTTTTCATGCATTTTCTACTGCTTATCCGAACTTCTCGGGTCACGGGGAGCCTGTGACTATCTCACTCGTCATCGGGCATCAAGGCAGGATACACCCTGGACGGAATGCCAACCCATTGCAGGGCACACACACTCTCATTCACTAACGCAATCACACACTACAGACAATTTTCCAGAGATGCCAATCAACCTACCATGCATGTCTTTGGGCCAAGGGAGGAAACCTTACTACCCGGAGGAAACCCCCGAGGCACGGGGAGAACATGCAAACTCTACACACAAGGAAGTGGCGGGAATCGAACCCCCAACCCTGGAGGTGTAAGGCGAATGTGCTAACCACTAAGCCACCATGCCCCAAGTTTGGTTTTTATTTAATAAACTGAAATAATCTGTTAATAATAATAATCTGTTTTCTGTGATAGAAAATTAAGTGTTCTTAGCTATCCCTTTCTTAAGGGTATCCAAGAAAGTTGGGTGTTTGTGGTATAAAATACACAGTAAACACATTGCAATCTGTAGGGCATCTATGCAAAGCCATGTTCAGCAGTAAGTGATCATCAGGTAAGAACAAGGCTAGGCTCCTCGATCCTCCTAGATGGATCAGGCAGGACTGTGGAGCAAAAGGAGCCATGATCACTGTCATCTCAGGAATAACTTTTGTAGTTTGTCACAGAGAGTAAGGGAGATGTGGGGGTGGAGTTTGTACAAGGGGTGAGGGGTGGGGGTGCACACTGTATGGAGACTGAAAGCAGAGACTCTGGCAAGACTAGCTATGACAGCATAATTAAAAGGAAAAGCCAGAAGTAACATAGACATGAGAATATGACAGTATGCAGCATGTGGCATAGCATCCAGTCATGACATTTTCGCCAAACCTGAGTAAATGCGTTAGAAATTGGGGGCTGGAAGTCAGGGTTGGTGACAATATCTTAAAACTTAAAGACTGATACTTAATCCTGAATATTAATTAGAGGCTGTTTCATCACTGTGTGTCTTTGAAATTGAAAACTACTTAGCAGAAGCCTCCTGCTGCAGCCTTCATTTTTTGAAGTATCAACAAAAAACTTGCACCTTTTGATCTGAGCAAGCATGGTGGATCATAAACGAGCAAAATTGTATTTATGTAATTTGACATGAGAAGTTTATAAGTTAATAGTAGTGAAAAATATTCCTGGGAGCCAGTGCAGTGTGAATATGATAGGAGTGATGTGGTCATGTTTTCTTGTTTAGGTAAGGGCTCTGGGGTTTTTTTTATTATGAAGCTTTATTATACACCTAAGTACCTATGCAGCAAAGCATTACAATATTAACAATAATTTACAAAGTCTATGTCTCAAACCCTTTTCAAAACTCAATTCATGAACATGCATGGTTCAATGCTGTAATGAATTGGCCAAACAGTTAACCTTTTTTTTGTTTCTTGGTCAACATATTGGATTTGGGGATTTCAAATCATGGCCCACCTGATAACCATTGATGGGACCTAAAGCAAGACCCTCAAATGTATATTGAAAATCTCGCTTTGATAAAAGGGGCAAATATTTCAGATAGTAGTGATGTTGGTGGAAGATTTTGTTGCATACAACAACTTAAACTACTGGTTCTAGATGAACTGCCATAAGCTGTTCCTTCCAGTGTTGAATACACATACAGTAAATACAGCGTTCAGAAATAATATTTCTTGTGTAAATGGATTTGTGGTGTAAATGCTGTTGGCAGTTGTTTCAACAGCAGCATTCCTGCTTCCATAAAGTTTAGAATAATTCTATAGGTATATGAATGGTTGATGCTTAAAGTAGTGGTTGATGGTTGATGCTTAAAGACAGATTTTGGAAAAGAAGAAGATTTTGCTAAAGAAATGCATTGCCAGTGAGTTCAATATGATATTTAATTAACTTTTCAAGATTCCTGTTTGTTTAGGCCTCAAGAGTATATCTTGAAGATGACCTCTTTAAGTAAACATATTTAAGGGAAATGCAGTGACAGTAGATGTGGGATGGCACATAGAGGACTGGCAGTGATGTGGGATGTCAGTGAAAGTTATCTCTGATAGACTACATCTGACTTTGGGTTCTCAGGCATGTGTGGTTAAAATAAGATTCAGTATAAAGATCTGAATAAGACCATGTTATTTTACTTTTTCCACACTTATTAGTTCCTACTCAGATATTCTGATCCAGTCAGTGATGCATTGTCTTTGATTCAGCTACTCAAAACAGAGCACAGCTGTTGTTCTGACTGCTATAATTTGCTATATTGAAGCCAAAAAAATTGGAGGCTGAAATTGTAAGGGGCAATATGCTTCCTATCTGACCCTAGTGAATTGTGAGGCATCATGGCAACCAGCTATACACTAATGATAGGAATGCCCACAGGCAAGTGATTTAAGCAATGTGAAAAATCATTGCCGTCCAGGTACAGCATCCAAAAAATTGACATGCATGAATTGACATGAGAATTTGAGGTTACACATTGTCAACTGGCACCAACTGTAAGGGAACACACACATGCTTTCAGCGACATTAATACAGCTAATTAATGCTATGCTTAAACTAGTTGTCTTGTGGGGACTGGGCAAGGTCAAATCTGTCAGATATTCCTGTGAACATTTGGTCACCACATAAATGCCCCTCAACACACACAAAATATAGTATATATTCATATTTACTTGGCAAAAAGAGTTTCACAGACATCCAAATTACTTCAAGAAGAATCAGAGATTGAAAGAGAATGTTTGAAGAGTATGAAGAGTACATTGGTTGCTATATTGAGGATATATGGGATATGTCTGTATCTTGACATCTTGTGTGGCTGATGCTCTAACAGGAAATGTAAATGTCATGTTGGAGCTATAGTTACGGTTCTTAGTCCTACAGATTAGTCTCTCTCTTTCAGTATATCAGACTGGCTCCTTCTGGGTTTCAGTGTTATGTATTTAAATCTCTGTTAAAAAGAGGCTGTAAAAGTGAATGCTTAAAACTTGGGCTGGTTTCCTATGTTGGCAGAGAGAACATGAATACAAATTAAACTTTATAATAACCTCTAGATAGTGTGTTTTAAAAGGCATTAGAATTGTATTGCCTATGCACATAAAAAAGTTAAGCAAACAAAATCTATCAGACAGCATTCTCTCTGAATCAAAATGACTACAATCTCTCTGATTAAGCCTCTGCTTTGCAAATTGTGTGGGTTTATCCAGTGTTTGGCATGAAAGAAGTATCTGTCACAATATTGAGAGAGAGAAAACGCTAGAGCATCTATACATCTAGGAACAGGCATGAATCACTATAAAAGAGAGGAGCAGAAACACCCTTTTGCAACTGTCAGTGTAATAAACAAATAGCAAGGAGACTTTCCCTGTCAACCACCAGCTCAAATAAATATTCATTTGCTCTTTTGTTCTTCTCCAAACAGATATGGATTATTGAGATTGTAAGCAGGATGACAGCAAAATCAATGATGCACTGTATTTTTCATTTTAATATGCCAATTAAGAAATACAGCAATGTAGTGGGTAGTCTTCACTGTCCTGTGTTTGATTTTGAGCTTTGGTTTCTGTCTGCATGGAGCTGACATTCCATCAGAGGTGAACTCTCACACAGGCTCCAGATCCACCTCATCTCTAACCTGGTTGAACAAAAACAAAAAAATATTATTCATTATTATATATATATATATATATATATATATATATATATATATATATATATATATATATATATATATATAAAATTTTGAATGTCTGTGTCTGTAGCAAATGTAATGCTTTAATAATGCTAAGATCTACATGAAAGATCATACTACATGAGCATACTGTAGGAAATTCATCAATAGTGGGTGGTGTGATATAGCCTAATGTGAAGCTATCATATAAATGTTATGGAGCTTAGAAAATGTTTCTTAGGTAAAATAGGAAATGTATATATGTCTGAATATTTGTAGGGGTAGATTAAAGGATATGAAACTTGGGATGTTACAAAAATAAGGCTAACACATAATTATTAATTTATTTTATTTACTAATAGTAAGTAATAAGTAATTATTTTTAATTCAGTTCTCCCAGTGTTTAAATGGGATTTCTCAGGGTTCTCTGGTTTTCTCTCACTGTCCAAAAACACGTGTGTGTGAAAGAAAAGAATATTATACTTGTGTCTTGTGCTCTGTATGCAACATATTTTGGTGGTCATTACTGCTAGGTCTGTAGCCCTAGAACACTGCATTGTGTAGGGCTCATGCTTAAGTCCATGCTTAAATTCATGCTTACAGGACACCTTTACAGTATATTTGTGCCAAACTGCTCTATCTGCTTCTTTGAATAATCTATGATGCTTTATTTTTTAAACATTCTAGAGCATCTTCTCAATAACCAAAAGAATTCATTATCCAATGAAAATGCTGAGAATCTGGGTCAGGGACGACCTGTGAGAGATTTGCTTTCAGAATCCCCTCCTCCTACCCAAAGGCTTTGTATGTGATATTTAATTTAAGCAGGCATAGAGACACATTAAGACTGCAATATACCTCCCCACATGTCTCTCATTACTCAAATCAAGCATACAACAATATACTCATTTATACTTACACATGCACAAAAAAAAGTAAACACATACAAGAAATATAGCAACAGCAAAAACACTCAAAAAAAAATCCCATCATACTAGAGTCTAGAGGTAGGAACAGAGGTGGCACTCTATTTTCTTTGTCTCTTCTCTCTCTCTCTCTCTCTCTCTCTCTCTCTCTCTCTCTCTCTCTCTCTCTCTCTCTCTCTCTCTCTCTCTCTCTCTCTCTCTCTCTCACACACACACACACACACACACACACACACACACACACACACACACACACACACACACACACACACACACACACACACACACACAATAAATCATAAGAGGGAATGCTCATAACATTTGCAGCTGATCCTGTGCCTTCAAAAATTACACCACATGACATCAGTAATTAAGTTTGAATCTACATATGTGATTTACTTTGTAATTTGCATGCCTATTCTGTTTTTCGGATAAACTGTGGCAAGCTAAAAAGCAATCCTCATACTGTAAAAAGAAGTACAAAAATGTTCTAGCTAATTAAATCACAGTTAGACCTGGCTGCCGTGTTATGTTTTGTGTAATTTACAATGTATATGGAGATGTAATATTAGCAAACTACAACTTAGGTTTTTACTACTTATATCTAATACAAACTGGCAGCACATTGAAGATCAAATTATCACCACAAGTACATGGTGATGCTTAACTAGTGGCAGCACGAACTTCCCAGGGCTGCATGCCTATTGTGTCCAGGAGTGGTCCCTGGACTGCCAAATTGTCAGACACACAAACAAAGGTAGCTGATGGTGCCAATTCTCTTCATCCACGTGGGACAGCAGATCTGAAACCATTAATGAAATCACCAGTGGAAAGCAAAATCTTGCCCCAAGCAGGACTATGCAGCTCAGTGTCTGAATTTAGATATATTTGGGAAGAATCAACAGTAAACGCATATAAAGGGTGTTGAGGCCATTCTACTACTTCTGTATACAGACTTGACTCCCTTGGATGTATGTGTCTTCTCAACATTGATGAGACACTTTCATTAACTCCTACCTCAAATGTGAAATGTAAAAATTTATCCATCAGACAAAAATACTAATATTTTAGCTGTCTCACCTTGGGTTACACTGTATTGAGGTTGCATGTTCTCTGAGCTAAAAAGAAACAGAAATTTAGAATGTTTGTACTAGTATATATATAACTATCACAAAACTAGCAAGTATCAAAAGTCAGGGTCAGGGTTCCCATATAAAAAAAAACTGTATGGTTCATATACAGCAACAATATATCTTCCTTACTTAAATCAGCCTTTATAAAGACTGTTCATTTCCTTACAGGATTTAAAAGAGCAGTTGACAGCAATGACATTGTCAGACCATGTACTGTATTTACATTAATTGTGAATTCTGGGCCAGGTGTTTGTGAACAAATCAGAACATATTATTATAAATGAACAAAGCTGTGCCAAATATGTTTCTAGAGCTGTGATCTAAAATGTTGAGAGGTTGAAAATTGGCTGGAATATGTCTGACAAAGTCATGTTTACATTTACATTTACATTTACAGCATTTGGCAGACGCCCTTATCCAGAGCGACATACATACAGTAAGTGCTTAAATCTCTAACATTGAATACATTAATGCTGGCTTACTAGGTTACAGTACATAAGATACCATGAGTTTAAAACATTTGTTCAAAGTTACAATGAAAAAGTGTCAAAGGTTGTGTTTTTTTTTTTTTTTTTTTTTTAAATGCAAAAGATAAGGAAAGAAGAGTGTTTCCTGAATAAGTAGGTCTTCAACCACCACTTGAAAATAGCCAGTGACTAAGCTGTCCGGACCTCTAGGGGAAGTTCATTCCACCACCTTGGTGCCAGAACAGAAGAGAGTCTTGTAGTATACTTGCCTCTTACCCTGAGAGATGGTGGAACCAGTTTTTACATCAGGAAAATCTATAAGGCTTTATATGGTATGTAGGACATATATGACATATATGATTGAAAATACACTAATATTATACAATTTGTATATGTGGATTTTGCAGCATGTAGGTCCCTTATATTCTGTTGGAACAGATAAGAATCACATGTGCTTTTAACAAAACTTTTCCATATGGGTTGCTAATTGTAAGATCTCTCATCAAGTGTTTATTGACAAGATGTGTGTGGCTTTAAACAAAGCTAATGCATCCTAATACTGCAGACTTCTGCTTCAATACAACAGCAACAATCATTGGAGATACTGACATTTGTTTTTATAATGCTCACCCGCTATGAGCAGCATTAGACTTAGTAGGGGTCCATTACAGTATAAAATCATCCACTTATTATGGCAGACACATTATTGTTTTCATGCTGACATATGCCGTAGATATATACATGTAAACAGTGTCACCCATACTTAGTCTGTGTCTACCTTCTGATCCCAAAGAAACTGATAAAATGACTGACACTTGATGTGACTGAGACTTACACTGACAATTTAATAATTAGCTATAGCTAATTATTAAATTGTATAGACCAAATGAATAGGTCTATACAATATGTATAGACCAAATGAATCTCCTAAGCGGGATGGCTAGAATCCTTTACCCTGATCCACTAGACTGTATTCCTCTTACTGATTTCACAAGAATATCAAAAGAAATAAGTTTATGATTATTTTGTGATGATCATTCAGTTATATCATGCTCAACAGTGAGAGACCTTGGTGCAGTAGACTTCCTTGTCTAGGTTGAAGCTTTTGTTTTGCTTTTACGATTTCAGAAACTGGTCAGCTAAGAAATATATGATGCAGTTCTGTTTATACATTTATTAAATAATGAAAGAAAAACCATCAGATACTTCTTAACATAGAAACCCAGCACATGTGGCAACTGTGTTATGTCAAGTAACTGGTTATTTAATTTCAAAGTGTATTTCTTTTCAATAAAGAGGGGATTACATAGAATATGATAGCTGTGGTTCGTTATCATATTTCAGTATCTCTCTGTCATGTCTCCATGTAGGTGTAGTCAGGACCGTGCACTGCAGTGGGTTTGATATTGTCGCCTGTCAGAAACCTTTTGTAAAAGCCTCAGTTACTCAGTTGCTATATGAGGTGGCCCAGGTCAGACTAAGCTTTCTGTTCTCTGGATGCAGCCCTAGAGATTTTACTGGCAGGCTTTATCATTAAAAGGTGCCAAGCACTGGCTGAGCAATGTCTAGCACAACTAATTGAAAGCCACAGATCAGCCAAAAGACACATAAGACACATTTTAACAATTTATAGATTTATAGCATAATTAAAGTAGATAGGAGCAAAATGTATTTGTTGAGTTTTTTTTACTGTGACTAAACACAAACATTTAAATAGAACATAT
Organism: Tachysurus fulvidraco; assembly: GCF_022655615.1. NCBI lineage: Eukaryota > Metazoa > Chordata > Actinopteri > Siluriformes > Bagridae > Tachysurus > Tachysurus fulvidraco. The sequence continues at coordinate 17,953,817 of NC_062522.1, forward strand.
ATACGACACAGATTTATATCTTTAAGCGATAAATAGTGTTTAGAATTTCTAAATTATGATTTAAGCATAAACTTTTTATTTTAAGCCTTTTTTGTAAAGAAAAACACAAGTCCTTTTCTCAGAAAACTGAGAGGAAGACTGAAAGACTCCTAGAGAGTTGGAATACATGCAGAGAACAGTTTAATAATTCATGTATGTCAGTAAGACATACTATGATTTAAAGAACATCTTTATGTCTGTACAATGCACACTCATTGTCCACTTTATTAGGAACAGCTGTACACCTGCACATAGTTATCTAATCAGCCAATCATGTGGCAGAACAAAGCCAAAAATTGTCCATATACATAAGTGTGAGCTCTGTGATTTTGATGTAACATTGATGCTTGAAGCAGAAATGCTCATTGAAATATCTGGAGACCCTCTTCTCTGTTTTTTTGCTTTTTGTTATTTATGCATTGTAAACTCTACAGACTGCTGTGTGTGAGACAAGGACATCAGCAGTGTCTGAAATACTTCTACCCATCTGGTACCAACAGTTATGCCACAGTTAAGGTCACAAGGATCACACATTTTCTTTATTCTTATGTTTTGTGATTTGAGCATTACCTGAAGCTCTTGACATGTATCTGCATGATTTATTTTGAATTACATGGCTGCAAGATTGATTGGCTGATAATATGCAGGTGTTTTTTTTAATGCTATTATAATCACTGTAAAAGGCACTGACAGATTAATAAAACTTTCAACAGAAATCACCTAACAACCACAGCATCTGCAATTTTAAAATGTAAACCTAATGTATACTGTTATATTTGTATATTTTTTCAAATTGAAGCTAATAGAAATGGCTGTGAGACATAATGATAAAATTTCAAAACACCAAAAACACATAGAATTGCCATACTGGCCAACCAAGAGACCAAACACAAAGACCAGGTGTCAGCAGTCAGAGAAGCAGAATGTTGGAGGCAGGCATGCCACCAAAGATGTGGGTGTAACAACCACAAAAGGAATGTGACAGGCGCAAGCAGTGTGTCCAACTGTATCCTGTTACATAAATAGTGCAGGATGCTCAGTTGCAAGCCACAAGCCCATACAATGAAGTTAATGAAACTAGATTTCTTTAAAATAAAAATAAAACAACTAAAATGACAGTACATATAGCCTACTACTGCTAGGGATGTGGTTGCCTAGTGGTCAAGGCATTGGACTAGTGACCAGAAGGTCATGAGTTTGAGTACCAGTAATAATCTTGGTCCACCAAGCTGCCACTGCAGGCCCCTTGAGCAAGGCACTTAACACTCAGTTAAGGTTTAAAGTGTTTAACCTAAGTGCATAATTGATTAAAAAAAGATTGTAAACATCTGGTATGTACCAGATGTTTACAATCATTTTTTTTTATCAATTATTACAAAACTATTAAACTCATACACCCATTTAAGGTGATAAATGTAAATTCTGACCAGTTGCAACATGAAAACATATGATAGTCATGCTATGAATATGAAAACTAAAGAACTTCTAGCATATGAATGTTATTTTTTTTTAGAATGTACATTTATCATCTTAAATGGGTGTATGAGTTTAATAGTCAGTGATTCAGTGTAGTTATGTTACAAGAAACAGAAACTCAAGCATGGATCCCACACACCAAAAGCATTCTGCTTGGAAAATCACTTTTCTATTACTTGTTTGAACTGGATGTAAAATAGTTCTAGACATGTGCAAGTCAATGTTACACTTGCAGATGTTTATAGGGCATTTTAATGAGATAGCTCCAGTAGTATTACTCGGGTTGAGCCAATACCATTATCATAACAGTTGTGCAAGACATACATACCAATAGCATCACTGATATCTATTCAGACACTTACACTTAATGCTCATGATCTAATTAATACCAGCAGATTTGCTCTATTTAAAAAGTGGGTCAGTTCTTATGAGTCACCTTCATCTTCTGCAGGCATCAGGGGGCCTTTTTGGTCTATGAATCATATGAAAAGAAAAGAGAGCAATATGCATAGAAATATACAAGTTAAGACTAGGTATGCTGGACCTGAAGCTGACCAAACTGATATAAATTATATTGGGATATATATATAAATGGGATCTATATATTTTATGAAATACATATTAAGTTGGTCACCTTCACAAAGCTTACAAGAACCTTACATTCTGTTCTCAGAAAGTAAGCCAAACGGGGATGCTGCCAAAAAACAGGGACATAAATCTGTTAGGACAAGCCTTCGAACACAGGCAGTCAAAAAGACATCACTACACCCTATCATATGATTTAATGCTCTTGGGAAGTGTTAAACCCAAACACAAAGCAGCAACAACACAAATCAGCAACTAGATTACAGCTGTTCCTCTCACACCATCTCCCATAGCAAGCCATGGAAGCAAGTGCAAGTGCTACACAATAATTATTGCAATCATCTCCTTTTCTGCCTCCAATTGAGTGACAGGACGAGCAGGAGGGAATTGAACATGCTCGCTTGGAGACCAGCTTGATAAGGAGGACCTAATTTTCAGGCAGTGTTCCAAATACAGTGATCACGCTGAAGCTTACACAAGAGAGCTATCTTAAGCAGAATATAAACTCACATTTTAAACATCAGAGGAGAATCAGAGCAGAAATTCGTCAGGTGATAGATCTTGCCAAGAAGTGGATGATAGATAGATAGATAGATAGATAGATAGATAGATAGATAGATAGATAGATAGATAGATAGATAGATAGATAGATAGATAGATAGATAGATAGATAGATATTCAGTCAGATTATTTGTCATCTGCACATCACATGGCAAGGTATAAAACTGAAACAGTTAAAAAATTAAACAGATAAATAGATAGAATGTACTAAAATAATTTATTTTCTTGTACTTTACAGAATTGGAATTGCTTTTAATTTATATAGTTTTAGTCTTTTTTTAGGCTGTACCAATAAACTAGTTGATGATAATGATGATAATGAGGACAGGGCTCTCGCTCATTGTAAGCAGGGAATCATGATGACTTCACTGAGTGTGTATATCATGTCAAATTTTACTGCACAATAGGGAGAGAATTCAAATCGTGGTGCTTCCAGCAGACTTGGGCTTATCTGCCTTTACCATGACCTCTTCTCTGAGAGTTCCCAAAGCTGAAGAGAAAGTCGCTCATTCGCATTAAATCTGTCAGGCTTCTTGTAGTTTTGATGATCACTTCAAAATATGCTGTTTCATTATGTATGCAATAACAGGAAACTGCCTGTGTGTTAGCATGCACCTCACACAAAACAAGTCTAACAAGCAAAAAAAATAAAATAATTCGCATTCGCCCAGGCAGGTGTGCAATTTCCTAATGCCGATGATTTACAGAAAGGAGAAGGTTGGAGCGCTGTAAATATTTCGAAAACGATCCAGCGGTGCGCCAAAGCCATCGCAATGATGTACGGTGCTTCCCCGAGGGAGCGCGGGCGCGTTCACCAGGTGCGCACGCGACATGTTAACGCGACGGAAACAGGGACATTTCCACGTGCTTCCTCCAAAAGGGTGCATTAACGCGCTATATACATTAGCCTTTGTAGTTTAACGTGCCTGCATGTTACTGTGACATATGATAGTATGAGATTTCAGGCACCATAACACATCTTCCACGAGACGTCAGCGAGTGCTGCCATGGCAACATCAACGAATTAGTCCTCTATAGGCGGCGTTAGAAGTCCAGATTCGTTTCTGCCTTTAAACAGAAGACGTGTGGGGTTTGTAAGAAAACAGGATATAATAAGAGCCCAGTCATTTGCACGACAAGCAGAGTGATAGTTATGGAGACCAGCTAACACTTATTTCACGACGGAATTACTGTGTCTACGACATAAAATCGATCACAGGGAGGATTCGTGTCTGGGTGTTTTGTTTTGTTGAAGGTGCAAGCACGCGCGCAAAGCCGCTAATTATCGCGCGCAGAAGTGACAGAGAGGGTCAGAGATGTCTCGCGCTTCCAAAACAATAACAGCACACAGGACGAAAACATGCATATTATCCACCACGACTGCTAACATATAGAGCAAACGTTTTGTGTTTGAAAGGTCATTTGTGCCAATCAAGTTATGTTTGTTAGCCAAAAATACTTAATAGTATTATTTTAATCGGTATTAATCAAAATCACAGAGCCGATACTAGATCAAGAAGAAGCTTTTATTGTCAATTCTACCATTTGTAGCTGTTGCAGTACACAGTGAAATGAGACAACGTTTCTCCAGGACCATGGTGCTACATAAAACAAGAGCTATAAGGACTTAGTAAGTAGTCCTAGACACATAAAGTGCATCTGTGCAACCTGGTGCAAACTGTGCAGGACAAGACAAACAAGACAGACAAGACCGTGCAGGACAAGACAAACAAGACAGACAAGACCGTGCAGGACAAGACAGTGCAGGACAAGACAGTGCAGGGCAAGACAGACAAGACAGTGCGGAACAAGACAGCACAGGACAAGACAGACAAGACTATGCAGGACAATACAAACAAGATGGACAAGACAGTGCTGGACAAAAGACAGTGCAGACAAAAAAATACAAGCGAATACACAAAAGACAATAAACAGAAACAGTGCTGACCAGTGTAAATACTGTATGTAATAGATAGATAGATAGATAGATAGATAGATAGATAGATAGATAGATAGATAGATAGATAGATAGAGAGAGAGAGAGAGAGAGAGAGAGATAGATAGATAGATAGATAGATAGATAGATAGATTAGATAGATAGATAGATAGATAGATAGATAGATAGATAGATAGATAGATAGATAGATAGATAGATAGATAGATAGATAGATAGATAGATAGATAGATAGATAGATAGATAGTGTAGCCTAACACACTACCAGAAATGCACTATTACATATTCACATGTTGCACTGAGGTGTAATTGGACTCCAGTGGTGCTCATAGTCAATGCCACAGCTCCCCACTCTTTAAACCTTTCTGTACTCTACCTGAGCAAAGGCTCGAGCATAATTATCTTATTAATTGAGTCTCCAAAGCCACATGTGCCTTTTGGTTTTGACATCTTCTGTGAGCAGCAGCTCCTGTGAGAATTAATTTACTTTCCCCACTAAACAAGTCATTGGTGTGTCAGTGTGGCTCCACCTCATACTCCTGAGAATTTTTTTCATAAACAACATTCATGTACAATTATGACTTTAGAATTATATTATGCACCTTTATGTTAAGCTTGTATTTTATTAAGGAAAGGCTGTTTGCTTTAGCAAGCAAATCCTGTCTGGCTTGGCCTTTAGTTGAAGCAGCTTGCTGGATGTAGTTGACTGTAGCAGCAGGTTGATTTACTATCACAACACAGTGAAGTGTGAATAGTCATGGGAAAATCAGGAAACAGAGCAGGACAACCTCAGTTATTGTGAACTTATTGCCCTCTTGTGGCCATATACACTCCAGAAATCTTAAACATTCATTCAAATTAGAACTGCTAATTTGAATAACACTAAACAATAATTTGTCTCTTTATTTGTCTTCAAACTTAAATGATAACCTGGAATGAGAACCTGGTTTGCTTTCAAATTTACATGAGATTTTATGGAAATCTCAGTTTCTGCAACCCAAAGGAATGTCTTTGTAGTTCATTGCTTTGATTACACAATCATGGAAAATATTTGGTGGAAACCAACACCTCTGTTACGGCCTCTCAACACTGGATAAATTGCTAGGAACAATCCTGAGTCAGTGAAAAAGACACTGGTGTAACTGAGATATCTGCACATACAAAATAACATGTATACATGAATACAGTCTTTCTTTAGACTGGGAACACAAAATACAACACAAAAAAGCTCCTTACGGTCATACAAAATTTTGCAGAATGTTGCCAACAGGAGGCAGTAAACATAGAAAGTGAATATTGGTCTATCTATTACAGACTTGGGATAATAAGATGACTGTAAATAGTAACATTCCCTCCAATAACATACAAGTGAGCAGTAATAATTAAAAACTACAATATTAAGAATTTCAATGATTTTATTATTAAATAACACACGTACAGTATACTTCTCTATTAAAGCTGTAGGGCAGTACACCTCAAATCATGACTGATCTGTTTTAGTCTGCCTAGACATGTTTACCTGCAGCACATAGATTGGCGGCTCAGCTGCCACACTTTAAGAAAACTAATCCTGCAGCTTCTCAGTTGCTACATACCATAGGCCAGTTCAGAATCAGTTAAATTACCCCCTGATCCTCCTCTTTCTGTGCAAGAAAAGGACACCGATAATGGAATGTGGGCATGGGAGGCAAATGCTGTGACATGTCTTAAAATCTTATGCTTAATTAAGCACATCAGCCTACAGTATATGATCTGCTGTCAGGTAGACTCTTGGAGTTTTTTCAGGGGGATTTTTATGTTGCTCTGCTTTTCTGTTTTCTCTGCTGACCCTGATTAGAATTTTAAGAGAGGCAGGTTTTCCCCTTCTGTTCCCTCGGCACTGGACAGATGGACAGATTGGGATGGAAGGAAGAAAGGTGTAGGAGGCAAAGCATAACACAGGACCAATACATCTGTAGAGGGCTTAGTGAAAGTAATTCTGTTGACTCTTTATAATGTGTGAAAATAAAGCACTCAATATATTTAAGATAGTTCAGTAAGGAATGTGTCCCAAGTGTGAGTAATTTATTGGCATTCACAGTTGTTCTTGGAATATTATACTATTTCTTGTCATTATTTTCTTATGGACTTTCTTTGTTTCTTGACATCAACAATACACCCTTAATAACTAATAATATTGTTCCACTGGGGGTTTTGAGTACCTCAAAGATTATGTCCATCATAACAGATGAGACACATCACTGGACTATTTAATAAATACTTTTTTGTACTTTTGTTGAATGAGATCAAATAATGATGTAGTATATGACACTCATTGTATTCTGCTAGGGTCATGTTCTGCATTATAGGCAATGCCTTTGTGTGTCCGAAGAGATGGCAGTTCTTTTCATCACTTCTTAGGTTTCAAAGGTGAAAGGGGTCACTTGATCTGCCGAGGCTGTTTTGGGGTGGGTGTAAAGGGTTGGCCACACAGTCAGTGGCGATTATAATAGTGTGTGTGTGTGTGTGTGTGTGTGTGTGTGTGTGTGTGTGTGTGTGTGTGTGTGTGTGTGTGTGTGTGTGTGTGTGTGTGTGTGTGTGTGTGTGTGTGTGTTTGTGTGCGTGTGCGTGTGCGTGTGCGTGTGTGTGTGTGTGTGTGTGTGTGTGTGTGTGTGTGTGTGTGTGTGTGTGTGTGTGTGTGTGTGTGTGTTCTACCAACCCTGCAATGGAAGGGGCCATCACACTTGCAAGTCAGATTGATTTTCACACTAACTTTTTTTTTATACCAAATCAGAAGTCAGTCTTACTCAATTTTACACATAGATTTTGATATAATTTGCTTTGATAAATTTGTTTTGTGGTTGATCCTTCACCTGAATCTAAGAACTATAAAAGCTGTTCATTTTGTGGCTGGTTGACAAAAAGCTCAATATTTCTTAGCAGCCAGGAATAAATGTCTTTCAGCTCATTTTATTTGATATATACTAGCAATTAATTTACCATTAGGTTATACTCAATATATTATTCATCTTTCTGAAATGTGTAAGTCTTTTCGTTTGCTGAAAGGGCTTTTAATTCCAACCTCTCTCTGTAACACTCATATCCAATTTGACTTGATTTATTGATTGCCCTATTTATCAGGTGTCAACAGACTGAAGCACATGTCATTAAACACTGCTGTTATGGACTAATAGACCTCACTGTAAAAGATGATGACATATGTTGGCAGATGTTCATAGCCTGCTGGAAAACCTATAGAACATCTAGAAAAATTAAAATATCTGACAGCTCAAAGGGTAAAACTGATGAAACGGGTGGGGCAATACTGTGTTTTTAATTCCTTCTGCTTACCTCTCGGTTCATCTTTCTTCCTTTTCATTTAAGACCCTCTCTATTTTGTACTGTCACATGCCCAGAAGGGCAATCTGCAGAGAAAAGATAAAAAGGGGTTGAATAATACTATCAAGCTGAACTGCAACATCGCTCTCCTGAATGAAAAGCTTATGTAAATGATACATGACAATACATGCAGGTGTGTGTATCTGAGAGAGAGAGAGAGAGAGAGAGAGAGAGAGAGAGAGAGAGAGAGAGAGAGGCTGTGTGTGCAGTGTATTTGAGATTTTGTGTGTGTGTATGTGTGTCTGTGCACCTGTGTCACTGATATGTCACAACACCTGCACATGTTTGTGTGTACTAAGCTGATTTGTATTCAGGCAGGTCTACACTGGTGTCTGTCAGATGAGCATTACACTCCATGTGCTGTTCTCTTCCATGTGAATCGGTACGGATTCCATTAACTAATGTTCAAGACTAATAGCAAATAGCAAATTCAGAGGCAAAAGCCTTTTATCAACATACACACTGATTCAAAGAACTCTCATTAAATCTTCTAAACATGCAAAAACCCTTTTGATGATGGTGACCATCAGTAATTGCAGGTCACATCATTGTATGAATGATTAACCTAAAACAAATTGAGTAGATACAACAGCCATTTACTACAACAGCCAAAAATACAAATTAAATTCCAAACAAGGTAGAAAAAATTAAATAATTGTAATTGCATGAAGTACACATCTGTTTAATAAGAAAACATTTACAATCAGTATAAATGAAGCTGAGATTTCTTTACCTCTGTGTGGAAACTTTGGGTTCAATAGCACAAGAAAATAAAGCTTGCACTGAAAACACTGAACAAAAGGATTTTAAACAGACTTCCTAGATGCCATACTTTGACAGTATGTCATAAGCAAATCCTTTATTCTGCAATAAATGCCTTCCAAAGGCCAACTGTATTTAAGAAATCTTTACTATGAATCTCTAACTATGCCTTCAATTCATTTGGGACTGAAAAAAGGCAAGGAAATTGTTCACACTAAAGAAATTTCTGTCTCACTCATTCCATAATATAAGACAAGCATTCTTTTCATACAGAATATTTGCAGAGCTTGCTACTGGCATGAAAATAAAGCCCTTTATTGGATTGCTCAGTACATCTATGAATTACCAGTGACAGGAATTCCTTAGACTAGGTGTTTATAGCTAAGATTTAAATACCTAAAGCTGTAAAATACCTAAATGTTGACAAAGATTATATGTCTTAAAAAGGGAAGTTGTCTGCCTTCATAAGAACATAGAACATCCGGAATTTTCTCTTTTTTATTTATTATCCTTTCTAACCCAGTGAGAAAAATGGCTTTTAGAACTGACACAACACAGATATTGTCTAGGAAAAGGACAAAGGTGAAAGAGTGACTCAAACTATATAGCATGGAGAAAATCTTAGAGGAAGTTCACTTAGCTTTCATGACTACTCTGAACATATCTACACCACTCACAGTGTATGTAAGAATTTTTAGTCTAAGACACTTGGCAGCATGCTGTAGAATCTAAGTGGAGTTCTTAAGCTTAGATTTTAAACAACTTTACTAAACCCATACAAAGTGTTTGGGCATAGTTCCAGCCTAAATGAAATAGCTTTTACTATTCGGAAACAGTATTGTCAAAATGTTGAATGGGTCTATAAGCGGATATTTCCCCCTTTCCTTCCCTTTGGGATGCATTTTTATTGGTTTATAATACTCTTATACTGATATGGGTCATTAAAGAGAATCAAGGCTCTGTTTTACCTGCTTTGCTGTAAACTACTGTATATTCTGAAAGCTTATTAGACATATTTTTTATTTATCCAATTTTCAGTTCAATTGATTTTATATTTAAAAGCAAAACATTTAAAACACTGGATCTGCTTGTTTATGAGTATAAAGCTACCTTTAAATGATCACATAATTCTTTTCTTCTGAGCCTTATAAGTGCAAACAGACTGTGTCCTTTCCAAAATCTGGTTGTACTTAAAGCAATATGTCGGCAATCAGACAAGGTTTGCAGAAGGCAGACCAGTTTTCTCTTGATCACATTAAGCAGGAGCAAACAGAGAGCAAGGGAATGTCAGGCTTGTTTAAGGGTTCTGGCTACTGCAATATTAAACTAATACTTATATAACGTTTGTGGTAATGCAAATTCTTCCTTGTTACATGTCTTGGGTGATATGCAATATTTATATATATATATATATATATATATATATATATGTATATATATATATATATATATATATATATATATATATGTATATCAAACTAATATTGCAATGGAATATATATATAGAATATATATTCCATTGCAGTATTAGTTTGATTGAAATAAGCAATACATCAGATGAACACCCACAGTGGCCACCACAGACCTCATCTGAGTCGTGTCTGTCCAACTGACTTCATTGTTGGTGATGAAAAGTGTTTTGTCTTTGAGTTATGTTCCTTCTCTAGTTACCTGTTTCCCTGCGGTGTGTCTATAGGTACCTGTCAGTCATGATAGATGGGAGCCCATGGGGCATTGAAGCAGTTCTTCAGCCCATGAAAAGTGTTTTACAGGCAATCAGACAGAAGGAATCAAATCCCAGAATCTGTGCTACTATGATGGTTGTAGCCAAGGTTCCTTATCCAAGCTTTTCCGATTTTGATTTATCCACCTTGATGAATTAGTTTAAAACAGACTGCTGCAAATCCCTAATTATAGATCAAAACCCTTTTATACAATCTATTTGCAATAGGCTTAAATAAAGGTAAGACATCTAGGCCTGTGTTTGCAGGTTTTGAATTCAATAGAAGAAGGAAAGAAGGCCTATAGTATGCTGAATAAATTGAACAAAGGAGTCTTAAACAAGATTTGGCAATGTCATGTGGAAACAGTATATGGTTAACACAAGCATTATTCATCTATTTATGCCTCCTTAAATGTAAAAAGGCAGTCATCTTTCCAGTATTAAAACCAGAGATCAAAGACTCAAAGAGACAGTGCAGGTACAAAATACACCCAAACAATTTTTTAATGTGTAGTATTCTCTATTTAAAAGAAAAACATGTAGCTCATTCTTTGATCAATAAAAAAACTTTATTTTCCATTGCAACATCCAAAAATACAGGACCACATGTCAAAATCAGCAAGAAACAAAACAACATGACTTGGAATTTGATGGTCTACAACACACTTATTCATTAATGCAATGCAAGTTGGTATCCCTGAAACTTTGCATAAACAATTATAGGAAAAATATTAGCATACTTAATTTCATTTCATTCAGTAACTATAGCTATATAAAATATAGCTCCCTTAAAAATATCATTCCCTTAAACGAAATAAATAGAATTTTACAGAAACTCTTTAAATTAGCATATGTGAGCAGAGAGGTATACGACCATATCTGTTTCAGCACAGTTTCTGTTTGACGACAAAAATGTGAATAAAATCACTTACAATAAAATAACATGCTAGAAGAAAACTTTGAAACTGGACCCTGGAAGATAATAATAACAAATTTAAAAAACATGGTCACCTGCATTCATATACATATCAGCAGCAATGAGCGTCGCTGTTGGTGTTCTTTTATTCATCATTCATTCATACATTTATCTACAGTTTTCACTTTATGCTGGACATAGTGGTAATGAACTCTGGATGCACACACACACACACACACACACACACACACACACACACACACACACACACACACACACACACACACACACACACACACACACACACACACACACAGAGAGAGAGAGAGAGAGAGAGAGAGAGAGAGAGAGAGAGAGAGAGAGAGAGAGAGAGAGAGAGAGAGAGAGTGTGTCAGAGCTGGGACAATTAATATTTATTTAGCTAATCATGCTACTCACGTGTAGAGGAATGGGACAGAGAAACATGCTCGGGATCTCCACACAGACACTGAACCCGGTATTGAACTAGGGCCCTGGAAATGTGAGGTGGCAGCACTACCCCTGTGTCACAATGCTGCCCTATTAATGTTCTAGTTACCTGTAAATTGATTCTTCATTTTATTAAGTCCTTTCAAATCAATATGTCAGTCTTAACCATAATTCAAGTACACCACTATATTTCAGCTTTTATGGCATACACTCTATGAAAGGCAAGCTTATGGCTTTTAGCTTTATTTCAATACAACAGTTTTAATACGAACAGTTGTATTTGCTTCTGTCTAATACAGTGTGATCTGTATAATCTTCAAAAATAGTTACTGACATAAACAGTAAAATACACTCAGTTTAAAATATGCACTAAATAACTTGTGTTTATCATCTACAGTTGTGACATCCATGTTTCATCACAGTTCTGTTATTAAAAATGTTTCTGACACTGATATTTACCACTGGCAAGCACTTAATTCAGGAAATATTTTTTGGTCACAGCCCAGTATAAATATGTTTCCATACCCCAGGAATGCAAATTGTCCAGTGTTAATTATCTGTCATGAGTGAGAAAGTTCATAACAGAATTTTATATAAAATGAGACTACTTTTTCAGTATAGCACTCTTCAATCGGCCATGGTGCCAAATTAAGCCACAGCTTATTGAAAGATGGTTTATTTCCATCAAATTGGTGTTCTGACTTTGTAATCTTTTTGGACACCTGCTGTGTGTAATCCAGGAAAGCTCTGGAACAACTCACATTTTAAAAGCAGAATTCACCTCTGCAAAGTAGAAGCAATGTCTTAGACTAGCCATGGATTCATCTGTAGAAATATTTATGTATCTCTACAGAGCCTGTTTCAATTTCTCTTCAAAATTTCACATACTTTGGTAATCCGTGCAGTACCAGCACATATGTTTTCAATAGTGCATGGTTTTAGAAGCATTTGACATTGAGTTAACGTTCTGCCTGTATCTTTGTGAGAGTTTTGGAACGTAGAATGAATGACATGACAGTAAAGAAGTGCTCATTAAGCAGAAACCTGTAAATGTCATCAGGTTTTCCTATGCCAGGAGAAATTCAACTATATTAGACTTATTCTAAAAATATGGAATAGATTGCCGGGAGACTTTGGACAGATGTGTTGGACAAATGACCAACTAATGGAATGCCTTTTGAAAGAACTGTGTACATTTCCAGAGACTTGTAGAATTTAAGCCAAGTTGCATTGAAGCTGTTCTGGAGACATGTGATGGTCCAGCAGCCTACTATACACATTGTGTTGGGTTTTTTCTTTCTTTAATTTGTCACCCACCTTTTTTTCTCAAGTGACTGGGAACAGTGAAGGCCTGCAGCACATTAACAGAGTTTGTGAGGACTTAAGTCATGAATGGAATGCTAGTAATTGCTATTATCCGTTTGTCTGTGTAATTTAGGACTTGAGCTATTTCAAGAAGCTAACATCTGCACTGTTTATAGTTTTCCATCAACAGATGGAAGGTTACAGACGAGACAGGCTAAATGTCCCTCGTTAGAATTCCTATGAAATTTTGTGTGAGACAGAGCTGAATAATGAGAACAATAACAAATTGTCAGGCACTAGGACCAAGGGTATTCCCTACACAGAGGAGGCACTTAGACAGAGACTCTTACTCAAACTTTCACAGCAATCTGGTTCTCAGCCACTACAGAGCTGTATGGCACTGGATGATAGAAGAATTTGGTTTTCCTGATCTGGAATTTCGGATTATGTGGCAATCTGGGAGCTCCAGAACACTGGAATGTAAACAGCTTACATACAGACCTATGGAAAGTGTCAGAAAGGAACTGACAAGAATTGTTGAATACTGGAAGAAACACATTTGAGGTTTGAGCCACTGTTTTCTAACTAACTTTACACTCTGTAAGGGTCGTTTGTTATCAGTGTCAACTGCTTATGAATTTGTATGTGATTATTGGTTGTGATATATTTGATTATGGGTTTTTTTCTTAAATCATTTGACTTTAATCAGTAATACTCTAACAATTCTTCACATTCATATTTCTTGAATGGATTGTCATTAAGTAGCAAGTTACTGTACATTGGGGAGTTTGTGTGTGTGTGTGTGTGTGTGTGTGTTGGGAATGATATTTGGATTCTGCATATTTTCCACTTGAACATACATAATGTTGATATGTCCTTATCCTTTTAAATGGTAGTATATCTAATTTTTCATTGTGATCTTGTTAATCTTTGACATTGCTAGCAGTGGTATTCAACAAATCATCCCATTTGCTTATTTGAATTTAGGGAGTATAAAAACATTTTTCCTTGCATTCAAATTTTTGGCCAACAACACACACACACACACACACACACATACACACACACTATGCACATGACTCATATTACCTCAAGCCATATAGTAGCAAGGATGTAAGATTGGCAGCAGAAGAAATTTGCTTTTCTTATCTAACATATGATCATACTCCAGGCAGACTGTCATCACATTGCTTGTCATCATCACCAACTTTTATAACACGGTGAGCTTTATCTCAGTTACGCCTCTGTCACGCCTCAATCATTCATTATCTATTTATGAATATGAGCCATTACATCTCATTACAAACCTGGATCACACATGCAAGCCGTGAAGCGGAGCTGCTAACGATACTTGTTGACATGTTTACCAAGAGCATTTGTATGGTTTTGAATATACAGGTTTCTGGATCCTTTCATGGACTAAAAAAGGAAAAATGTACAGCAGTGTTAACAAAAGATTATTTGTAAAATTAATTTAGGCTTTCAAAGACACAATATCAGGTACTTTTACTAATGCAAACATTTCTTAAGTTTTGACCTGTTGTTTAGTTAAGGTGATATCTCTGCTTATCTCACTGGCACACAGGTCAAGCACTGATATTTTCCAGACATTTAGTAAATTCCTATTGACTCATGTATACACAACAGGGCAATTAATAGACTTTTACTCTCAGTTAAAAAGTTTATTAAACTTACTTATTTAGACTTGTCTAAATTAAACAAAACTCAAATGGTGCATATTTAGAAGCCATTGTCAATTAGCTGCTAATTTTACATCAATTAATGTGCTACGGCCCCCACATTCCATGACACACCATTCCATTTCATTTGTATAAAGAAACATTACTACATTTAAAAAGTTGTGGTAGTTCTATAGCTGTGTCCTGAATTCGATGAACAGGAACCTTTTAGTACTGTAGCACTAATCCATTTCAACAATTTTACAGAGTTATGACAACAGACCTAAGTAGGTTTGCTGTGTTGACCCCAGGGCTCCCCTTCAGAGCTGGGGATTACTCAAAGGATAAAAAGAGAAACTAGAGAAAACAAATATGTGGCCCAGGAGCCATGTTAAGAAAATAAACTCTGTCCAAGGACTGAGAGTCAATTATCAAGTTTCAGACTAAAGCAAACTGCTGAGTTGGCAGCATATTAATGATTCTGAGAACACTTAAAAAAAAATGTATGCCAAATTTATGCCAAATTGGATGTACCTCTGCAGATGGCGAGCAATTGTTGCACCGATGTATGACATAGCAGAGTAAATTCTGTCTCATGTTCTGTCTGAAGATACCAGCTATAGGGAGAATTATGTGCCAACATGTGGCTTCAATTCAAAAGCTATGAAATAAATACGACCCTGAAGGTATGCACCTTGTTCCTGTACAGCTGTAAATCAAAAAATTTTATATAAATTGTCTAAAATATTTACCATTTTCCCTCTGAAATAAGTTCAAGAGATGCAGGTGTTTCCCCCTGAGATCCTCTCTCGCACATCCTTTTTCCACTGTTCTGTAAACTGTTAGAATATGTTAGAGGCCTTTATCTAAGACTTGGGTTACAGCCAGAAGTCTTCTTTTTCTGTTTTCTGCAGTGCTGGTTAGTTTTCCCTTGTTTATCTAATAAGAGGCATTAGGGGAATAAGGGGAATATTATTATCAATTGCTATCAATTCCTTGTCAGTCATGTGATACTCCCTCTCATATGAATTAGATTTTTCCACATGCTGTATCAAAAGTTTAGCAATATTATAATTAAAATCAATAGTCAGTAGAAAGATTAAATATTTGTAGATTTGTGTATCTGTCGTGTCACCAATAGAATAATTTATGTGATCAGTTTACATGAACATATAAAATATGAAACCATAGTATATTAATAGATGGCAGATATGCATTGTATTTGCTTATATTAGCTGCTGTTTTGTATTTCCCACACCAGGGAAATGTATTATAGTTGGTAAGTGTATTATAGATGTACATGTGCCCTCTCCTCCAATTAACAAATGCATACAGCTGCTATAATGCATAATGCAAATCTTAACATCTGGGACAAAGTAGTATGGGGAAAACAACGAGAGTAAAGACTTTTAACCACAGTGCCCCAGGACAAGTGTTTGCTAATGGTGTAGTATCAGGATTGTAGGCAGCTAAGCCCTAAACCTCTTTTGGTACCCCATCTGGCTTAGGCTGAAATTGAACAAAGCTGAGAATACATTCCAGCACTGAGGAGCATGGTGAAATCAGACATAGTGGATCAAGCAAAATGAAAGTGGTTTACAGTGAATTCCTCATTACTGCTGCTAATCAGAAAATCCATTCATATGAAGAATCATTACTACATTTGAAAAGTTGGTTGTGGTTCTATAGCTGTGTCCTGAATTCAAGTGATTTCAGATCAGACTTTTCATTGCATAGAACAAAGTTTGGTATTGTTTGTACAGTACCTTCACAGTAGATCATAACAATTTGACTAAACTAACCAGGATATTTGTTGGAAGTCAGATATACTAAATCAAGTGCATATTCTTGTCGAGACATCTAAAACGTCCACTGGATCCAAAACATACTGAAATTTTGCTGATATTGAATGCAGTAGGCATAATTTATGGTCTTTGCCTGACAGAGCATTCCTCTTCATGTACCTCAGCATGGAGCATGTTTTCAGGTCTGAGAGGATGAGAATGTTGGCACAGATATTCCTAAGGGAATTTGCACTTACATATAGATATATTCAGTTTGTTTTTTTTTTAAATGGCATCTACAACCATTCTGGCTTGTAATGTCACGGTTTAGCTTCCATAAATTCTGAAAAAGTGTAAATGTCTTGTTTTGCTAGAGTGTTTTGGCCAAGGTTAGTGCTTTTAGAGAAGTATTCTTAAAAATGAGATTAAGTGATGTCATGGCCTGATGCCTGGATTTCACAATGGAAGGATTTTCCAAGCTGGGCTGTCAAAAATAATGTTTCTGTCAGTTTGTGACGATGCACATGTGACTCTGTGTCTTTCAAACATGCAAGTGCTATTTTCATTCAAATACACTTTGGTTTAAAAGTTTTGGCTTAAACGTGATATTGTAAATCCGAAGGGTATAAAGACATCCACGCAACCTTTGAATGTTGCCAAGAATGTTTTTTTTAGTTGGCAGAAAACATTTGGAAGCTCTGATTTCTTGCGTATGAGGCATATCACTAGGACCAAAGTGTAATTCTTGATGATTTCTTGGACTTTCATGGCCAGAGGTGCAAGACATTACAGTACTTTCTGGGTGGGAATAATGGTTTAGTTACCAGCTCACGGTATCAATCTATTTCTGGATATCTGCCAGCTCATCCACACAGAATTGTTCAGTCAGGCTTCTTTTCATGTTTGTTTGTCTGCCTTAGGATATGTTAACAGAAGTTGTTAAGCTATGTGAAAAGATTTGGTGTTGTGCTTCATGTGTCTCCAAGGCAGAATATTCCAGATTGCCTGGTGGTGTGTGAAAGGATGGAGATACAGACAGTAGTTGGGAATTGGAAGTCATGATTATCACTGGACAAATAATTGAGCAGAGAAACAAATTGTCTATTTTGCATTTTAAATGTAAATAATTACTAATCCTATGTTAAATGTTTCAGAACAGCATTTTAAGCCCATGCTGTAGGTTGACCACCTACAACTTGAGTTTACAATATACAGTATGTAAGAACATAAAGGACACTGTGGTATTAACACCTGTACTGACCTACAATGCAGGACAAAGTACCATTTGATAGTGTAGGTCTTTTTTCCACATTAATTAATTAATTAATTAATTAATTAATTACTCTCCTTAAGCAAAAGGACATAACCTAATAAATTTGTTATAACAGAGAAAATGTTTGACCTCTAAAGACTCGAATTTGGATGAACAATCCTGCCGCATTCCTGAATTTAATTGTCAATTCTACCTGGACGTTCGGATTCTGGTAATCACGTCCAAGACATATGGTTTGAATCTTTACACGATGACTGATTGCTACCAATTATAATAGATTCCCTATTGTAATTGAGCTTTTAGTCATATTAGACATTTTAAGTATTACAAACATAAAGGCTGTCATGGAAACAGAAAGAAAAGTTGACAGTTGGTCTGAATTGCATGCGATTATCCTCTGTAGACTGTTAACGCAAAACAATGGCCAAAGGCAAAATGGTTGTCTTAGTTCCCGGATTCCTAGCAAGCTGTAGCTAGCTGGCAGACGAAGCAAAGTTTCCTTTAAAGCACATGGCCTGAAGCACCGATCCGTTTGGAATGCCTTTTTGTCTTGAAATGCTTCTTTATGAATTTAGACCTATTTATTACAAGCTTACCTGTCTGTGAACAAGTATACATTTCCCAGAATTCTCCTGCACTCAAGCAAAATATTACTTAAGCATATATTTGTAATCAGGCTTTCAGAATGGAATTAAGTTCTGTTGTACCTTAGAAAGGCATAGATATACATATAGGAACAATTTATTAGGAACACTATGCTAATACTGGGAAGGACCTCCGTTGCTCTCAAAAGCCTTCTTTGAGGCATGAATTTACAAGATGTTGGAAATATTCCTTTGAGATTCTGTTCCACGTTGACATGATTGTATCACACAATTCCTAAAGATTTTTTCAGTTGGACTTTCATGATTTGTTAAGAAGGTAAATTGTGGCACATGGTCAGGAAAAATACTCAAAAAGTCTATGGCGTTCAAGTGATTATTGACAGGTTCAAAATGTGCCAAGAAAGCATTGTCCACACCATTACACTACATTCATTATCCTGGACTATTGACATAAAACAGGTTGGGTCCAAGCATTCGTTATATTGGCATTCTCATGCTACCATCTACAGTATGTGCCTCAGCAGAAATTGAGATTCGTCAGAACAGGCTTTGGTGAAAAGAGTACCCCATGTTGTTTCCCATCTGCCTCAAGGTTTGACATGTTGTACATTCTGAGATGCTTTTCTGCTCATCACAATTGTACAGATTGGTTATCTGAGTTACTGTAGCCTTTCTGTCTGCTCAAACCAGTCTGGTCATTCTCCACTGATCTCTCTAAACAACAAGGTGTACTCTGAGTAAACAGTTGTGTGTGAAATATCCAGATCATCAGTTAGAGAAATATTCAAACCAGCCTGCCTGGCACCGACAGTCACGCTACAGTCAAAATCACCGAGATCAGGTTCCCCCCTCTCTCTGATGGTTGATGTGAACTTCACCTAAAGCCACAAGCCTGTATCTACATGATTTTATACATTGCACTGCTGACACATGATTGGCTAATAATTGCGATGTTTAGTGAATGAATAGGTGTACAGGTGTTAAAAATACCACAGCAAATGTACATTTCATAAATTACTTGCTCATTTTTCCCTGTGTCCTACAAAATGTAATCTCATGTATAGTCTCTTTCTCTGGAAACTACTGCACTGCAACTTCTTCTTCGTAAGTTATTGGAATAACCACAGTTACATCTTGTTTTGCCTTACTCTTCAGATTTGCATTATATTGTATAACAGACACATATGAAGTTTCACATACACCCCTGTGTTGGTATTATGGCTGGTTATGAACACAGTCTATGGTCTTAGTGGAATCTCAGGGATGGTCTATAGCAGCTGATAATTTCCTTGTGGTTTGGGACTATGCTTTCAGTATACAGTTGAATACTTGCATTTTTGCTGAGGTAAAGTCTCTGAGGTACACCTTAATCATCAAGTTGAAAAATTTGTGAGCATTGGTTTTATTATTTCTGGAAATGCCGCTAATGGTTTGGAAGTGCAGTTTCTTGTTCCACATGTTGAAAATATTTTCAATATTTAATTTATTAAAAGGTTATTGATCAGCGTATTAATTGAAATCTGTAGATATAGAAATTTGAATTTATTAATCATCATCATTTCTCATTATGTCTTATTTACTTACTTTTCTTATCTTATCT
The DNA here is from genome assembly GCF_022655615.1 of Tachysurus fulvidraco. NCBI lineage: Eukaryota > Metazoa > Chordata > Actinopteri > Siluriformes > Bagridae > Tachysurus > Tachysurus fulvidraco. The sequence continues at coordinate 17,973,925 of NC_062522.1, forward strand.
TACTTCCACAAAAAAATTAGAAACATGTGTATATTCGTACATCAACATTTTCTCCCAGTTTTTGACTGGTACCGGACCTGTATTAATGCAGGCAGACCACACACAGACATGCAGACAGATGCACAACACCTCTGACCTGTCTGCCTGACAGGGGAAGTTGTCCTGCACATTCCAGAATGACAAGACTTCCCATGGCAGTTTACCGCTTGTCAACTTTCTGAGATGTATCACAGGTGTGTGGGAAAAACTGCATACTGCTTTGAACTACTATCTGGCTTCAGCTGAACTGTTAAAATTCTTGACACTCATATAAATGCTCCATATAGAACTGTATATAGTATATAGAACTGAAAAAATGATTGGTATTTTAGTAAATACTGCACCCCAAACTGTCCTATGCTTTAAATGACAAGATTATTCTTATCTATTCTAGGTACAAACGTAGAGCAGATTAAAATTCAATTCCATGCACCCAGGACCTTATCAAATGCTTTCCACATAAATAATTGTTTGCAAATATGTGATGTATGTGTATGTATACATATGCAATTTTAGACTTGCTTTTCCACCAACAATAATGAATAGATTCAGTAAGGAGGGAGCATAAGGTCAGGCTTTACTTTAGAAATCTTTGGGTACATGTTTTGGTACCATGTGATTTGTGCAAAGCTAGAGAAGCTCCATAATTATTTGTGATGTACTCGTTGTAGCAGAATAGGATTAGAATTTATTGTAAGATTCATGTTTCAGGAATCCGAACTAGCAGTTCCTAGTAATTTTCTGAAATATTGCGACATGAGGCAAAATGGTATGTTGTATGCTTTCTTTCAGATGTACTTTTCACCATCCAGTGGTAAACATTTTCCCTGGTGCCACACTTTAGGAAAGGATCTTAGCATCTTGCAGGGCTATGAATAAGAGATGATATATAGTGGGTGAGATTAAAAAATAAATGTTGGAGCCCATGATATTGAATGTGTGCTGTGAAGGCCGGTGCTGGGTGTCATAGGCTGTCGGTTCAGAGCCAACACGAAGCCACAATTTATCCATGTGTTTTTCACACAAGAATGCTCATGGAGGGTTTTCCTCCAGGCGGTGGCTTTCACAGGCCTATGATTGCAGATAAGAATGTGTGTGTGTGGTTTGTGTGTGTGTGGTTGTGACTTAAGGGGTTCACATTTCCCTTTTGAAAGGTGTGCCAGTGGGAAACTGTATGAAAATGGGCTGTGGTTTTGTAGGGTGATTATTGAATCCTCTAGGTTCTACGTGTCGCCATGACCATTGGTGGCCCTGCTAGACAGAATGCTTTCGCTAGATTTAACTAGACTGCAATCCAGTTAATGAGTGCTAGATCAGCACCTAAGGTTTTTTAGACCAACTAAGCAAAGCCACAAATGCAGACACACGAATAAGCTACCTTACATTAACAATGGAAGGAAAACCACTGTTCATGCTCTGCATACGTGACATTAGACTGATAAAACTGCCTGTGGTGATGGAGCTGAACTAGTTTAAGTAATAGTTGCTGGAGTGTAACAACAGTGTGAGCATTGCGATTTATGTTTCAAATGACTACAGCAATTTTGTGTTATTTGGCTAGTGTGTGTTTTAGATTTTTTTAGATATTCCCTACCTTGTCCCCAGGATTTCTGGGATAGGCTCTGGAGGCTCGCTGACCCAGACCTGAAAAATGTGGTTACTGAAGAGGAATAAATGAATGAAAAGTGGAGAATCCTGAATTTTAGAATTGCTCTGATATTTAGCTAATTGGGCTTTTTGTCTTTCAGAAGCAGAGAGCTTGTTGGAGCTAATGACACAACACTAACTGATCAGACCATGATGAACACCCAGTACTCCCCCTGAGCTCAGACAGGAAAGACGAGTTCACCCGGACACGTCTCACAGGTATACAGTTTAATTTTCCTGAAAAACATACTTTTAATTTCAGACTGTGCCCTTCTTCAAATTATAGGTAGTTATAGTCGCCTGAGTCGCTGCTTTGAGACAATGTCATTTGTTAAAAGCGCTATCCGAATAAACTTGAATTGAATTGAATTATAGATGAAAAGAATATTCTGTGAATTGTAAACTTTTTGGTCAAATGGTACTGTATAAGGCAAACACTAGGAAATACAGAATAGGATGAAAACCATCTAATTTAATATCAGTCTTTTCTGTATATCACATGATTAAAAGAGAAAATGCTATTTTTATGTCATTTTTTGAGAGGCGTATTCTTACTTTTGTTTAATGTAAAGCTGACAGTAGTGCATAGCTGTCTCACACCTGATTATAGCCTTTTGTGACGTTTATTTTTAACAACAGGGTCGACTGACTAGAGCATATGCTGGAAAGTGAACCCGTGATTTTTCTACATTTTATATCTTTTATCTGTCTTCTAACAAAATCAAACCATTCACAGACTATATCATTCATATCTATAAGTCAAGGTGAACATACTGTACCACTGATGTGAGCATACCACTTACTGAGGTTGTAAACAAACCTACAATTTAAATGAAATCTAATAGTGAAATCTTTAAAAAAAATCTATGATTTCTATTCCTTTTTTATTGACCTGCCCTTATATTTTGTTGTCAATCACTGTTGTGTCGCATAACAATTAAAAAGCATTATGTTTTTGAGATTTAAGATTCAATTCATAGTTTATATTTGTAAAGAAATTTAAATGCTGTGTTTTACTGTCTTGCATCTGTTTATTGCAGTAAATTGATAAATATTAAGACCTTTATCTGTATTACACAAAAACAGATCATCCTGATATATTACAAAGAATTTAATTATTAACAGACAGATTAATGGTCACAGCAATACATGTTTAATCTCACAAATTCAAGAAGGCACAAGAAAGTATACTCAAGATTAAATGCTATATACAGTAACTACTTCACATTAGCTTATCCTGCTAAACAGTTATACCAATATACGATAACACCTGTAGTAATTACAGTGTATCTAATATACTATTATTTTAATTGTGGTTATATTTCCCCTCCAGGTCCTGGTTTGCCCATGCAGTGGTCCATGTTAGCCCTGCTGCTCCTGTTCTGCAGCCACAATTTGGCACTGCGAGCGGGCGATATCTGCCCACAGGACAGCAAGCATGAGCAGACAGTTGACTCCACACCCAGAGTGGACCCCAAACTCTTCAACAAGAGGCGCTACCGGTCGCCTCGCGTGCTTTTCAGTGAACTACCCCCTGATTCAGAGCCTACAGAACATCAGGGTTCAAAGGACAGGACAAAGAGGCGAGCAGGACAGCCACAGAGTCGTGGCGTGTACTCGGTGTGTGAGAGCGTCAGCTTCTGGGTGGGTAATAAGACAAAAGCAACAGACATCTCAGGAAACGAGGTAACCGTGCTGCCTGACGTCAACATCAATGACGTCAAAAAAAAGCAGTATTTCTTTGAAACAGTGTGCAGCGGTGCAAGAACTGGGGGCTCTGGGTGTCTGGGGATTGATGTGCGCCACTGGAACTCATACTGCACCGACTCGCACACATTTGTAAGAGCATTGACTTCTTTTAAGAACCTGGTGGCCTGGAGACTTATTAGGATCAACGTAGCCTGCGTGTGTGTGCTCAGCCGCAAGTCGTGGAGACAATGACAGTCTGTCATATAAAGGTTGACTTTTATGTTGATCATATTATATGTGTGATATTCCAAACCCAGTAATAATAATAAAAAAAACCATTCCATCAAATAAATTAATCAATAAAAAGTTTATGAACAAGGCATTCATTTCATATGCCTTATTACTATCAATCATTTTATGGCCTTATGGAAGTCTGTATCAAGCCATATGATGACATCTGTAGCACAACATTAGTATCCTATTATTTTTCTTGATGGACATGCTTAGTTGATATACTGACTACAGAGATTGTAGAGAACAAAAATGCTTGTCTATGATGACTGCATGTGTTATGCATATTTTGTTATTGTTATTGTTATTTATTAAATTTGGAACATTATTATTTTTCTGTGTATTGTGGGTCTAACAATGAGATTTATTAAATGAGAGACAGTTAGAGTTATATGCTTTCCATTTCAAAATGTTTTTTTTATATTAGTTTAATTAAAACCCTATGAGTTGAGTATCTATTCATGGCACCATGTGTAAAAATCTGTGTTTTATGCTGCCTTAAAATATGAACAACGCATGTTAAACGACTCAGAATCAATATGGTCTGCTCTACTTCACACCCTGCTCCAGATGGTATATTTCTTTCAAGCATGAGGGAGGAACACATGGAGATTTATTGAAATTTTATTTTTTTCTTCCATGGCTCAGTAGAGCAAAGAGACAAAGAAGTTTCAGGAATGAACTGACCTGCCAAATCAAGCTGTCTAGGACATTGTTTTTAAAATCAACGAAAAATCCAAACATCACAATCAGTATCCCATCAGCCATTTTATCTTGTTTTGATTTGGTTGTTTAAAAAAAAAACGGATCTTTGCATCGATATGGCATGTGCCATGTTGAAGTACTCAGGAAGACGTCATGTCAAAAGTCAGGACCATGGCCTAATGATGAGGTCATGCCTGAGGACCTGGAATCTTACTACTTGGATATCTAATGTCAAAGATCACAGATCATTTTTACTCAGAGACATAACCGATAGGATTACAGATTACAAATGACATACTTAGTCAACTCTTGTTTGTGTTCTGTGATTGGCAGGGTCATGCCACGGGCCAGGGTTACCATGATATTTTAAACAAAGCCTTCCACCATGCCCGCATAGGTCTCCACATTCTCCCTTTCTCTCTCTATCTCTCTCTCTCTCTCTCTCACACACACACACACACACACACACACACACACACACACACACAATTTTAAATCAACCAATAGTCAGTTTAGAAGAGATTGCACCGACATGCAGCTTCAAACCCATTGCTGATTCTCTTTGATGGCAGCATGAATAATATTCTTTGATGAATGAGCATTAGGCACAGGATTTCCTGTTCTTTTGTCACCATGCATTGCAGATCAAAACAGTACTAATCACAGTCTCACTGGGGGATGAGGGGTGTGAGAGATTACACAAGAGCCTTCAATGACTTGATTAGGAATGTAATTTCTTTATTCTTATTTACTTTTTACAAAATGAACAATCTAAGGTGTAACTGTTTATAGGATCCACATCTGCCACATGAAAAGATCAAATCAGTCTCCAGGAAAGGGTAATAAGTTTAATATGATTTGAGGATTCAGTTATAATCACATGACTCTATTAGAGGTATGGTAACAATATACCATTTTTAGAAAATCTTACAGAACCTGGAAAGAACTGGACTGCTAACATGACGCTTTTGAAATGGAAAACAGTGAACATTTATGAAGGCACAGCATCGCCCCCTAATGCTGCTTCAGCAAATTTATCTGTTAGATGGGAATTGATTCTGAAAAAAAAAAAAAAAAATAGTTGTACTGTGCATTTGAATCGTCCCTTCATATTACTTAAAAATAATATACAAAAATAATGAAATTATGTTTCCCGTACGATTTAATGAAATTAAAATTATATTCAAAAACATTACATTTAATAAGGACATTGCAAGGAAATTAGAAAATTGGTGCTTGGAAATCACAATTTTTTTTGACTGCAGCTAAAAAAAATCAAAGAATGTTAATGATTATTTTTATTAGAAACATGAACATTGATAGAGGAATAAAATATGTTATGTTGCAGTTTCTTAAAAAAAAAAGAAAGTCATTTTTCTTTCTTCACCTTCACATTAATGTCTTTAAAGGTAAAAAAAATAAATAAATAAATAACAGCTTATAAAAAATTCATGCTTCATTGGGTTCATAATCTGTGAAGAGCACCTGACACTCTAAACCACTAGGGGGCGACTTACTCCTAAGGAAAGAGTCAATTTTGTCACTGTCAATAATAATGGTACGTAATTCAAAGCATTTGTGTGTAAATTTTAATTTTGCGGAGTTGGATCCCAAAATTTACGGCCACGACAGTTTACAGATACGAGATTTTGCGTGTTTGTTCAAATACAACTCCAAAATGTACGACTATGACAGTTTACACACACAACGCTTGTTTTCACAACACCTCTTTTTCACACACGAAAACGGTCTGCGAAACAACTGTCAAAAATACGTCATCACGTTCACAGACGTTATCTAGGAAATGTAGTGGAGTAAAAGTGAAAGTTGACATAAATTTAAATAGCGAAGTAAAGTACAGATACGTGACATTTCTACTTAAGTACAGTAACAGAGTATTTTTACTCCGTTACATTACAACACTGCTCATCGTCTCAGGTAAGTTGGTTTTTCCTTCCAAATTCGGACATGTTTAAGGGTTAGTTATCACTAATAACAGAGAGGAGTAATATTACAGAGACAGGTTAACTATAGTAAGTAAGATTAGCTCTCAGAGTAAGGTTACATTAGGTGCTTAAAGAATACAGCTGTTTAGGAGGTCATCACTGCAGTCTGTAGCGTGATGAGATAGCCCTACATAAAAGAATTAGTAATTTTAAGTGTTAACTTACTAACAGCTGTGTACATGCACTGGAATACACAGGTCATGTAATGTGTTCACTGCTTAAGTGTTAAAGTCACATTTTATTGTTTATCACGTTCCATTAGGTGACATCTTGCACTCAGCCCAGAATCTGGTGTCGATGTTGACCAACACCTTAAGTGTTGGACATCAGAAAATGGGGAACCAGTCCAATATCAGTGGACAGTCAGCACAAGAAAGAAGGTCCAAGTCAAATGGGCAGTCAGTGCAGCAGGAAATGGCTAGGGGTGTGTGTGTGTGTGTGTGTGTGTGTGTGTGTGTGTGTGTGTGTCTTTTATGTAGGCCTATCTCATCACGCTACATGCAGTGATGACCTCCTAAACAGCTGTATTCTTTAAGCACCTAATGTAACCTTACTCTGAGAGCTAATCTTACTTACTATAGTTAACCTATCTCTGTAATATTACTCCTCTCTGTTATTAGTGATAACTAACCCTTAAACATGGCCGAATTTGGAAGGGAAAACCAACTTACCTGAGACGATGAGTGAGCACTTGGCTGCTGATCCACCATTTCGGCACCAGTGGTTTAAAAGAGGGTGGGGCGCATGCGCACTTCGTGGAATCGATCCATCTTCCCTCGGATAGTAATGCCTGTGAACGTGATGACGTATTTTTGACAGTTGTTTCGCAGACCGTTTTCGTGTGTGAAAAAGAGGTGTTGTGAAAACAAGCGTTGTGTGTGTAAACTGTCATAGTCGTACATTTTGGAGTTGTATTTGAACAAACACGCAAAATCTCGTATCTGTAAACTGTCGTGGCCGTAAATTTTGGGATCCAACTCCGCAAAATTAAAATTTACACACAAATGCTTTGAATTACGTACCATTATTATTGACAGTGTTTTTATTCCATACTTTAATATGCTTTTAATGTCTTTAATCCCAGAGAACATGTATCATGTCAGCGGTTTACCTCAGATACAGAACTATTCTTATTATAGAAAATGTAACAAAGTTGGTCATATTATTTTGTTTCCAAGATTTTGTTCCCCGTTTCCCAAGGTAGTTCGGATAAGTGGTAGAAAATGAGTGAGAGAGAATAAGAATAGTTCTGTATCTGAGGTAAACCGCTGACACATGATACATGTTCTCTGGGATTAAAGACATTAAAAGCATGTTAAAGTGGTGTGTGTGTGTGTGTGTGTGTGTGTGTGTGTGTGTGTGTGTGTGTGTGTGTGTGTGTGTGTGTGTGTGTGTGTTCTTATTCCGTGTTCTAGCAGCTGTCAAGCAAGAATAATTAAGGCACATTAAGTTGGCCTGTGCAAGATATATTCAATATTTTTAATTATTGGTTTCATATCCCACAGCCTCAGTAGACTCAGAAGCACTTAAGTATTGTGTTTGGCTTGTTACTCAGATTTAATTAAAATTAAGAGCTCTTGGCATTTGATTATAAAAGGAAATAAATGCATGTAACCTTTTTTGTTTTGTTTTGTTTTGTAACTATATAAGGAACATCTGGACATCAGCTCATTCCTGTAATTATCCAACCATGGGCATGTCAGTTAATGTTCACATACAGTACATCAAACATCTGAATAGGAAAAGGGTGATTAAAACAAGTGACTTTGGTCATGGCAGCGTTGTTGGTGCCAGACAGACTGACTGAATTATTTCAGAAACTGACAATTTCCTAGCTGCCTGGAAAAGCCATAACTGGGTGAACAATGAATTTTTCTCTTTAAAGTATATCCTGAAGGAGAATGACCATTCAGACCATCCATGATCTGCTTGCAATTGCACTTGAGCAGCAGATCATAGATCTGAATAGACATTATCTTTCGGGTTATGCAGCGCAAGACCAAGTCCAACTTTTTTTTCACTCAAAAGCCACATCAAATAATTAATGCCAATTTGTCAGGACATTATTTGTCAGGATATTATCGTATGGGAAACATAATTTGCATAAAGATTGTGGCAATATTGTGGGGCAGCTCAATTGCTGTTAAGGGGCTTCAGATTCCTATTCTTGACTGACGTGTTAATGAGTAATAAGCCACATGTGCAGCCCATATGTAACTTACATTAACCCACTGCCATAAATTAACAAAAACTTGCCACCCATGATAATATTTTACTTTTAAATATCCATCAGCCAAAATCATTAAAACCACCTGCCTAATATTGTGTACAGAAGGGCCCTGCCAAAACTACTCCACAACTCCACAAGACCTCTGATGTTTTTTTCTGGTATCTGGTACCAAGGTAGCAGCAGATCCTTTAGTTCTGTAAGGTTCATGGTGGAGCTTTCATGGATTGGACTTTTTTGTCCTGCACATCCCACAGTTGGATTGACATTTGAAGAATTTGGAGGCCATTTCAAGACCCTGAACTCTTTGTCATGTTCTTCCTTAATCCATGTTTCACATTATCATGCTGAAAGAGGCTACTGCCATTAGAGTATACCTTCACCACAAAGGGGTGTTGGTCTGCAACCATGTTAATGTTGGTGGTGCATGTTAAATTAACATCCACTTGAATGCCACAAGATCCACGTTTTCCAAACAGAACATTGGCCAGTGCATCTCACTGCGATGCTGATGCTATCTCTTACATTAGTAAGTGATGCATTGACCATCCACATGAAAACATTCCGCTAATTATGCTACCTTCTGCAATTGCAACATGTTACAATGGACAGAGGTCAGCATGGGTACTTGTGTGGCTACATAGTCCCAAACACAGCAAGCTGTGAGTTTGTGCACTTTTATATCATAGCCAGCATTAAACTTTTTATCTGCTACAGTAGTTCCTCTCACAGGTTAGCCTTCCCTCTCTATGAGCATGAGTGAAAGGCTGCTGCTGCTTCCTTGGACCACTTTTGGTAGGCACTAACCACTGCATACTCGGAACACCCCACAGAACCTGCTGTTTTGGAGATTCTCTGACCCAGACTTCTAGCCATCACAATTAGGCCCTTGTCAAAGTCACAGATCCTTATGCTTGCCTATTTTACAAGCTTCCAACACATCCGCTATGAGAACTGAGTGTGCACTTGCTGCCTAAAATATACCATCATATGTACAAATGCAAGAAGGTAATCATTGATATTCACTTCATTTGTCAGGGTTTTAATGGCATGGTTTGTCGATGTATGAACCATATACTTTTTAAAATTTTAGCTATTTTATTAGATACACCCACAGTGTACATTAATTGGCCATTTCAGTAATGGTATCCATCACCGTCTCACAGAGACCTACTTTGTAGTAGATATTCTAATGACCTCATGCAGCTGTGCTATTTGTAGTGTCTTTCTACTGCTGGACAGACAACAACACATGAGAAGTCTGACGATCCGGATATCTAAGCAGAGTTACATTTAGTAACTGTATAACTAAAAGTGAACCATTTGTTTGTACTTGATAGAATCAGAATCAGAATCAGAATCAGGTTTAATGGCCAAGTGTTTTGATGTTGACACACACAAGGAATTTTTTTCCCAGCTGTTTGTGACTCTCAAAAGTACAGACATAACCATTATAGGAAATAAATAAGACATAATTAACACTATAGGACATAAATAAGACATAATTAACACCATATGACATAAATAAGACATAAATAACAGTATAGGACATAAATAATAAATAAATAACAAAATAGGAAATGAATGACGATATAAACTGGATGCAAAGAAAAACGTTAAGTTTCCATTGTGTCTAACGTTTAACTCGAAGCCCTAATGGAGCCGCACGTGGTGTGTGTGTGTGTGTGTGTGTGTGTGTGTGTGTGTGTGTGTGTGTGTGTGTGTGTGTGTGTGTGTGTGTGTGTGTGTGTGTGTGTGTGTGTGTGGATGAACGACACGTGGGCGTGGGCGAGCAGTGGGGCGGGGCTTACAAAGCGTGGCTCAGTGAAATTTCCCCATATCTTCTCTCGCGAGTTGGACATTAACCCTGAGATTCGAAACAGAGGACACACGAGGCAAACACCTGCAAAATGAGCAAAGTGCAAGGATGCACGAAATGCGTGAAATACCTGCTTTTCTTCTTCAACTTCATATTTTGGGTGAGTTTTTCACGCCTAATCCATTTGAGAAGGAATAAAGAGGGCAATGAGGTTAGACATGACAGGTGTATTTACACCACGCTAACAGCCTCATGGCACTGTCCATGTCAGTCTTTATCACATTCACATAGCTCTCTTTCATCTAGTTAATTAAGCAAGGGGATATTTTAGGTTTGTAAGCAGCATAAAAATAATTTTCTCTTCATTTCACCCTCCTATTAGGTGTAGTAATAATAATAATAATAATAATAATAATAATAATAATAATAATAATAGTAACAGATTTTGAGCCCAGTGTGCTGATTGGAGTCCTGTTTGTTTGGTAACAGAAGATATGTGATTGTGTATCTGTTCAAATTGTTTGAAATTTGTAACCAATTTTGTTTATATTTGTAGTATATACAGTATTCTGTCAAAAATCAGAATGTTCTGAGTGTTTATTGACTTTTTTTAATGATTTTTTTTTTAATTCTTCACAACACTGCAAAATAACCAATGCTGAATTTCAACCGACTTTGGTGCAATTCAAATAGTACTGGAATGAAGTGAAAACAGCACAGAGGATTAATCCAGCTCAGTGAGGCACCTTTATGAAGACCTCCTCTGAGCTTCTTCACAGTTTTCTTGCTTATTCATTATGACAAAGAATAAACCATATAACAAAGAAAAAACATCTATTTTCGGTCTATTTGCACAATTTCCTGCCTGATGAGTGGCTGTCAATTTATTGTGACATTTCCTACAGTAGGTGTCTTCACAGTCAGCCAGTTCCCACAAATGGGTCTTTTTAAAAAAATTACAAAAATAAATGTTCACACCTATAAATATATTATCATGCAACCGAAATGGCTTAACTGCACCTCACTGAACATTAATTAAATTTTAAAAGTTTAAATGATTTAAGACTGAAGATTACATGATTAAAAGAGAAAGAAAAAGCAGCCTATAATTTATTAATGTCTGTTAAAGATGTACTTTTCTTATAGCTTTAAAATGGAAATGTAATTAATGATAGTTATCAATCATTTAGGATTTGTGTGTCTTCTGTTAAATACAGATTTGTTCTAAAAATTTGTTCATTTATTGTTCATTTATCGTGTATCATTTGGGAATATTCCTGTGTGATTTTTGTAAATATCCCAAGGATATAAGCTTATAAAATATTAGGGTTTGGCTTTTTGACATTTTTTAAACAATCAGCTAAAAAAACCTTCTAAAAGGAAGTGTTCTTTGTAGTTTTGGTTTCAGAACCAATCGGAATCTCCCTTCGATTTGACTGTTTTGTGGTGTCAGTTACAAATCTTAATGTTTAGCCAACAGTCACCTAGTCAATACATATGAAGTAGTGTATTGCTGCAATACAGTAGGTGATTTACCCAATTGTGGACTGTTATGATACAGCAAGAAAAAAATAGCTTTTATTTTGCTTATGACTAATGGAAACTTCATGGTTCAGTTCAGGTTCAGGCATTGCTTTTCCATGTACTATTTTAGTGTGTGCACATGCGCACGTGTGTGTGTGTGTGTGTGTGTGTGTGTGTGTGTAAATATACAATAGAGATGTAAAGTCTTCATTGCTCAAAATTGCAGGTTTTACAAAATAACCAAGGCACTACAACAAATAGTAGGATGTGTAAAGTAGAGGCCCTTGTTTGAGTGACAGCCACAGGACATCACTAGTTTCTCACTTGCTCTGGTATGACCTTGGTCCACTCTTCAAGTCTCTTCCAGTTAGTGGGTTTCTTAGCAAAAACAATGTTGCCAAGGATTTTTGAGAGTTGAGTTCGTTATTTGATCAGGACTCCTGACTGACCATTTCATTACATGGTTACATACACATTAAGAAAAAGTTATTGAAGAATAATTGTTCAGTTATGTATATTAGTAGGGTTTATTTTTACAGTTTGAGGCTAATATTTACTGTATGGATCAGTGCAATATATTTCGGAGAAATACGTTGTTCAGTTTCTGCTCCTTCTGTTTTCTCTGGCTTGATGATTTTATCATCAAACTAATGAAGGGGTTGTGTTGGATTTGCGCAAATGGTCAGTGTAAGAATGCTGTAATGGAGGATTTTGTTGGGGTGATTGGTTATCTCTATTGACGTCTAAACAATAGACAGCAATGCCTTTGTCTTGAAATATGTATGGTAGAGAAGTGAACTGTTGTCTTGGCTGTTTGGCATAGTAGCATGGTGGGGTGACTGCCAGGGTTGGAGAGTTCCAGCGGGAGTGACAGCAGAGTTCTGTGAGACTGGCACAGCCTGCCTGTTGATGATGACAGTGGAGGAGTGGCAGGATGACCTTATGAGAGGTTTCCCATTTACTCGGAATGCTACACCTTGCTGAGTGTAATAGTAATTGAGTTGTACTCCGTGAGGAATTATCAAAATGGTATTCTTGGTGTTTGGTGTCCTATCAGGCTTTTAGGAACACAGAATTAGCATATTAGGTCAAACAACAGTCTAAAGCCGAATCCATTTCACTGACATTATAAGGCAGGCTATGTTTTGAAGCACTGCAGACAATGTCCAAGTGCATTTAGGTTAAGAAAATGTGTTTAAAAAACTTCCCACAGACTGACAAAACAAATATAGTGCGTAGAACATTTTACCGTTCTACTAGAGCCAGAAAACATTTAACAAAAATCTTTTTGCAGTCCCCACATCAGGATTTGTATGACTAAAGAACTTTTAAGAGGTTGATGGAGAACTAAGAGTTTTGAATGTAAATGTAATTTAACTGCTTGTCATTAGTAAATACTGCAATAATATTAGGTTTCATTTTGTTTAGACAACATTGCACTTATCTTTTCTATTGCAGATTTCTGTGATTTTAACAATGACATGGTTGTTGGTGCCAGATGGGCTAGATTGAGGATTGCACAAACCGATGGTCTTGGCCAGTATTTGCATGATTTTATGCATTGCCCTACTGCTACATGACTAAATTATTAGAAAACAGCATGAAAGATCAGATGCACATATGTTCATCACTCTAATTGTGTGTGCTGTGTATACACAGATAAGCCATTACATTAAACCCACTTGTGTAATATTCTATAGGTCCCCCTTTCTGTTGATATAACAGCTCTGACCTTTTTAGGCCGGGACTCCACAAGACCTCTGAAGGTGTGTTGTGGTATCTGGCACCAAAACCTTAGCAGCAGATCATTTAAATCCTGCAAGTTTTACGTGACCTCAATGGCATAGACTTATTTGTCCAGCACATACTACAGATGCTCGATCAGACTGAGATCTGGAGAATTTTGAATCCAAGTCAACTCCATGAATGCTTTGTCATATTCCTCAAACCATTGCTTTACAATTCTTGGAGTGTCGCATGGTTCATTATCCTGCTAAAGAGGTCACTGAGATTTGGGAATACTGTTAATCTCATCTCACAGGAAATTAGTACAAAATATCATGTCATCCATTACATGTTGCTCCATTACATCCAGCTTTACTGCATATTGTTTATTGTAATATGTCAATACAGGTATGGTGTAAGTTGATGTTAACTAGATAGTCTTGCTAGCTAGCATTTACTCATGCAATTGACAGATTGTTTGTCCACATTTTTTTGTATGATATGACACTGCCATAAATGGTAGGAAATATAATCCCAATATTGACACTAGATTAAGATATTTTAGGTGTTTTTTTTTAGTCTGTCTCTGATTGAGGTGTCCTGTTGGTAGTAGGGATGACCATCTTTTTATTTTACTTAACCATTTCAAATATACGTATTTTGTCTAATAAATGGTGTCAGAAGGAAGATAGATAATACAATCTGCAAACTAATAGCCATAAACATTTCTCTTTTTTTGTGTCCAGCTGTCTGGTTCTTTGGTGTTCGCAGTGGGACTATGGCTAAGGTTTGATACTAGTACAGCTTCATTACTGAGAGGCGATGAAGCTCCAGAAACCTTCTTTTTTGGTGAGTACCATACAACTTTTACATGAAAGATTTTTCTAATCAAAACCTTATGCTGAATGAAATAGAATGTTCTGATATAACGCAATAACAGCGAAGTATATTGTGTAACTATGATTTCATGGGACCAAGTGGGAATTAAGGGATTTTATTGAGCATGCCAGTTTATTAGCTAAGAATGAGAGATAAATTTTAAAATGGGCCAAGATATCCAAATTCAACCTTGTTGTCAGCTCACATGGCACCTCGTTGTTTCTCAAATGAGTTACAGTATAACATCATGTTGCCAGTATAGTTATCAGAGAACAAGGAGCTGCACCCCATTACAGTTGTAGAAATCTACTGAATCACACGTGAAAATGTCTTCCATTACTGACTAGACTTTCACTGGGGTGAAACAGTGTTGACTAAAGAGGTCACTGATACCAACATTTTGCAGACCGGCTTCATGATGATTACATTTCAGTTGTCTTTTTTTGTATCATGCACTGGCCCCTATCTTCAGATTAACTACAAAATCTATGCGTGTCCAAAAAGCACAAACAAGAACTAACTCTACCTTTTCATCTGTACCTGTTAATGCCATCTTACTACAACTCACTCCTGTTGATTTTTGGCTTTTTTGAACAGCCTTCAACTTTCAGAAAGCCAAATGAGGTGCAGTAGGCTACCAGATTTACTGACACCCTGGATAGGATGCCAGTCCATGGCATGGCACCACGCACACACACACACACACACACACACACACACACAGGCACACTTGTTCACACTTGGCTTAAAGGGCCAGATTTTGCTTAGCAGATTCATCATGACCCGCTGCTGAATCTGAGAAATGATGCATATATAATGACAGGACTGTTTTACTGTATGGCAGAGCTGCTTTAATGGGGAATAAAGGGGGTCAATACTGGGCTCAAGCATGATGAATGGGACACTTATAAATCCGGATAATGGCTAAAGGGTATTTCTCAAAGGACATTACACATAGCGGTGCCTTGTGAGTTACAATGGGTTCATTTTCTTATTGACTCTCCTTGGCACTCTCTCAGAGGAACAGAGGACTGCTGAGCTTGGGCCATGGGGCTGTGGACCTCCATCCACTTACCTCATAAATCTTGATCTGTGGTCTATTAGTTTTCAAGTTGAAAAGAGGTTGTTTTAGACTAGTTTTATGTTCACAAGTCTTTATGATATCTGAATATAGAGACAGGCTTGTTGTAGGCTGCGGATGGCAGATTCACTTCTGTATTCTGTACAAATCAGGCTGACAAAAATAATATTGAGATGTGAAACCAGATCCAGGACAAGCCACTACTGATGATAATTAGATGGAAATGCTACAACTTCATGGCTGTTTGACGCATCATTTTTTAATTAATAGCAAATTATAGAACATTTATTTTGTAACCATTAAAACAATATGACTGATAATGTTAATCATCATATTTCTAGCTTTATTTCTCCAAATAAAATGACATGTAATAATGTATGACTTTATTCTTATGAACTAGTAGATACTAGAACAGCTGGAACCAAATTCCTTGTGTGTGTCAACACACTTGGCCAATAAACATGATTCTGATATTGCATTGGCATAGTTTGCGGCATAAGTTTTCAGTTGGTGGATAAGTTACCAAGAACTGACTCTGTCAAGACAAACTTGAAAGGTCTTGCATGATGACGCAACATTCCTCCCAGGTGTTTTTCCATTTGGTCACCTGTTTGCTATGGAGCTCATTGTGCTATTAAAATATACAAAGGTGTCATGTTACTGACACCCACTAATATTTATACTTTTTTTGAAGGACTCGCAGGTAATTCCTACCACATTTGAGTATTGAAAAAAGAACCATCATAAATTGTTCTGGCTATGTGCAGTGCAGAACTGTTTATCTGAATTCTGTCAGCAGTGTTTAGATGGTGGCTGCTTCTAGTGCCAAGTTTTCTATCCCTGTGGCAGTCAGGAACTGAAGTGAGGAGCTAAGGCCTGATGTTTTCAGCTTTTATGCTCACAGTGGACTCATTTTGCTCTCCTTCGTCATGTCTAAAGCAAAACAACAGCTCAGCTCCTCCCCTGAGTTTTTTAATTAGACTAGGGAGTGAAGGTGATGAAGCCCTTTCTCGGCAGCCAGCTAATGTAGAGAAAATGACCTTGTCTCTTTCATATACCTCCAGCTGAGATGTTTTTACTGTTCTTGCTTGATTTGTTGGAAAACATTTTCACCAAGGTTGAAAAACTTGTGTGCATTTCACACTCCTTAGTTTGGATTTTCATCACTAATTATGGTTGATGTCAGGCTGAAATTCTATGCAGATGATGGCAAGGGGTTGTATTTATAGAGATGATGCCATCCTAGCAACGGTGTCTTCAAAGCAGTCCTTAAGTGTCCTCAAGAGAGAATTGTTGCTATGGGCAGGATTTGGTCACGGCAGAGGGGATAATGTGCAGCAGGTTTGGTTATTGAATGACTTGAACAATGAACGAAATATAATGCTTCCAAATGAAATATTTAAATATTTAATAAATGCAGTAATTAAAATAATCAATTGAAGAAAATTTGTTTTTGGTAATTTTGCTATTGTAATTTTTAAGATTTCATTTGTCTAAAATTTGACCCCTGTAATTAGTTGCAACAAGCTGATTCTGCTCTGAAGCCTGTGTTCAGAGGTGTGTCGGGAGCTGGAAGATATTGGAAATGCGAATAGATTAGGAAACTCTCTAGGATATAAGGGTGTGGCTGTACTCAAAGGAGAAGCTTGTGTTGACCGTATTAATCGAGTGTATTGTGTACACAAAGACTGGTTTATGTTGCTCTGTGTCTTTGGCTGGGTTGATAAGGGCCTTTGACTATTTTTGTTTGCTTTGTGTTGCCTTTGCTGTGAGGATCCCTGTTTTACCTACACCAGCAGTCTGTAGCATGGTTTAGATCAACAGACGCACTGCTGCTACTATACTTGTGCACTTTATGGTCCCCGGTGAAAAGGTTTATTTATGCAAAACTTAAACTGAAACTCATTCTGCCTTCCTGTCATTCAAGTTGAAAAAAGATATCCATTTTTACAGACAGACATCACCACATTATGTGCCTATTTATAATGGAATATAATTTGTCATTTTGTAAGATAGCCAGATGTTTTTGTTCCTCTTTTTAAATTTCTCATCACCTTTTGGTTTTTACCTTTTTTTAAACATTTGAATATTTCATGGATGAAATGTTCCAAGAGAGGAAATATCAGTACAAAGTATTAACTAAAATTAGGCCCTTTTTAAAATGAGGTTTTTCATAGTTATATGAATATTTTGACATTTATGAGCTGGCCACACCAAGGTTGAATTTGGATGCAGTCTGACTGGTCTTGGACTGTCTCAAATGAATATCATAAATAAATATTTTACATTGCATTTTTTCATACATAGTTTTTCGGGCAATATTGCTATCAATTTTCAGCAAATAATATTTTTGCCCTGTCACCCATCCCAAACTGAAATATACGCTAGTCCATTGTAGCATAAACATGCACAGAACATGTAGAAATGTTCTATTGCTGCCGACTTCTGGTGAGATTTTGAATTGCACAAATGGATGTACGGAAAGGAAATTTTAAGAAACTCTTGTAAATGTAATACTGTAAGGTTTCCAGCTACCTTGTCTCTCTTTTCTGCTTCCAGCTGTGTATATTTTGATTGGAGCAGGAGGAATAATGATGCTCGTGGGTTTCTTTGGTTGCTGTGGAGCCGTGAGGGAGTCGCAGTGTCTACTGGGACTGGTGGGTAAGAGCCTTGTACCGCTCCACTGACCTCAACCAGTCTAAACTTTGCAATGCAGAAATGTTTTTTTTTTTTAATTTATGCAAACGTGGCTGGAAGTCTGAGATGCAAAATTGTCTGTGTTGTCTGGATGAGATTAGTGAGGGTGAGATTCCTCTGTCAGTCACTAAACACTTGAGCCACTAGACAATCTTGGCTGGCTGTGACATTGAGTATGCAATGGAAAATAGTGTGTTTCTTGATGTGAGTTGTAAGTGTGTTATGTGCCCTGTGATGTAGAATGTACTGTTGGCTACATGTG
This sequence comes from Tachysurus fulvidraco, assembly GCF_022655615.1. Taxonomy (NCBI): domain Eukaryota; kingdom Metazoa; phylum Chordata; class Actinopteri; order Siluriformes; family Bagridae; genus Tachysurus; species Tachysurus fulvidraco. The sequence goes on from NC_062522.1 coordinate 17,992,516, forward strand.
TTTAGAAGTAAATTTCCGACCCTATATGGTAAGAGTTAGCTAGCACAGGGGAATTGGCATATGATCACATTTGGAAAGAATTAGGGTAACAACGTACAGTAAACTAAAATTAGCTCTTGTCTGTTTTTTAGTTCTTTTCCTGTGTACTGATCATTTTTGCTACAGAAGTGGCTGCAGGAGTTTATGGCTTCTTGAACAAAGATGAGGTAATTTCTTCAACTCAACAGTGCTGTAAGTATAAGTGCTAATGATCTGTAACGCCATAAATTGATGCTCTGTCTTAAACTTTTCAGATTATCAAGGAGGTTCAAAACTTCTACAATACCTCTGTCAAGAACAACAGCACCACAATCTACCACAATTACCATGATATTGTATGTCTATCATTTATTCCTAAACTACTACTGTAGCTGTCTTTACTTCAGGATTACTCGCTGCATTCTTTGTGTTTGTCTTTTATAGCTTGAATGCTGTAGCTCAGATTCTGGGAGCTTTCCATGCCCTGTAAATGCCAAGGTACAGTTTTATGATGTTATGCTTGTTGCATTTTTATCAGTATGTAGAAATCCATTTAATAAATATTAAATTGTACCATCAGATGCTATCATTATGTTTAAATTCATGAAAGAAAAATATATATTTCTTATAACTTATTTTTATTTATTTAAAAGTTATGCAAAACTTTTGCAAAAGTACTGAGACATTGTTTAATATAGGCAAGTAGCCATTTTTTTTTATCAGATAATGCTTGAAATGCTTTTTCCATTTTTTCCAACTGATGAAGTGAGCTTGCTTTGCCATAAAATATTTTTGTGGATCTTACAATTAGAAATTTAAAAAAAACAAAACATTTGAATCAATGTTTGAACCTTTCATTACCACCTGACGACTCCAGGGTCCCAACTTTGATTATGACCTCAGGTGAATGTTGCTGTGGAGCTTCTTATGTTCTCCCTATGTCCACTTGGGTTTCCTTCAGGTTCTCTTATATAATAGCTAATATAAATTAGCTGTCATAAACTCCAGCAGATGGCAGCGTTGACCATGATTAGGTATTGAGACAGTGAGTACTGGGATATGAAATGAAAAGAAGCTCAGCACAGAACCCAGAGGATGGTAGAAGCATGTATGGAGGTTAAACATAGAGAGAACAGATGGTGAAGTGTTTTATGTTACTTGATCCCTTAAAACTGGGGCACAAAAGAGCTAGAATTTATTTATTTATTTATTTGTATCAGCTGGACAGACATCAATCTTCAGTCTCCGTGTGTCACTTCATAATGAACAGTGTTATAGCACTCTCTCAGGGCCTGATCTGGAAATCAGAGGAACATATTTAATTAAGAAAGAAACTTTTAACCTTAAGAAATATCTTAACCAATATTTTATTTTTCTCAGGACTGCAACCAAGCCATACAGGATTTTTTCAATGAGAGACTTTTCATCATTGGATATGTTTGTATTGGCATTGCAGGAATCATGGTGCGTACATGGAACTGCCTGAATATACTGTAGTTTTAATGGTGTGTGGCATGCAATGAGCGTTATTCTAACATATTATGGTTTTTGTGTACAGGTAATTGAAATGATCTTCAGTATGGTTCTATGTTGTGGTATTCGGAGCAACAGGGAAGTCATATAGATGCTCACAGGTTTCCTTCATGCATCTGTCCTGAATCCCTTGTCCTGACCTCACTGAGCCAACCTCAACATAAGGCTCAACATAGAGTAATGTAAGATGTTGTAGCTTTCTAATTCTGTTTTCATTCTTTGTTTAATTGTATTTGTCTGTAATGATTCACCACTGTATTGGTTGAAAGTGTGACTAAATTAACACTCCCTTATATTATTTAGTTATTAAGCAGATGAGTTATGATTACAACCTGATTTGTATGAGTTTAGACATTGCCTAAACTTCTCTGCTTTGTAATGTTTTTTTTTCCTTTCCCCCATTTACTACTATGCATTACAAGGACTGGAATTGTAAATGTGTGTACTGCTTGCTTTCGGTTGATGCCTTGGAATGTTATTTGGTGTGCAAATGTATTCTATATTAGCTGTAGTCATGTATTTAGGTTTTGTAAACTTTTAGGCAGTTTGTGATTGGTTTATGTTCCTATCTGAAGTTTATGCTGTGGTATTTCAAAATCAGGATTCAGAGATGACTGCAACAGCACAGTATTGAGTGTTGTGATAGAAAACTGCAATGTTGCTTGTATGTGCAGTATGAAAATCCATTGCCCTGGTAAACATTCAGTCCTTTATTGTAATGTGTTCAATCATGAATGCATCAGCACTGCCCCCTTTTTCATAGATAAATATACATGAATCATTAAACTCAGCTTTGTGTGAGTAATCATACTATCAATTCTTTATTTAAATGAGCACAAACTGGGGTAACTGATCCCTCATTGTGTATTTAACCACACATTCAGTATGGCACAGGCCTTTCCTACCTATGCTATGAATGTGAAATTTAAAAATATTTAGTTGCATATATTTCTCACAGAACATTTTGAACTTCTTGGTTAATACTTCATACAGGGTAGTATTGAGTTTGACTGATGTCTAAAGCACAACAAATAATCACAAATTTCATGGCATGTGTTTTTGTACAAATTTTTAAATATGAACTGCTACAAAAAAAAAATAAAATGATCAAAAGCCTTCTCTTGACTACATCAAGTTTATTTGAAAGTGGTTTGTAAATATCACAGTACACATTGAACTTTTATTTTGAAATGATAGTCAAAATGAAACTTTTGGAGCAAACGTTGTGGTTTATGCTGAATAATACTTAAAAAAAAGTCCCACACTGCATAATTTATAAGGTATACAGTTTACACTAAACCATACCTTACCCTCTGGGCCATTCTGAAAAATTCAACAGAACAATTCATCTAATGAATGTAAAACACACCGGCACATTATTCTAGTAATACTACCTACTTTATAGTTACACATTCTGTAGAATCAGAATCATTATGGTATGCTGCATTTCCACGTTATTTACTTTAATGTGTTCCAGAGAATGTGCCGTGGCATTTGCACCATGGTTTGTTACTTTTTCCTCCAACATGATAACTATTTACCATAATGGCAGCACAACATTACCTACAGGGAAGGGTGAAAAGGAGGAAGAAAACCAACCAACCAAAAAAAAAAAAAAACCCCTAACATGTGTAGGTCACTTTAGTGATTAAAAGGAGTAGAACTAGTGTGTTTTGGTTTGCTTCGGGTACAGTTATCTCCATCACGAATAGTTAGCCACAGCACATGCCTTGTTCAGCACTTATTGTCTAAAAACCATACATGATTCATCTGATCCACAAAATTGTACAGAACAATTGTCATAATTTATAAAATGTATGTGGGGATGGGGAGATGACCAATAGTTACCATTAGTACAATGATGCATCAATTCATCAAAACACAAAAATAAATGACTGACAAAACAGACACTACACAAAAAGGAAGTCAATTTGGTGATAGTGCCTTGATAGTGACACCATCCTCCCTCACTGAGGGGAATCACAGATCCTTCTAGAAGGATGTTGAGCACCATCTCACCTCCTGCAGAAGCCCTTACAAGTGCAAAATGTTGGCCGCGGACACAGTTGAGTGAGCAGACCAGACAGGAAGTGCAGTTAGGTCAGAAACTGCCTCAGGAAACAAAACAGCAGAGCTGTCAATCTAACTAGTATTTATGTTTGATTGTGTCTTATGTCCCCAGAACAGGTTCATTTGCAGCAGTTCAGGCATGCTTAAGGAGACAGGAGGTTAAATGACCTTTGGCTCAGAATGAATTCACCAACTCCAACAAAATACATAACTTGAGCAATGCCAAAAAGAGGTGCAATGACAAGTGCCCTGCAGCCCGCCCCCTTCAGGAAAGCAGCAGGTCCTTCTTTCTTCATGATCTTGCTATAAAAACAAAAGCAAAACAAGAGTCAGCCACAGCTAATTAAACTAGTACAAGGAGCTGCAATCAGACAGCAAAACAAGCATTACAGATGGCACAAAAACAATTTCCCTTTCTAAAACCTTGAGTCTAAGAGGAAGTCAACATTTTTCAAGTTTAAAATTAGCAGAATTGATCAATGATCTTTACAATGATATTCAAGTTAATTTGTCACTTTAACATAGAAAGTTCTGTTAATGGTCTCCAAATACAAACCAGTGCCAAATGAACAAGTGAAAATTAGAAGCATTACCTCACACAGTCAACCACTCCATTGTAGGTCTCCTCATTAGTGCCTTTGCTCAAAGATTGAAGTCTGGTTTTTATCACTGGAACATACAAACAGGAAATGAGCTTGTATAGAAGAAGGAAATAGAAACCCACAAAAAAAAAAAAAAAAAAATCTTACTCACCATCACATGGGTTAACCGCCACTGCAGCAGTCGAACCAGCTAGACAGCCAGCCATGAACGACCAATAGAATGGCACCACATCATCTCCAGAGCGCTTACCCAAACGGTTAATGTTAGCAAAAAGAGGAAAGTAGACAACAGAGAACGGCACATCTCTGAAGGCAAAAAGAAGATAACTATCAAAATGACACAGTGCTGATAAATTGAGAGATTTTTAAAACCACGTACTAAAATGTACATCTAGTACACACACGTGCTTACCTCATGAGTGTTGCTCCCAGCCCTTTATATAAACCTTGGATGCCCTTGGTGTGTAGCAGCTCTTTAGCAATTTGCGTTGCAGAGATGGATTGAGCAGCAGAGCTCGGCATGACGTTATAGGATCGGCTCAGCAATGTGTTTGTTTGAGCCAGCTTACTGGGAGCCAGGATACCAGGCATTCTCTGCTGGGCAGCTGCAAGCAGAACACGATTATTACAAATAAATTCTAATTTATTTTACACTAATCTTCCATACACCATAGAATACAGGATATTATACATAGGCAGACCTATATGGGGTACTGTCCAAGCTGAAAAAACAGCTAATGACTTAAATGACATGAGCAAAGGTAAGTGTATAGCTTACCTAGTCTTCCAGCATCTTGTAGCTGAATTTTCAGCATCTCCATAGGAGTAGTAATGATGACTTGGCACATGCCTGCACCACAACCTGCTAACATTTCTTTAAACACCGACAAACCCTTCCTGTAACACAGCAAGTTTTTTGTAAATAGAAGAAGTCAAGCTTAGCTTATTTATTCAAAAATAAATAAGAATAATAAATATTTACAATATAAAATAAATACTATAGAAAATTTTCTAAAGCATTACATACCCATCTTTGGAAAGGTGTTGACGAAAGAGGTCATTGGCTGCCAGCTTGATGGCCTTTTCAGGTGTGACGAGAGCAAGATTAACTGCAGCACCTAAAAGACAAAAACACAGCAGATTAGCCAAAAACAGTAGCAAGATTTCATTGCATTTCACAGAGCTCCCATTCCCCACCACCATCATACCAAAGACAGAACCATACTTTGTATAAATAAAAATAGAGATTAATACAATTAAAATTATTTTTTGGCATTAAAAAAGTAAATAAAAACAAAATTACAAAAAAAAAAGAAGAAGAAGAAGAAGAAGAAGAAGAAGAGGAGAGTGTGTTATGAGTAGAGTAAAATGCAGGCATAAAGGAAGAGTAAGAAAATAGTTTCCATTTCAATATCCCTCTTAAAATGCAAGGGATAATGTATAGTCATGGGTGAGAAGTGTAGAACACCAAAAGTAACTGAAAAGTGATAAAGATGGTTAGAGAGGCATGTAATTTTACAGTACATGCCCAAAGAGTTAGTAATAGACAAAATGAAAGTCTACAGAAATTCAGAGGCTATGAAGAAAACAAAAAGGAACTAATATTATTCAACAACAATTTAAAAAAACAAAAAAACAAAACAAAACAAAAAAAACACATTGTGCCTAATTGTAATAGAGCAGAGTGGACAGAACCATGATAAATGATTTGCCTCCAGCGTGGCTGCGCCTTAATCGGCTAGCCTTCACTATCCCAGGGGGGACCCATGTCTGTAACATGAAAAAACACAGATGCAAACAAACAGCATTCCTCACATCAAGCGGCAACCCAATATAAACATGGGCTATTATGCTCAAAGTTCTGTTACCTACAGTTCAGTTTATTCCAGAACTACCATGTAAAAAAAAAAAAAAAGAAAGAAAATTCCAATAGGTTTTGTGTCAATGTAGATGATAAGTCTACAAATTAACTGGTAATTAAGTGCAGCACATTTACTAGGTAGCCACTGTACAACTGTGGCTTGTACATTTACAAAGATGCATGCATACTCGCTAAATAGATCCATCTTACCAACCACTGTGAAAGTTATTTTTCCCCCTAATGCTAACTAATGCTTGTAGCATATCTAGTTAACCAGTTCTGTGGTCATGAACCACAGGCAAGTGAATTCAAGCACAGCTTAAATGTCAGAGTAGAAGACATATGCTCATAGTTTAACATCCACAATCATTTGTTAGAATAAGCCACATAATGAAACATTCAATATAGAATTACTCTTACCTCTGTACATGCCAAAATACCCCTCGGATCGCACAGTTTTGACTAAACAATCCATCCTAAGAAAAGAAAGAAAACTAGGTCAAACAACTGTATTCAGTAATCCAAGTCCCAACATGGTCATGCTTACCCTCATACAAATGACAATATACATGACTCTTCAAAAGCTTCTACACATTCCAATACTCGGGGCTAAAACACAAAGTCATCGGTCATTGGACAACAGGGAGTAGCTAAAATAGATCCTGAATATGAGATTATGTGGCCCCATGGCAACAGCGTCCTCACCATGGGGGAGAAGAGGGCCACAGCCTAAAACAGGTACATAAACTGGAATAACAAGAAAAACCAAGAGATATATGTTTGCTTACATGTTTTTGTAGACCTGTTGTCCCGGTCTCTGGTTCTGGAGTCGAGTCTTAGCTAGGTCAATGGGGAATACACAAGTGACACCAACAAGTCCAGCAATACCACCATTGATGAACTTGGCTGGAAGGCTGAGCAGAAAAGAAGCAGAAGTCAAACAAATCACATGATCAAACACAGCGGTGCTTAAAATACAAGTCATGGCATGCTGGGGGAAAAAAAAAACCCACATACCTGATCTGCTGCTTAGACATGATGAACTATCGGTAAAGAGGATAACTGGTAGATAGATGCTACTGAATTGCTTGATTTCTTCTGAAACGTGGGTGGACCTGAAATTAGACAGGAGAATTGATCATTAAACCGTGTTGGTAAATACTCTCACTCACACAGCTAAACTAACCGCGTGATGAATGACAGGAAGGCTGTGCAAAGGAATCTATGGCCAGCTGGAAATAGATACAGCCTCGTTCATCATTATGAGCTGATTGTAGTTATATGATCGACAGTCACTCGACACACGAAACAAATCCAATACAGCTTCAGTTCCTTAAGCCGTTAAATATACACTTTTTTTTTTTTACTATATACACTTTTAAATAATGCATAAATCCAAGGGTTTATAAGTTACAGCGATGAAATAAGACAACATAAAAAGCCCCAAACAAAACGCACGCTATTTATTTAACAAAATATTTCTCAAATAGACAACACCCTTTTGCCTGCAGGCGACACAAGGCGCCTATAACTGACCTCACAGGCCAACGGCTGTCAGCCAGCAAACAGGAAGCATTTACCTACGCCGTCGAGTCATTCAAATTACCTGAGAAACACTCAAAAACGATTTGTAACCGTCTAGGAGGGCTTGTGCACGCGAAATTACACAAACACTGCCGAATAATATTATCCGGCTTCATGGAAACGATAAATGTGAACGATTAGCCTTTATGCTAACACGTTAGCTAAGAAGCTAATCAACTTTAAATCAAAAAGAAGGATTTTAACAACAACAATTTTCAGGAAAATCGTGTCCCTAAATTTTGTTTGGTGGAAAAAAATAGAAAACTTACCCTTTAAAGCGACTGTAAACCACTGACTTTAGTAAAATATAAAAAGGCGCCTAAACGTCTGACTTCCGTGCAGTACAGTGTGAGAGAATTTGAATGAATGAGTTCGCTGGAAATTTCCATTGGTATTTAAGGAAGGAGGAGGAGGAGCCGGAGAGTTTACGTCATGACTTCTTAACCAATCAGAAACGTTTAGACTACAAAGCGTTGGCTGCAATAGCAGCGTGGTGTCAAATTTCACTGCAATGGTTTTAATGTTTTACAATATCGGTGTTATTAATTAGTGTAATGTAAAACCGATTTTGGTTAATATCAGCACTGTAATTTTGTAATTGCTTTTATAGTATTTTTATGTAAGGTTTCCGAGATATTAATGATATTCAGGATCTGGGATGGGCGTTGTCTGGAATGTGTGTGTGTGTGTGTGTGTGTGTGTGTGTGTGTGTGTGTGTGTGTGTGTGTGTGTGTGTGTGTGTGTGTGTGTGTGTGTGTACCTTTTTAAGTACAAGAACCATTAAACTAATGCATAAAGTGTCTTTTACTAATTAAGTTGTTTCTTTAAATGGCATGTGTTGATATAGTGTGTTACCAAAATATTTGACTTCTTACAGGATAAGAAGGAAACTCAATTTATTTTCTGTTGTATGTCAAATTGAGGCAGATATTCGGTATATGTGTTAAAATTACAGATAATGTAGTTAGTCTCTTGCATATTTTTACTTGCGTGATGTTCCTCTGCTTGAGAGTGTGTGTGCCCTGCGATGGGTTGGCACTTCGTCCAGGGTGTATCCTGCCTAATGCCCGATGCCATGAGATAGGCACAGGCTCCCCGTGACCCGAGAAGTTCGGATAAGCGGTAGAAAATGAATGAATGAATGAATGAATGTTCCTCTACCCTTAAATAAATTTTGACAAGGCACTTTTTATAGTTTATAGTTTTGGATACGTGCTGGTCAAAAAAGCACAGAAGCTGTATTGTATTTCCCCCCAATAAACTATGTTAGAAACTATGCTTCATAGTAAACTAGCAAAATTCCTGGAGCCTTTCCCATCCATTGATGTGCAGTGAAAGTTGGTCTGATTCTAAAATCTTAAGATTACAGAAGAAGCCTTCTAAGCGTTACAGCATGCTTGTAAAATTGGCATAAACTATAGGGGGGAGAGCGTATTGTATGTTTTAAGGAAAAATGTAGGGCTTATCGAGACGAGAACACCAATCAGTGTCAGAAAGTGATAGAATTCTGTGTCACTGTCTCCCTTGTTCAGGTTGCTTGTGACCTGTAGCATGTGACCTGTAGCTAGTCATAGGAGTTTTACTCATGCCGGGGTTATGTAATTAGGGAATAGTCACGACGAGTCCTCTGTGTGCTTAGACTTGATAGCGCTCTCCAGCAATCTCAAAATAGCAGTCTTCACCCCGTTATTATCTTCTCGTAATTATTAGTCTGTAATCCAAGCTAGCGCCATCATGACATATTTCCCCAAGGGGCTCTCCATACCGGGGCTTCAAGAACTGCCATTTGAAGGGCACTTGAACGTAATTCTTACAGTTTTACACATTCAAGTAACGTTTATAAACGTTTAAACACATTTACACACGTTTTATCACCCCTGAGTAAGGCCCTTAACTCTCAATTGATCAGTTGTATAAAATGTACGTTGTTCTGGAAAAAAAGGGTATCTGCCAAATGCTGTAAATGTAAAATGTCTGCCAAATCCGATAAAAGGCTGAGGTCAGGTCTTTGTGTATTATAGTGTAGAAATAATAGTAACATTTCTTAGCCATTGTTAATGGTTTCCTAAGCTTATAACTTGTTTAATTTTATTTACAGTAATCTTACAATGTTATCAGTTTCATTTTGTTTATAATAAGCAGGCAACATTTTTAGCTTTGACCTTGATTCCTTTAAGTGATTCATAATTGTAGTCAGTGTTGCTTGAATGAGAAGGCAATGACACATGACACATTACAGTAACGTCCTAGCCTTAATGCTAGTAAGCAAACACTCATTAAAGTCTTTAGGATGACCAGATTGGTGGTCATAACATGGCCTGTCATGGAATACTACTGCAATAAATGTTCAGCAGCTGAGCAAACAAAACAGTTCCACTGTTGGCTGCAGACAGGTTTTTATTACATGTGTAGTTTTTATTACATGTACAGATCAGGTCAAAACAAAGTCATCAAGTGTCCAATCTGACACTGAAATAAAGCTAATATCAAAAGTATCACAGAAGCTGGATTAGATGTAATCAATCTCCCTGGGACTGGGATACAAATGTCGGACTGGTTTGGAGCATTTGGCTGAACTGAATCTGGTTTTGTGGGCACACTCTTCACTGTGTGTGTTACACATGCTGCAATGGCAGCTGAGAGCAATTGGATAGGTGAAGTAAGAATCAGCATGAAGAGCACAGCCAGGCAAAACTGTTGTACGATACTCCATGTCCTGATAGGTGCAGCTCCTCTGGAATAGAAAACGATGTCCTACCAGTTCTTTCATATTACTGTCCTGAGACAAGAACAAGAAATAAAAAACACAGAAAGTTGTTGACCTGTAATGCAACACAGAATAATTAAGACATTAAATTACTTCTTGATCAAAAATGCTACATAAAAATAAGTGCTACATAAATTCTACATTACACATACCCTGGATTCAGCAGTATCATACATATCACACATTTCATATAGACATTTAGAGAAAAATTGTATCTCTGTCGTCTTATCACTAACACCCTCATGCTTTTTTTTTATCTGTCTGAAATTGCATATCTCTTACTGATAAGCCTTACTGATGAGCGTTCCTATAAACGCTCTCTCTCTCTCTCTCTCTCTCTCTCTCTCTCTCTCTCTCTCTCTCTCACACACACACACACACACACACACACACACACACACACACACACACACACACACACACACACACACACACACACACACACACACACACTCTTCTCTCTATAGTTATCACATGGTTACAACAAAGTGAAAATTTCCCACTTCCCTATGTTCACTGATATATTGTGTGTTGCCAGTAACTAACATCCAAATGAACGGAAATGTTGATTTCAAAATAAACTAGGAAAACTGTATCCAGTATAAACACCACATTCTGTCCAGTTTGAATGAAGTATTTATTTATTTATTTATTTATTTATTTATTTATTTACTATTATTATGAAGGTAAGTGTGAAATGAAAAGTAGAAATAAAACTGCTTGAAAAAACCCTGTTCATTCTTAATTTCTTTGGAATCAGTTTCATGCAGCAGCTCAAAAAAGATTATCTTATTCATCTTGTTCAGCTTTTTTGTAACATCATACTTTTCTGGGGAACTCTATTAGGCTCTACTTATGTAACACAAGGCCTGGCATTTACTGATAAGTATTTTTACTATATTTTACTGTGGTCACTAACTAGTTTGCTCACTCACAATCACACTGAGTTAAACATTAAACAACAGGTATCTTACCCTCGAAAAACAGAAGCCCATGCATATTGTGGTGTTGATGGCCACACAGTAGTTACATTCTTGTTTCTCAACATAGAGAGTGTATTCTGTTGGGACACACATAGGTACAGCTGATCCAACAAGATGGCCTAAAATTCCAGCCACGAACACAGGAGCAAACATCGTGTCTCTTGACAAGCTAAAGTCAGAAGATTGGGCACACCAGAAATAAAATAATGGTTACAGTTCAGGTTTAGAAAAGAGAAGCAATGTATGATGTACATAATAATTTCACAGGTTTTTAACTGTTGAGGCAAATTAACACATAAAAATGTTTTTGAGTACTTCATTTCTTGAAAAAGTGTCATGAAAGGCTGAATATTTTTCTGAATATGATTTCTGAATAAATATTTCTTAAACTATAAATTCATATTATTACTTATAAGTCCAATACACTTGTATAACCTAAAACCAAAAGCTCAGAATTTTCCTTACCTGCATATAGTGGCTGCCAGACTCCTATTTACTCTGTGAGGATTCTGCTTTTATATTGATCCCTTTTTCCTACCTAATCCCACTGTCTCCTTATCTGCAGATCACCCATAGCACAACATTCATAAAACCATTGCCTCGTCCTCAACCCAGCTGCACTCACTACCTCTAGACCATGCTATAGGCCTGCTGGTGCTTGTCGCTATGCTCATATTCAAAGTACAGCTCAAATTAATAGATGTTTCTTTGTCAGAATTGGCCTTCAATTTTAATAATAGTAATAGACCTTAGACACGATGTCATTATTCTCATTAATCAGTCTGTTATAGCAGTTACATACTTTAGCTGAATGTATAATGTGAAATTATACAAATGATACAGGACCTCAAAAACATATTTTTCCTCCTACAAAAATGTGTCACAGACAGTTATCATTTCATTATGTGTAATTGATCTCAATAATAATTCCAGATATACACAATATGCCTAAGGTTGACAAAACAGAATGATAAAATAAAATATAGTGTATATGTTCTATATTTTGTATATTGCATATGTACCAGAACAGGAAACAAAAGTTACACACTACAGAAAAATGTTCATGACTAATTATACATCATTGTTTTGATCTAACAGAAAGTTAAACGAAACTGAATATAATTCTAACACCATGCTATTGGGAAATTATAAAGCCAAAGCAAACAAACGAACAAACAAAAAAACTAAAAAGACTACTTCAGAGGTGGGGACTTTTACTGAATGTAGTAGAAGCAAGTGAGGGGGAACTGAGGGGAGCAAAAGAGGGAGATGAGGTCATGGGTCACTAACTATACGTGGTATCCACTTAAGGGAAAAGCTTCACTTCTAGGAAATTTGAAATATACACCGGTGAGCAACTGAGTTACTAAAATTGCAGCTTAACCACATTTCTAAGGAACATAAAGAAGTTTAATGTTTTTCCAAAATTAGTTATTCTTAAAGTGGTGAAGTTTGGTTTGTATTCATTGAATATTCATTGCAGAGCAGTTGACAAAGAAGTGTACCGACTGAGATGTTTTCATATATTATGTTATAACAGTAATATTATAATAGTAATAAAAACTGCCTATATTATTGGATAATTCAATAGTGATAATAATAAGGAAAATGTCACACAATCCCAATACTGTAAATGAAGAATTAAACAGAATTATAGTGGATCATCTTCAAATGTAATTAATCTCTCTTATTCAGTTTGCTTTTAAAACAAACTAGTATAAATAGCTGAAATAAATGATAAAAGAAAAAATGTGTGCTAATTAATGTGTGACCTTGATCTGTGTAAGAGCATTTTTGTGGTTTACGAGTCATAAAAAGAACAGCCTGGTCAAGTATCCAGCATGTTCTCACACAAAAAATGTTATCTTTTGAACATTGTGCTGAGATTGATAAACATTCACCGTCCTCTACATCAGTCAAACCCACTTTATGAACCTGTTATAAAAGCTGTATTTAACAATCGAATAGAGTCGTGTGTGACAAGGATATCTTTGAGACTCAGTGATCATTAACCATTGTTTATTCTGTAGTTTCGTCTGAAGGACAGCATGCTATCACTTATTCTTTCCTCTACATGAATGAAGGGAGCAGCTTCAGATCAATTTACCTAAAAACGAGAGCCTAAGTGAGCTAAGTAAGAGGAACGTTACAGATGACTTTTATGGATTTTGTGTAAAATGTCTATTAAAAGGTCACTTTACAACAGACCAACAAACAGCACCTGGTAAATCTGTAACATATGACACTGAGATTGTGTATAGAAAGCTAAAACAAGTGGATTGAATTTTGTTAAAGAAGTGAACGTGTGCCTTCATTGTGTTATTACCGACCATGGCTGGTGGCGGAGGTCCAACAGCTACATTCTCAGTCTGGGACTATGTGGTGTTTGCTGGGCTGATCTTGGTAGCTGCTGGCGTTGGGCTCTTTCAAGCTTTCCGAGGCCGCAAAGATAACAGCAGTGCTGAATTCTTACTTGGTGGCCGTCGGATGACAGCAGTGCCAGTCGCCATGTCCCTCACGGCTAGTTTCATGTCTGGGATAACAGTGATTGGTACTCCTGCGGAAGCCTATAGATATGGCACAGCATTCTGGCTCTTTGCCTTCTCCTACACCATCATGTCCAGCATCACTGCAGAGATCTTTGTGCCTCTGTTCTATCGTCTCGGCATCACCAGTACATATGAGGTAAGAGAGCTGGCTGAATAGGAAAAATGAAGTGAACACATAGACAGAGTTTATTGGGGTAATTACATCAGTAAAAGTACTATTTATTTGCCTTTTTTGACTCATTTTGGTCAAAAATGATGCGAATTGAAATAACTACAAAAGTAAGATTCTACAGTACATTATGTTAAAATAGTGCATATTTAAATAATTTTATTTCACTACATGCTCTTTTACAAATCTGATAGTCTCCTATTTTTAAAAGACTGTTCAGTGTTCAAGGTTTTTTAAAAAGTAAATTAAAATATTTCATGTCATTTATGTCATAAAGTTATAAATTGGTTACAGTATGTGAGTGTTTCATAACTGATTTTAAAACCATTTTGTTTTTCAGTACTTGGAGCTGCGCTTTAATAAAGCTATTCGAGTGATTGGAACAACCATGTACATAATCCAGACAGTAAGCTGAGTGTTCATTTATTTAATGGTAACACACATTTTAATAACCTAATTGTGTTTGTATTGTAATGGAAAAAATCCATGTGCGCAAATTGTTTTCCATCATGTAATCACTTGATGCACTGCTTTCCAAAGTAATAAATATAGTCATAAATAAAAAAAATCGGTGGCTAATTATCTAATGTCTGTTCCTCTGTCTAGGCTTTGTACACAGGCATGGTTATCTATGCCCCAGCACTGGCCCTCAATCAGAGTAAGGATTGTTGCAAATAACAAATATCACAAGAACATTTTAAATAAAATAAGATTTTGCATCATTTGAAAAAAAAAAAGGAATAACAGTTTATATAATGAATACACACTATCAAAAATTTCAAATGTAAATTTACAATGGCTGACATCAATAAAGGCATTTATTAAAACATAAATACAAAGTACAAGAGCCATATTTCCCGAATGTTTTATCATGAGTTTCGAGTTCGATACAAGTTTTGAATGACATGGTTACAAATGACTCTTGTTATGGAAAAATAAAAATATTAATTGTATATAAAATGTTATGACTTAGGCATCTTAAATAGGTTTTGAAGTTATGAAATAGAATGTGTATACTGTACTATAGTACAGTGGTCTTTGCTTGTCTTGTAGTTACTGGCCTGGACCTTTGGGGAGTGCTGGTGGCCACAGGCATCGTCTGTATCATCTATTGCACCCTGGTAAGTTATTTGGTGTCAGGAACAGGGATGCTGATAATTGTATTGTTTATCTGCCCTGTATCATGCTCTTTCATATATATCATCACCATCCATACCAATCATATTCATATTTGTACTAATAAAATCAGATAACATTTAGAAATACAATAAAGAAAATTATGGCATGTAGATCGTATCTGCGATTGATAATGCAGGGGTGGCAGATATGAGATTGCACAGAATTCTCAGAGAAACTTTAAGTCATTGGGCACTGAGCCTTGGAGACATGCCTAACATTGAATTCAGTATGAATAGTTTATATTTGGCAGCTCAAACAGCCAACAACCCACATAAACAAACCTAATGAAATGTTCCATGATGCCCTTTCATAAGCCTGTGCTTTGTGCTAAGTAAGTTACATATTTTGTTAGTAGTATTGTTATCAACAACCACCAAAAATATCTTTTCATAGTTCATCTAAAATGCATCCTTACTCAAGATTATTTCAGTTTGAATTATCCACAGTTAATTGATCAAAAGTCAACCCAGGCATTTATTCACATGTTTCTACTGTATCTAAACAGCTTTAAATGATTAATTGAAATCTTTCTTGTCTCCTGTATTGGATGAAGCAACTTCCAAAAGGTTGTAAAAGCAGTGAGGATATATTGTCATGTGATATGAATGCGTGAGTGAATAGAGTGCTGTGTAACATGCAGCTCTCTGCTCTTCCTAACAGGGAGGCCTCAAGGCAGTAATATGGACAGATGTGTTCCAGATGGTCATTATGCTGGCTGGGTTTATAGCAGTTATCGCTCGTGGGGCCGTGCTTCAGGGAGGCTTGGGAAAAATTTGGGAAGATAACTACAATGGAGGGCGCTTAGATGCTTTTAGGTAAGTCATTGGCTTGAGAAGTGTTATAAATTAACTGAAGGAATGGTTTGTATGTCAAACAATGTGGGCTGTTTTGTTAAGTATACACTTAGGTGCAAATCTTAGACTGCTACTGATGTCTCTCAATTCAGTTGTTATTTTTTAAATATTAACAATTGTCTCTTTAGTTTTGATCCAGATCCCCTGAGACGCCACAGTTTTTGGACCATTGTTGTTGGGGGTAGTTTGATGTGGGTGTCAATGTATGCCATTAACCAGTCACAAGTGCAGCGCTAT
Source organism: Tachysurus fulvidraco (assembly GCF_022655615.1). Taxonomy (NCBI): domain Eukaryota; kingdom Metazoa; phylum Chordata; class Actinopteri; order Siluriformes; family Bagridae; genus Tachysurus; species Tachysurus fulvidraco. The sequence continues at coordinate 18,008,922 of NC_062522.1, forward strand.
ATCTCCTGTAAAACTTTAACCCATGCCAAAATGTGAGTATGCATTCAAATACCAAGAGTAAATTTGTTAAAAATAGTGAGATCTCATATAAGCGCTTTCATTTGTTCTGCTGCTGTATTTAGGTCGTTGTATGTAAATATGGTGGGGTTGTGGATTACTGTGAGTCTGGCAATATTTTCTGGCCTTACCATGTACTCTATATATAAAGACTGCGATCCTTTCACTAACAAAGATGTTGGTTCTGCAGACCAGGTGATGCTCACTAAACTATAGTGTTGAAAATAATGAGTTAATTTGTTTCCAATAAAGTAAGCCTGATTTTTATATATACGTGTGTATGTGTATGTGTGTAGCTTCTTCCATATCTAGTAATGGACATTCTAGCAGAATTTCCAGGCCTTCCTGGTTTGTTTGTAGCAGCTGCATACAGTGGGACATTAAGGTAAGGGAAAAAACACCTCCATTCACTCTCCATTCAAACAATATACATTTCAGTTCATTGTTCTGGTCAGTACAGTAGTTAATTATTTTGCTTTTACGTCTCAGTACGGTGTCATCCAGTATTAATGCTCTAGTGGCCGTCACAGTGGAAGACTTTGTGAAACCTATATGGCCCAATTTGAATGAAAAGAAGTTGTCATGGATTAACATGGGCATGAGTAAGTTTCCATAGAATTTCATAAATTATACAAAATGTAAAACAAAATAAGACTGTTCCTGCTATCATAAAAACTTCAAGGAAAAAAGTTAAGGCCTAAAGTTAAGAAATAAAGTTAAGAAAAAGTTTCTTGACAAAGTGTACAAAGATAAGAGTGTCAGACAGGACTGGTACTACATGTACAAGTAAGAACATCATAATCTTTTACTCAACCCAATTCACATAAAGGAATTCATGAATAGTTAGCAAACAGTGCCCTTTAATGAACTCTCCCTTCAACATAATACAGAGCACAGGAATGCTAAACAAAATGACCTCAGAATATTGTCCAAGGAACCATGTCTATTAAACCAACCTGCTAGTGGTTAAAGCTTAAAGTGTAACACTTGAGTGAGGGCAGTATGGTTAGAATTTAATTGATTTTACATGAATAAAGCCCTAAATAAGGTATAAACATTTACCTTACTTTTAGATCTAACTTTTATATCTTTTCATCCAAATTTAGCCATGTGACTTCTCACAAGAATGATACCATTACTTACAGGGATATAAATCTTTCTTTTGTATTTCACCTGTGGCATTTAGGCAGCCATTAAATGGTAGAATTTCATGTTCTGTCAACTGTTCCTGCTGTAGTTCATATTTTATCAAATTTAAGTTATACATTTACACTAGTCACGGTGCTTTTTGCTTCATTAATGTTTGATCGACAATAAAATATTTATTGTTTATGATTTCATGTATGTAAATGATTTTTTTTCCCATTAAATTTCTAGGTGTTTTATTTGGAGCTTTGTGCATTGCTATGGCAGCGGTTGCCTCTTTGATGGGAAGTATATTGCAGGTAAAACACAATGTAGACTATTTTACCTTTTTATTATCAAATGTGTTTAATACATTTTACTATAGCTATATTCTAAGTTCAGGGGCTTTCAACTCCAAACCTAGAGCCCTACTAATCTGCATTTCTCCCTGACACACCAGCTAAAGCTTATATTCAATAGCCTGAAAGTCTACAGAGCAATGAGCAATAGGATTGGAGCTGAGAACCTCAGCTATAATCCTAGTTCTGAGTGTGTTATGTGGCGTTCACTGTATATTAAACAGCACCCCTTGCTGTATGATATTTGTCATGACATGCTGTTTGATTTGGGTGAATTCCTCCCACAGGCTGCCTTGTCTGTATTTGGTATGATCAGTGGACCTTTGTTGGGGATTTTCCTGCTGGGCATGTTTTTCCGTTCTGCAAACTCCATTGTAAGTCACATTGTGTAAAACTTCAATCTGTGACTTACGCAACATATTTCTGACGTATTTTTTCAGATATTTTAATTCGGCACTGAATTGCTGAATTTTAACCGTAAAAAGTAATGTCTTTTTCCAACGTATTTATTATTGGTATCTTTTGGCAGCCTAGTTATTTTTGTACCATGTATCATGATCATAATTTGTTTAATCCTATTAAAGAGTGTTATGTTCATTGAATCTCTCTGTATTCAGGGCAGCCTGACTGGATTAATAACCGGCCTAATTATAACCCTGTGGGTGGGCATTGGTGCTCAGTTGTATCCTCCTTTACCAATTAAGACCAAACCACTTCCCCTCAGCGTGGCAGGATGTGATGCTGGAGACACAAACATAACCACTACATTGGCAGCATGGACAAGTACAGCCCTACCAACCACAAGGCAAGAATTCTTTTCCTCCAGGGTCTGTCAACCACAAGGCACCACTGGGAAATTTATTATCTGCTTTCTATCAGAAACAGATGAATTTCTATATTTTTATGAATAAATTTGATACAACAGCATCCTTATATCACTTCTTTTGCAATAACCTGTGCAATGTGAAATTGCAAAAAATGTACCTCTTGTTTATCATTCAGCATTGTGAGACCAGCTCTCGCTGATTCCTGGTACTCTTTGTCCTACCTGTACTTCTGCCCTGTTGCCATGCTGGTGACTATGATCACTGGGCTAATTGTCAGTGCCATCACAGGTGAGATTAATAATTTCTTGTACTTCAAGTACCAGTGAGATGAGATCTGAACATCCAATATAACGAAGTGGATTGCAAACCCTGCTGTCTTATTATAGGTGGCTGTAAACAAGAGAAGATAAACCCAGATATGTTTGTTAGGAAAGAAGACCTCATCTGCTTTGGCTGCAGAAGAACAGACACTGAGGTAAAGCTTCTTACTTTGTATGTCTAATGCAGTGTATGATATTGAAACTATATTATTTTTAAATGATAATTATTGGAATTATACTATATTATAATATAAATTACATATCACTGCATATTAATATGTTTATTTTAGATCAAATTGGAATGTTCTTATAGCTAAAGCTTGTCATAGATTTTTTTTTAGTGGAGTCTGTAAATATAGTTACTCTGTGTTTTCTGTTTGATGATCCATGTAGAACTATCTTAGGTGGCCAGAGCAAAGCAAGTCTTAATGCCAAGTAATCTCTAAAAAAAAAAAAGTGCATGTTTAAAATTGGTTTAAACCCAGCTGTCCCATTTTTCTTTTCTTTACTATACTTTTATATTTCTGTGTGAAATTGTACTTTCAAATCTTCAGTAAGTTAGAAGACACATTTTATCTTTTCCCAATTCTTTAAATGTACATATTTTCATTTCACATAGGACAACATCATAAGACAGTTGTTAATATGAAGTATACAGCTAAAAATAAAAATAAAAATTCCAAACTGAATAGAAAATTGCTTGTTTATTAAAGTCCAACGTACGGACGTTGTCATGTGTACATTTATACAGTTTTGCTCAAAAAGGAATACCTTTAGTTCGTAATAGTGCATCGACCCTTTAGCATTAATTATGGTCCTTAATTCTCTCAGGTTGTATAGCTGCCCATTCTTCTTGGCAAAATGCCTCCTGTACATTATTTGATTGTCTTGCCCAAACTGCATGTTTGAGATCTCCCTAAAGTGGCATAATGATATTGAGGTCAGGAGACTGTGATGGCCTAAAGAACATTCTTTATGCTGTAGCCATTGGAGGGCTTACCTTTTGCTTCGGATCATTATGTTGTGCGTCCCATGCGCACGTTCATGCTGTAGAATGCAAATTGTCTGTCAGTACAGTATTTTCTGATAAAATGCTGTATTCATCTTGCCATCAATTTTTACTAACTTCCCTGTGCCACTGGAGCTCTCACAGCCCCAAAATATAAGAGGTTTACTGAAGTCGGGCCTTTTTGTGGAATGGGCACAGTAACGACTATCTCCTGCAACTCGACCATACAGGTCATTTGTGTTTAAGTTCCTCCTTATTGTGCTCCATGAAAAAACAACACCACTTTTTTTTTCCAGAGCAGCCTGTATGTCTCTCGCAGTGTTTATGGGTTTTTCATTGCATCCTAAACAATTCTTCTTCTTTCTACCTGACCGTGGCTTAGTACCAACAGACCCTCTAATTTTCCACCTCTTTATCAGAGTTTGAACAGTACTGACTGGCATTTTCAAGTGTCGAGAGATCTTCTTATACCCTTTTCCTGCTTTATAAAGCTCTCCCTTAATTCGTAGGTCCATTAGCAGTTTTTTTGTCTTCCCCATGGTGCAGTATCCATGAGCTGAGAAACTCACTGACTATTTATGTACAGACACTAATTACGATATAAAGCAATTACAATGAGTCACAGGTGCGGAAACTTCCCTTTAATAGCCATTTAAACCCCTGTGTATCAGCCTGTGTGTTTATAATGTGGCCAAACATTCAAGGATAATGTAAACTTCTGATCAGGGTTGTTTAGGTGATTTCAGTTATCATTAGGTTTTAAAATGGAGTCAAACAACTATGTGATAATTAATGACTTCATGTGACCACTATACTTAAATAGGAAAAAAATGTTTCCATTATCAGTAATATTTTAAAAATGTTTAACAATTTCTTTTAGGGTATGCAAACTTTTGAGCACAACTCTATGTCTTTCAGGTATTTGCTTATTTTTTGACCTTAAGAAACATACAATTTGTCTGAATTTCTCAACAGAACCCTGCAACAGTCATGGTTGAGAAGGCAGGGCCAGAGCATCTGTATGGCGTGGACAATCCTCAATTCATTGACATCAATCAGAAACTAAAGGACAGTGACAAGATAACCAAGTTCTAAACTATTTTTCTGTCACCACATTAGTATGACTCTATTCATGATACTGTAATGACAGTACTGGCTACAGGTTGAGTACTGCTTGAAACACAGAACCAACTTAACTAGTATACTAGTTATTTTTTAAACAGATAATCAATTACTTAATTCCAGTTTTGTATTCCATTGTTATAACATGTCTACTATTCACAACCATCTTTTTATAGTTGACATTTTGAGAGTCTATTTATTATTATTATTATTATTATTATTGATTTGTCAATTAAAATATGATTAATTATAATGATTATTAAGTATTATTTGCAATACAAAGATTGTAGGCAGCATGGTGGGGCAATCATTGGTATTGTGTGTTTGTGAGAGAGAGAGAGAGAGAGAGAGAGAGAGAGAGAGAGAGAGAGAGAGAGAGAGAGAGAGAGAGACACACACACACACCCCGTGTGGTTGACGGATGCAGTACTTCTTTATGCTCCAGATCCACCTGATAAAGATAAAGCAGTTACAGCAGATAAATGAAAGAATAAAGAGACTGTATAATTTTTTGTAATGATACAATTAAAACAGTGTGCTGTGCATTAATAATTAAAATGGCAACCTCTGCTGAGGATACACAATGAAACCACTCAAACATCTGACCACACCTACACAATGAAAAACAGGGAAGAGCATGGGAAGCCTACACAACACATCCTTAACATAGTGGAAAATACATAGAGCTCACTATATGGGGAAAATAATAATCACTACATGAGTATTTTGTGCTTTTATTATTTGGTAAAACTTTACTGCTAAATAGTATTTCAATGTAAGTTAAATAAAATCAAGAACAACAATGGTACATTTTTTTTTAGTTTAGAGTTACACCCATAGTGCCATAGAAGCTTTTATCACTAATCATTTAAATGGGTGGTGTTCTAAAAAGAATCAGGAAACTTCTATGTGTAGAAGTAATAAAGACCATGTAAAAACTTGCCAAACAAAGGAATCAAATGAGGTAAAGCAAAATTACAGTGCCATATTAGGTTGTATAACTGGCAGGCACACATCAATGGATGAATATAACTGCCAGGGTTATAAGTCATTTAGATACTAGCAAATTATTTCTTTTTAGATCCTCATTCAGAAACATTCCTGTCCATTTTATTAAGTGTAATCTCTTCAAGAGACTTTTGTGTGTTCAACTGCTACAGTATATTGACACGTAAAAAATAAAAACCAAAATTTTTTTTTTTTAACAATTAATTTTTTTATTTTTTTTATGAGTACCTGTACTCGTAGGTGGGCAGTAAAAAAATAACAAATGAAACACTAGTGATTTCAGGAGGTCTGGAACTGATGGAACTCAGATCTACAAATCCACACTGAATGAAGTCCAGAAATTTACAGACACACACAATTCAGAAGGATTTTTGAGTGAGGACCCAGCAACAGAACATTTACAAGAGCCCACCACCTTTTAAACTTTTAATAAAACTAATCAACAGCCTTAGTTACATTCTTGTAAAACTCAAAACATGCTTGAAAATGTTTAATTTATTTAAAGAATAATAAGTGAAACAACACTGTGGAACAGTAACAAGGAATAATATTTCAAAATTGAAATTTCTAAATCTTTTGCAATTGAACACACATAAGCAAACAAATTAAGGAAAACATACCATGAAAATATATTTAATATAATTATATTTCTATAAATAAAAAATATTTAAAAATATGTTCTCAAATTAAAATGAACAGGTGAATCAATAACAATTCTAGAGTCTAACTGATTCTGTTTATTGATATATAAGTGGTTAAGCAAATATTTTTTCAGTGACTTTTTTCTTTTTCTTGTCTGAACTGGTAATGGTAGTCCAACCTGCATCCCGCATCCTCTTCATAGCTGCCAGTTTTATTGCTGCTCCTGGAGACTTATAAACAGCAGTTCTCTGTACCTATAAATAAAGTTTTGTAGCATCACAGTTACTCTGAGAAAAGCCTTATATGTCATATGTATATACCAAACCTTGAATAAGCCCAGGCACTCTGTTCCAGAATCTTTTGTTTGATTGTTAATGACTGTAGACATATTCTGCCAAAACATAAAAAGGGAAAAAGAAATACAAATCAAACCGATGCGAAACCTATTCACTGTTCCTTTAAGGCAGGGGTGTCAAACTCTAATTATATTTGGCCCGCGAGATCATATAAAATGTGCATTACAGCTGGCTAGCCGCATGCTCCGCTAATACTACAAATCCCAGAATGCCTTGCCATTGTATTGACACGTAGTCACGAACAGCAAGCGCACCTCATTCTCTGTTGACAGTCAACCATGCTACAGTCACATCAACAATAGGACAATAGGAGCTTTCAAGACCGGTGGGAGGCAGATTATCTGTTCACGAATATAAAGGACAGACCTGTTTGTCTTGTATGCTAACGGAGCTAACGTGTCTGTAACGAAAGAATATAACATCAGAAGACACTATGAAAAAAACATTATGAGAAGTATAAGGACCTGCACGCAAAGCAGAAGCTCCAGAAGGCAGAGGAGATGAAAAAACTCTGGTTTCCTGGCAGAAAGCATGAAAGCACAATCAAAAAGTGAAGCTGCTGTAAAGGCTGTAAAGCTTTATTGTGGCAGCAGAGATTGCAGAATCTCTTATGTATTTTTAATATCAAGCTCTTATTTCTTATGTGTTTGTAATATCAAGCTCTGGTTGTTCCAAATCCTGTATTTAAGCAAAACTAAAGTTTGTTTTTCAATAAATATTCAGTTTGGCCCGTGACTTTATCTCAGTTTTATATTTTGGCCCAATGTGAATTTGAGTTTGACACCCCTGTTTTAAAGCAAAAAATGGTTCGTAGAGTGAAGGTAAATTAAACAGCATTACAGAATAATTTACCAGTACATCATTTTGCTCTGAGCTGTCAGATTTGGGATCCAGCTCCAGGGTGTTTTGCTTCCATGGTGCTGATTTCTCTGTTGAAGGTGGGGTGCGTATTCTGAAAGACTGGAACAGAAAATACACTCACTTAATCATTCTTTTTTTACTTCAGACAAAAAGAGTAGATATATACGTACCCTTATTCGAGATGTTGTTCCAGTTTTTGTTCCCAAAGTCCAAGATGGTGTCTTAAGACTGTCATCTAATCTCTGTTATTAAAAAGATTACATGTTATGTATAGAGATACCACATTAACTCGACTAGATTAATCACCACAATCAATCTAAATACTGAATAAATACTAACAAAAGGTGTTGCTGGGTCTTTTCTTAATGGAGTTTCAATTCCTGTGTTCTTGGAAAAGACACGGGTTGATTTCTTGATGGCACCAACATCTGTTGTTTTAGAGCGTTTTCTGTTGGAAGCAGCCTCAGACAGCTGCAAAAAATTTTTTTTAAATAATTTTCAAAAAATTTGATGTTTCAATACTCTATTACCAGTGCTTTAAATGAATGAACAGAACACCTTCTGAGCCTTGTCTTTTTCAAGATATTCAAGTTGCTTCCTTAAGGCAATCATTTCTTGTTTTAGACACTCCTTATGTAAGACAAATAAGAAAATATAGGTCAGGCTTTATCTGATTGGATATAATAAAACAAATACAACACATCAATTGTTTTACTGCATTCAAAAGAAGATGAACCTCTTTCTTTTTGTAAATATCCTTCTGAGATGTCTGCATCTTGGTAATTTCTTCTACTTGCTGCTGCAGCTTTTCCTGAAATATCCACATTATTTTTTAAAACTCTATATAAATATATTTATTACAAAACAATACAAAAACCAGACTTACCTTTTCCATTTTGATTTCATCAAGCTGTTGTTTTAATTGTACATTTTCAACCTGCAGGTAGGATAGCTCCAGCTCCTATAAAATGTTTTGCAGGAGGAATATGAGCATAACTTAATTGCTACAGTGGATTAAAAAAACACTACTACTTTTTTTCTGGGTGTTTCATTTTCACTGATGTCAATTTTCTGCTCATTATGTAACAGCTCATTATTACACAGCATATTATGGGCACTAGGGCAAAAGAAGATATATATAAAGACTATGAGGCACGTCTTTTAAGGCAGCACGTCAGTCATGGAGGTCGCAAGTTGAGTTAGCAGAAATGGAAAGGACTCTGACGATCTCAATGTGGGCAACAATGAGCAAGCAGCAGTCAAAATGGCATTCCATTCTGTGGTGTTCAAAGTGCACCTGGATGTGATTATATACGCTGTTGCTAAGCTTATTTTAGATTAGCCTAATGAAAAGCTTGACCGCTACCTAACTTCTGGCTCATCTTGACTCAGTCGAGGGACTCATCAGGGAAAAATGTGCTTTCTACCTCTCAGAGAACCACCTTCAACCACGATGCAGGCACGTCTATTTCCAACTCGAGGGGATTCCAGCCTTTCTGCCTTAAAGGGCATCTGGCTCAGCTCATAATGGTAGCAACTGAAGCTTTTCCTTTGGGTCTCCTACACATGAGACCGTTTCAAGGGATTTTTCACCTTCAGGGTCACAAGGGTTATGCGTCATGAGCTTCATATCCTTCTTATGTGGACAGACCCCGATTTCTCACCTAACGTCCCACTCTTAGGGCATCATCATCACAAGATTCTTTTAATTGACGCTTCTCTCTCAGGTTCAGGAGCGGTCTTAGCCCATGGCATTTGGGAGGGTTCCTGTCTCTCGTGGCACACAGATTGCCTGAAAATGGGGCCATGTTTCTAATGCTGAAATACTTTTCCACCAAAGCTCAGGGGCTACCATTGGTGGTCCCCTACATTAATCATTTGGGCACTCTGTATTTGTGCCCTCTGTTCATGTTGGCGCACCAGATCTTGCCCAAGGCATAGACCAGATTTCTCTGTGCCGTCAGGATTTAGTTCACTGCCCTGTGAATACTGATCTTGCAGACACGCCTCTTTGAGGGCCGATCACCCGGTACATTGAAGTATATGTGACAGCCATTGCTGTGAGTCACGTGTCAGATGTTGGCTTCACCTCTAGAGATTAAGGCTCACTCCACTAGGGGTATCACCTTGTCCAGCACAATGGCTAGAGGCCTTTCCCTCCAGGATATTTGTGCTGTGGCGGGTTTTCCTTTCCACACACCCATATCGGGTTCGATAACCACTCCTGGGTCTTACAGGGCTAGTGGTGCTCCCCTACTGCTTCGTTTGTGCCTTTTTTACAACCTCTGGGATAGACATCTCCTGGCGTGTGGGGGCGTTGGTATTGGCGTTCCCATAGCATCAGCCATGATGCAATGGTGAGTCTTTTGAAAGGGAACTACACTGGGTTATATTCATTCCCTGAGAATGAAACGAGTTGTGGCTGTTTCTCTTGCCACACTCTGGGCATCCAATTGCACTTCCTTCAGTTAAGTCGAAACTGGATTAACGTGATGCAGATGCCCTTATATTGTCTTGCTGGTTTGTCTCATGACCTCCTCAGCTAACAGATTTGCGCGATTTCACACGGCTTCTGAAACCGCTTCCACAATGGGCTCTCCCACAGTGTCAGCCATGATGCAGTAAGTTACATATGTGTAACTCGGTGTAGTAACTCCTATATTCTCTTAAGTGACCTGGATCCAACTATATATAGTAAGAAAATAATTCAATTTTGAATTTAAATCCAAGAAAAACAATTAAAAATTTACCAATGAAGTTTTATTAGCATTAACTTCTGCTTCTCGCATTCGTTTCTCATTCAGTTCTGCATCCTTCTCTTCCACCATTTTGTCATATTCATGCTATCAGGAAAGCCAAGAAGAATTTGTCATAAATTTGCTGTAATTTTAACATTAATTATGGTAATCATAATAAAATAATATTCACCTTATGTCTTTCCATCAAAGCAACCATGTCAGCTATCTTTTGTTGGAATTTGATTTCAATGTCTTCCTTACTCTTTGTTGCTTCCAGTGATCCTTGCTTCCATTTCTGCACCTGCATAAACCAAAAAAGGGTTCTAAACAGCAGTGTTAAGCTTAAACAAAATGGTTCTCTAAGTCATTTTATACATTTTAAAATGTAAAGTTGAAATGTGCTACACTATAGCCACCCTTAGAAAGAATCATCAGTACCAGGTAAAGGTATGTAAAAAAGGCAAAGAATTTCACCTCCAGTATTAGCTCAGCCTCAGAAGCTGATTTTTTTTCCAGCTCAGAACATATTCTCTTATATTCCTCCTGGTGGTAGTGTTTCAGCTTTTGTGATTCCTCTTTTAATTGGGCTATCTTTTATTATAAACAACAAAGTCAATGGGGTCAATTGTGTTATAAACAAGTGAGTGAAAAGAAACAATATCTGCATATTATAGAAAGTTAAATAAATTAATGCATAAAATTAAAACACTTATTTAAAGAAAAACACTGCAAATAAAACTGTACACATTACATAGGAAACATTATGTACTTCTTTCAGATTTTCATCTTGAGTCTTGGCTTTGGCCTCCTGCTTTGTTTTAAGTTTTGACAACTGAAAAGAATCACAGAAGAGAGGCAGAATAAAACAAAAAATTGTTCAACACCCTATTTAATACAAGAACATGCATTTGAAAGTACATAAATAACTACCCATTATATAGAATGAACAAACAAACAAAAAGAAAAAGAAAAAAACAACACATTTTTTGCACATCACTGTGGCTGTCAGGTCTCTGAAAATACCGTCTGTTGTGAAAATACAAAACCTAGTTGCAGGGGAACTGTTTTTTCTGCTGTAATCTTACTGCTAGAATACCCTGGGAAATTATAGTTTACTAGCTTACAATTTAAGTGAAGAAATAAATACCTATCATCTTCAGCACAAAATTCTGATTAAACTTCATCATATCTGAAACTTTTTAGAAAATAATTTTAAATCTCTCAATCTTGTTGCATTTTTTTTGTGCCCATGATTGAGTGTTTGCTATTGCCTGTCAGTGTGTAGTAGAACTTCTTTTGTGTATAAAGTAATAGTTATCTCAGTGTCTGGACTTTTGAGCCAGAACTCACAGAATATTTTCATATTCAGGAGTTTACATTTATATCCACAAATGAACACATATATCCCTGCATGCACAAATCAATTTTAAGACAACGATTTTCCCTAACTACTATGGATATATGTTTCAATTCAGATACTGCCATACTAATCAGAATGACATTACACCATACAATTATTGCATATGGTGAAGGAAAAACACAGCACAATTCACCTTAAAAAATTAGAATAGCATAGATCTACTAGAAATGAATAAATATCAAAATCTGATATCCTATAGCCTTAATAGTTAATTACATTTGGTCAATCATCAGTTAAGTTAAAATTAAATATGTACAGGACTAGGAGAACTGTTTTAAATGATCAATGTTATGCCAATTAAATGCAACATTAAATGTTCTTGCCAGAATTGAATATCTCAAAAATATAATTTGCTAGAAATATCAGATAATTTCACCTTTAGTTCCAGTGCTTTGACTTGTCTTTCCTTCTTTGCCAGCCTATTCTGTGAGCTTTTACTCTGCATAAATGTAGAGAAATGTCTTTTGAATTGTTAAGTGTATACAGCAGGATTGAACACTCTTTATATGCAATTAAATTCTATTCAAAACAAGTGGCAGTCAAACAAAACAGATATGGGATCTTTATAGCCTCCATAGCAGCTGCACTTTGCTACCTATACTGAAAAATTCAGTTTTACTTACAGCTTCTTTTAACAGTTCCTGGATATTCTCATTCTCTTGGTGTTGCGTCTCAATTTTTGCATTTAGTACCTCCAACTGCTTTCTGTATACCATTAACAAAACAAAACAAAACAAAACCATTTAATGTGACATTGTAACTTAACTCTGGCATAATCTATTTTTTGCTTATATTGAGCTAATATTAGGAGAACAATGAAAGGTTTTGGAATGTTGTTTATGATGGTGGTTCTGTGACAAAAGCAGTTGTGTTAGTAACTACTGGAGCTTTCCTGTTTGCTCATTTCCTTGCTGAGTACTAATGGCAAAGATCATATTCATGAGCATGTGTCTTGCCAATAAATGGTCTCAGATATTTCACACTTGTCCACTGGCTATCCTTGACAGATCGAGGGACCCAGGTAGTCTGGCATTAATGTTCTATAACATTACTATTAAGATTTTGATGTTGCTCTCAACTAAGGGTGATAATCACCTACACACACAGAAAATAAGCTGTAATGAAGGAACATTCAGCCTATAAAATCTGGCAAAGATAGATAATCATCTCCACTCTTCTTAGTGCTGTTCAGCTAACAATTCACTTGCTAAAGCACTCCCTTAATCCAAACTGCTGACCTCTTATTAGTCAGTGTGGTCTTTTATGTTGCCCCCAAATACACAAACAGTTGGCCAGAGACCAGTGCTTAGACCAGCAGGGTGCCTAGAGCAGGCAGGTCAGCTGAGCTTTTACTAAACCCAGGGCTGGTGTATTTTCATCTGCCAGAGCAGATACTTTGATATGCTTACTAATTAATTATTATATTATATAATATTTACAGATACTGTTTTTATTGTTTTATACCGTTTTCTGATTTTCTGTTAAATACATTTTTCATTGATTATTGATCATTATTGTTATTAAGTTAGCTGAACTCTCCACCAGGATGAGCTAATTGTTTAGAACCTTCTAGAGTCTGTTTCTATATGCAAGGCAGCTGTACTTAACTAAATTCTGCATTTCACTGCACTGTTGCACTGCTGCAACAGCTTTCTTTTTAATCACACTCATTGCCAGCTACTCCTCATTCATTTGCTTTAAAGGCACCCAGTCATTATTTCAGGATAGGCAACTGAAACCTCTGCCATTTTTCCAAAATAATGAAAATTTTACACTTCTATAATGTATTATTTAAATTATTCTATCAAAATTATTAAAAGTTCTATCATGTATCAAGTAGTATTACTTACTGTAATTGTTGTTTCTCCACCTCAAGTTTCTCTACTTCAATTTTCATTTTTTCCAAAGTTACTTTCATTTGCTGTATATGATAGTAGAAAATATTAAGTGTTTATTGAATGCTTTAATTGTAATAGAATACAAATCACCAGTCTTAATTTAAGACATTTTAAGACAAAGTTCACAAACCTTGCCCTTTGGATCACTGTCCTCATGTTGTTCAGTGTTCTTTTCAAGAAGAAGCTGGTTAAATCTCTCCAGTAGATCATCATACCTATCCCTATATAAAGATGTCATTATACATATCATACATATTATATGTTTGTGTAACTACATATATGAACAAAAGGCTTTTCATATTTTAAATAGTAAAACAAGGTCATAGTAAACCCCTGGAGAACAAAACCCTGGTTTATTTTATTTCACAAGTCACACTGCTCATACTTTACTCAGGGTTAATAATTAATCCTGGGTATTTATAATCTCACATTTGACACTTTACATTCCAAAAGCCTGGGTTTATGTTCTTACTTGCATATTTGCAGTTTTAAATCTCTCCAAACTCCCCAAAATGTAAAATTGTAAACTGTTTGCCTAGTGTTCAGTGCAGTGGTTTTTGAATGGAGAGAAAAGAAATGAGGAGTTAAAACTATATGTAACATTTTGGTGTTATCAAAAACATGATGTTTTAATTCAACATTTCTTTTAGTAGATTTGTAATAAAAATATTTTTTGGGCTACTAAAATTAAAAATAAATAATTTTTGCTAATGGTTAGGTGTAATGAACTTGGCAGCATTTGGCCTAGAGAACTCAGGAGACCTGAAGTAAATTACTGGTGCTTCGGATAGGCAGATACAGTATGAATGGATCAATACCCAATTTTTTTCCATACTGGGTATGAGAACATGCTTTGGTACTCCTTTACAATTATAGTTGAGAAGCTGACCTTTGCACAACACCATTTTATCACTATTATAATAGTGTCCTCAATGCTGAGGTGTTACCAAGCACTTTCTTAAATGGATCATTGTGTATAATACATTTCTAATAGATCACCTTGAAGTCACTAAGCTCATTAACAAAGAGCCATAAGCCCATCCTCTTGTGATCAAGGTCAACTTCACTGTCAGAGGGAGCTATCGGCAGTCATAACATGTAGTAAATTGTGATAATGTTTCCGTCATCAGTCATTAATTGCTTAGTAGTCATGCTTATATGTTGCTATAAAGTTGTTATGAAGTCTTCTATGCATGCCCCAATTTACAGTTATGGTTATAGATCAAAGTGGTAAAAATTTCGCTTCCTTACTTGAATTGGCTGATATCATTTTGCAGTCTTTCAATATTATTAGTTGATTCGCTCTCTTTCTTCAGTGCTTCTGATAATTGCTCCTCAATCTTTTGCAATCTGTCCTGGGTAAGAGATATCACAGTACTGTCAAGCTCAGACTTTGCTGTGTTAAGCTTTCTGCATATTGACTGTCACCAATTTTAATGAAGCCTAATTTGTGGTGTGTATGCTAAAGGAATAACTGTAAGTGGCTCTATGGATTCAATTTGGAATGTGACCCTACAAAGATAGTGTTGCTTCTGACATGTATATTTAGAATAGGCTTTAAATTCTACCTCTTTCAAAAGACAATGCTCCTTCAGCAGTGTTTGCTCATTTACAGCCTCTTCCAAGGTAGCAATCATTTTTTTGTTTTCAAATGCAGCAAAATCTAATTTTTCCTGTTGAAACAAATAAAATACAAAGCTCACAATATTTCTCTACTAAATTACGTTAGCATTTTCCAGAATAAAATTTAAATTGTTAATTCAAACATGTATTTGCATTTAATGCCTAATATGAAAATATGAATTTTTAATATGAATATATATTTGCATTTACATTTTGATGGACCTAAATTTGCTGTTAAAATTAAAATGCAAATACAATTTTCATTTTCAATGTATAAATTATATGTTTGCCATATTGAAAAAGTAACAGTAATCTATCCTTTTGCTATGAGTGGGAGGGATATTTGGTGTGAACGAACAAGACCAGGATACATGTGCAGTATTGGTAGCAAATCCTTTTGTATTTGTGTTAATATAAAACAAAAAACACATTCAACAGCTTTTTTGGTAGCACATAGACTATAAACTAAATATATATAAACTAAATGTTATACAATTTAGCTATACTGGTGATCATACTCGAGAAACATTTTGGTTCTAAGGGTGTGAGAGCATTGTTAAAATAAAAATTTGCAGCAGTAGTAACTTATTATGACTTAAGATGTGTGACAATCAACATTATCAATATAGTGAAGCAAAATTTGGTATATACTAAGCACCTCCTCAAATTTTCATCAACTGAAGAATCCACAGACCCTGTTTTCCATTGGTTTACAAGACTAGGCATCATTACCTTCAATGTGTTAATATCTGCTTCTTTTCCCTCACATTCCAAGGTCAGCTGAAGAATCTTTACTTCATCTTCTTTTATCTTTTCGTCAAAAGACTTTAGGGTATTTTCCTTTGTCTCCTTTAATATAAAAGGACATATATTATCAGCTTAATGAATTATTACTGAAAACAAAAATGATTTGGCGAGAACACCACATACCATTTCCAATGTAAGAGCTTGTATTTGGCTGTCACACTCCACTTTCACTTCTTTTAGTATTCCTGTAATGATACTTGTTTTAGCAGGGAAGATGGCAAGAAGGATTTTGTTTGTTATCTATGCAACATGTACATACTTAGCTCTTTGTTTCTGTTACAAAGATCCTGAGACACTGAGCTAAGCTCTGATTCAAGTTCTTGTGCCCTGTGAAAAAGAGTCATCACTAAAAGATCACAAGAGAAGACTAATGTTTTCTGCAGCTACAACTGTTCTTAGTTTTACTAATATGGAGTAAATCAGTTCTCTGCCAATTTACCTCTGTTTCTCAGATTTTAAAGAGGATTGTAATGAATCTGCGGTCAATTGTATCTCTTTAATTTGGAGTGCCAGTTGCTCTTTGCTATTACTTATATCTTTAAGCTTGATATCTCTCTCCAGAAGGTTCTTTTCATACATCTCTTTGGCTTGTTCAAGTGTGTTAACTAACAAAACTTGGTTTTCCTGGAGAAATAAATTAAAAAAAAAAAAAAAAAAACCCAGAAAATCACAAATAATAGAAAACACATGATTCCCGAGGCACAATCAAGCATCTACAAGCAAACTAATTCTATGAAACATGTTAAAATATTCTAAGCATGAGCACAAACCTCACTCTCCTGCCTGAGTTTTTCTTCTCTTTCCAGTTTTTCCTTCAGTTCATTTTGTTCTTCTTTACAATTGTGAAGATGCTCGTCTATATAAGTGAATCCCAATTTGTTTACAAAACATTTAATACTTTAATACATTTAAAACACAGAAAATTACACTAACAATTAAAATTTTGTCCAAACATACTTGCAGAATTCTGCAGTTGACTGAAGTTTTTCTGAGTCTCATGGAGTTTGAGTAAAATTTCTGTATGCTGACTTTCCTTTTCTCTTAGTTGTTCTTCAAGCAGAGAAACCTTCATAAACAAATTCTCTAATCAAAAGTCTGTAATCAATGTGTCCGGGAAAGATCTTAAAAATAACTCATCTTTGTCTGTTTTAATTAACTCTACATTTCACTTTTCACAGAAGTAAAATTATGCTATAGTCTGCAGTAAGACTTTAATGGACACAGCTTTTAACCAGCAATAGAATTTGAGTTTACAACATGTCTGTGTTATTTCAATTTAATTTGCAAGAAGCATTGTATTGCACAGTGTGAAATGTGATCTTAAAACTTTGATGAGATGCATAGATTACATTGTCAATGTGTGAGATTTGCTTCAGAACACAAGGAAAAAAAGAACGATTTTGAACGATTCACACTTCTTGTGTGCAAAACTGAACACATAGCAACATCCCGAAATTACTTGTGCTGCCTATACTTCAGTGACTTTTCACTTGTCTACTGATGCCTCAATGTGCTGTCATCATTAGCATTGAATAAAAACAATGGCAAAGCCTAATAGCGATGGGAAAATTTGTGTTGTGTCCCAAGAAAATGTAAATATGATTCATGCACTTTGGCAGCTTAAGTAATCGCTTTTTATGATGCTCAGCACAAAAACAGTGATGCAAACACCCAACCACAAAAAACAGATAGGAATCTGTAATTCTCTAAACATAATAGTATAAACAGTATGGTTAGCATAATGCTTATGCTTATTCAGAAATAGGGAAAATTGGTAGCATTGGAGCTGCCTAATACGTTGTAATTATTTCTATGTTAGTTTTCTTTAGAGAAGAGCTTATGTGTAGGGGCATTAGCACCACAAATAAAACACCACATGAGATATTTATTTTGATTTATAAATATAAAATCTAGTGGTGTGCTAAACAAATTAAAAAAAAGAGATAAAAGTTGGTTTTGTATTTAAATGATATATGTGAAATTTTGTTCACCAGGGAACTATAAATGTCAATTAATATGGACGTTTTGAAATTGAAGGGGCATTACATTACTCAGTGATAGACAGTATACTGATTCCATGATCACTTGAATCTATTATATGATAAAAATGTTTGCTCATACTTTCATATTACTCAATCATTTTTTCAAGATAAAGTCAGATTACACAGTGTAAGAGAGATCAGGCAGGAGAGTAAGAGAACTCAAAAAGGAGTAAGAGAATTTTAGATTATATTAGAAAAGGAAAATAGATTCAGGAGTGCCAGTTGTTTAGAAAAAGAATATTCCTGCTTGATAGTGACGGAAAGTGTTTGTTTCTTTGTTTTACACATATTTACAGTATACAGGTGAGAATGAGTACTGTACGTAGGAAGCTTTTTAAAATGATTGGCACCTTGGTGAAATCGATATAATTGTGATGAAAAAACATTTTTGTGGTTAATAGGTAAGCAAACTGAAAAAGAAACATTTGTTAAACAGGTATATTTCTCTTTTTATGGTAACCACAATGTTTGTGGTGGAACTCTTATGAACATTATTTCTTCATTTAGTAACATTGGTACGATTAAAAAATGCACAAATAAAATGATTGAAAAAGTGTGCTGACCTTCATAGATCCATTAATGGCTACAAAAATACCAACGTTCCCAAAATGCCCATATCCACAAGCATTACAACAATCAAAACAAACACAACTTTAATGAACCCGCTTGTAACGTGCTGCATTTTGGGCTTACTAAATCTCTAAATCTACAATTATACATCACTGCAATGCCAGCAAAACTTTTGGAAGGTATGCAAAACAAAGTCCTTTCTTTCATAAGACTTAAAACATAAAAGCTGGATGCTACTGCTGCTGGCATAGAGAGGTTGCAGAAATTACTAAATGCAGGGGTTGCAGCGCTACTCCATTGGAAAGTGCTATGTGCCTTCTTCTGTTAACATGAGCTCAGAGATGCCCAAGTGTCACAGTGACTGACAAAGGAGAGAGCATACTATCTTGTTTCCTTGGTCATCCAATCACATAACACTTTTTTGTTGCACCAATTTGGAGCAATGAAAATTTTTTTCTATGCTTCCAGACATAACATTTTTCTCTCTACACCATATTTTATCTAACAACCTTTATGGAAATGCCAGTCAAATTAATGTGCACAATAATTCTTCTGTAATAATGAGTTCAGCAGATAAGCAGATCCTCTGAAATGTTCTTTTGAAAGTAGTCTACAAAGTTATATTTTACCATAAGAGGTGATACTACAGCCTGCATTATTAAACTCGTTGTGGTCTTAAACTTATAAAATGAAATTTAAGACAAAAGGGTGTAGTATTATACAAAAGTCAAAAGTCTTAAGCACATGCTAAAAATGCCACGAAGTATTGAGTGATAAACAGCAAAACACAACAAAATCAACAACCCTTTCTTTTTTGTTTTTCTAAAATGCATGAGTCATCTCAGATACACTTTGTGCACTCAAGTGCAGTTTTATAAGGAAAATAATAGCCAAGTTTTTCCTGAGCATCTTAGAGAATCTGCACAGTTCTTGTGGAGATAGAGGCATAGTACATAATATGCTGCTTTCTTTACTGTCATACCAACATTTTCTAGTAACATTTAATATTTTTGTTAAAAAAGTAATGTTTGGTATCTAATAGGTTTTTATTGACTCCTTAATGCAGAAGTCATGAACTACACATTTAAAACAAAATTTGTATTAAAAAACTGTGTCCTGGAATTTTGCACCTTTCCGCAATAGAGTGCTGCAGAATCTATTCGGTTTGGGATTACTGCAGAAAATAAGCTCTTGTTCATGATTCTTGAAAATTTTCACAGGCTATAAACAAACACCACAGCTGCTTGCTTGACAGTGTATTTGTTGCAAATACTTCATCACATTGTGAATTTAGTGCAAGTTGTACCAGCACAAATATGGTATCTACTGTATGAGATTCTCACTGCCCACAGACTGCTGCAGGAATGAAACCTAAATCCTAAATTTTAGCTTTTCCAGTTCCATCATCCAAAAGTCACTGGTTTTTTGAATGGGTTTTTGGTTGAAAGCCTGAAATAAGGTCAGGGTATTTTCATGTTTTATTCTATAACCTAAAATGCGAAGAATGTTGTAGTCTAGTGGTTAAGGTGTTGGATTACTGCTTGGAAGGTTGCAAATTTGAATCCCAGGTCTATCAAGCTGCCAACACTAAGCAAATCCCTTAAAATTAAGTAAATAATGAGATAAACTCTAAGTTGCTTTTGATAATCGTGTCTGCCAAATGCTGTAAATGCATATATCCGATAGTTTTATAGGGGACTGTAGGCCTGGCCTGAAGCATTTATTGATGATGTCATGTTTATATTGCAACACAAAAGGATGCATTGGTTTAAAATATGATCAAGCTTTTGACTTGATCTCATTTGGAGCTATAAAGAACTAATTAACTTTTGCCAACTATCAGAAAAAAATATTAAAATATAATCAAAAATTTCTACACAGTAATAAAATACTGTCCAATACAGTGAACAGGTGCACTTACCTTCTCTTCTTTCATGTGGTAGTCACTCTCAAATTTCACTTTAAGCTCCTCAAACTGTTTAAGGCCCTCTTTAGCTGTGTGCAAATAAACATCAAATGCATTTTTATTATGTAACATCTATACAATAGTGCATGTCCTTATATTTTAAATTTATCACAATTTCTTAGATCTTATATAACTACACCAGGTTACGTATGAATCGGTTCCCTGAGAAAGGAACGAGATCCTTTGTCAAGGCTGATGCTATGGGAATGCTTCTTTGAGGAAATTTGCCTTAAGCTCTGTGTGCACACATGCCAATGGCCAATGGCTTGGAAAGGATGGGTGACAAAGTGAATACGTACATATAAGGCCATCTATGTCATATTGCTCTACCTTCTATTTATCTGAGCGACGGTGACTGACAGAGCCTGCAGATCTTCCACTCTTTTGAGGGAAGTGAAGGTGAGACCAGGCGGTGCCTACTCAAGGAGGCCCAGTGGTCGTGGTTTGCAGAAATGGTACACCATTAACCTCCACCTTAGTGGTGGAGATGCCACTCCCCAGGCCTCAGCACCTGCCACAACAGAAAGTCTGCATCCCCATTTACATATCCTTGGATAAAAATTGTTCTTAGTGAAAGAAAACTAGTCTACACCTAGAGCAGAATCTGCTGCGCAAACCTACACAGACAGCCCTGATGATTGATATTGGAAACCACAGCAATGCTGTCTATGTGCACTAGCACATGGTAGCCACTGAGGTGTGGGAGAAAGTACTGCACTGCTAGAATGCAAGAATCTTCAGACAATTTATGTGCCATGAGAGATAAGAGCTCTCCCAAAGAACCTGTGCGAGGTGGCTGTCCAAGTCCGCTCACCAGCCCGAAAGTGAGGCTTCCATCAAAAGAGTCTTGCAAAAATGACACGCCCATAGAATGGGACCCAAGGTCAGGAACCAGGGTCTTTTCCTGATAAGTAGAAAGCTGAAGGGAAGCCTGATGGGATGAAAACCTACACCACTGAGCCAGAGCTGGAATGGCTTCATGTGAAGCAGACTCAAAGGGATAACTTCTTGGCTACTTCTGCCACGACGCCGATCACATTCTGCATCTTTCAGACAGACAGGCTTTGCCCTAGCTGAATAGCTTTCACTGCTGACAAGATGGAAACCACCCTACAGACCTGCCAACCTTGGAAAAAATTTTTTCTTCAGCGACGCGGCGCGAGGTCTGGCACATTTGCTGGTCAGTGTTGATTAAGTTCACATGCTCACTCAACACAACTTTTTACTTATCACATAGTTTTCACTCACCACCATATCTAGTTATTCATCATACAAGTAGACCATGAAGAACTCTTTTATTGAAAAGGCAACATAAAAACTATTTTAATAACTCTTTATGTATTGCCATAAATTAGATCTAATGAACTAAACATCTGACAACACATACATGTGTTAATTTTCTCAGCAATAATGCAAGACTCTAGACTTCACTATGATTTTGACTGGCTGATCATATAATAATACCTCCCTCATCACTTTCTGCTTCTATTTCCCTGCTTTTCACAACAAAAAAAAAATCTGATGTCCATCAGATGTGACCTACAGGAGCCAGTAACAATGGAGTCAGAATACGATTGATATTTAAAAGATTACATTAGTTTCGTCATGTTATAGCATGACTGCGTGCTATAAAAGGGATACACAGATGCTCACGGATATTGATTTCTGCGTGCTCGCACCAGTTTGTCTTTTCCGTTAAAGTACGAATACAATGCGTTTACAGGCATGACTTACGTTTCCTATATAAATACTGGCAAATAATGTAAAACTTGATCTGTGCGTAAAACTTAAACTTAAGGCACAACACCGGACACTTGGGCACATGCCCAAGTAAAGGAGTCTAACGACGCCTGTGGTTCGGCAGGCTTATTAAAATGGATGAAATTCACAATTCTGGCCATTTACCTTTGAAACATTAAGTCCTCACTTGTAAAAAACAGTCATTGTAAGAAGAATTGAAGACAGACAGAGACAGATGAAAACCACATTCGTTTTGACGGCTCTCTGCTTGTAGCGTTGAAGAGTTTTAAACTGGCACTATGATTGGTCAAATTATTATTTTCCCAGGTTGCTGCCCAATGTGGTTACACCCATAGGTGCATTGCCTGGTGCGCAAATGCACAGACAGTTGAACTCAAAGGCATCAATGGTTTTTTACAATGCGTATTTTGAAGTGACAAATCATAGCAGCATACTTTGATGTCTAAATGCGTATCTGCTACACAAAATGCGTAAAGGTTGGCAGGTCTGCACCCTAGAGGGACATAGATGTGCCTGCATTATGGGGAAACTACCCCAGAAAGCTGGTTCTCTGAGATGGAGAAAGCACACACTCCTCTGGGTTCAACCTGAGGCCTAGAGAGGTATCATCAATGACTGGTCACCATAGCCTTTGTCCAGGTAATCCAGTAAATGGATGCACTGTAGAGACACAGCACCAGGGCAGTGTCCATGCACTTAGTAAATGTGCATGGTGATAGGAGTAGACCAGGGGTCGAGAAACTTCCTGTACTCTGTAAAAAAAAAGTAAAAATAGGCGTCTTTAAAGTCTATTGTCACAAACCAGTCCGAGCATGAGCATCTTGAACTTGCAGGAAGTTCAGAAAGGTACAAAGCCCGCAGGTACAAAACAGGCCGCAGCCCCTCATCTCTCTAGGGAACAACAAAATATCGGCTGTAAAAGTAGGAGTCCCAATCTGGGAGGTGAACATGTTCTATCTCCCCTTTGCTCAGAAGCAAGAGGAAATTAAACTCTAGGACGAACACGAAGAACCAAAAGAGACACACCTGTCAGACCCCACTGACCCCTGAAATGCCAGAGGCTTTGGGTCGAGAAGTAGGGAAAGCTGCCCTGGAAAGGACACTCCTAGGAACCCTAGTTCTAGGGAATCAGGATTCCTTTTTAGCCCGCCTGGCAGAGATGAAAGACCAAAGGTCCTCTCTTACCTTATGGGTCTGGGCCTGGACACACTGACCAGCCTCCCTAGCCTTTCACAGGAGGCTCGACCCGCAACACCCTTATCTCCACTGTGAGTGAACTAGGAGGCAGAAAAGTGCTGCTAGAAGACGGCCCAGGCCGCCCAGGCCAGAATTTCGCCCACTAACGTTTCACCTTCTGGTGCCTGTTGACATCAGCACCAAGACTGCGACACTGAATAGGCCCTTCAAATCAGGGCATCCAGTAGAAAGGACCTAACCCTGTCCTTGATCCCTGTTAAATTAAGCCAGAGGTGCCTCTCCGTGGCAACTAGTACAGACATTGAATGGCCTATGGCTTGGGCCATCTACTTTGTTGCAAGATCTGTGGCTTGGTGGAAATCTGATACCGGGGTTCAATCCCCCCTCAGTTGAACTCTTTTAACAGGTCAGCCTGTTTGGCCTGCTGCCATGTACTGTATGCCTTACCTTAGGGATGAGGTGGCTCAACACAGCTTAGAAAGATGCACAGGCTTCCTGCATGCAAGCAGTGTAGGGAATACTTCACAACTTTCTCTTCAACCCTATACATGGCCGTATTTAAAGCCTTGCAATGGTCAAAAAATGAAAAGTGGCAGGAGAAAAGAGATGGGCTGAATCGAGGTTCCCCCAGGATGTCAATACCTTGTCATGGAGGTCTGAGAAAACAGCAGCTGCCTGCCTGAATTTGGCATGTGGCCTGAAGCCAGAAAGCGGTCGTCTAGATTAGATCGGATGCCACTAACATCCCTTCAGAGCAAATTCAATTTAGACACAGCATGCATGACCTTCTCAAAGAGCTCCTCAAACACCACTGATTGGGTTGGCAGATCAGAAGAAGCAAGCCCTTCCTTGCCTACACTGAGCTCCTCAGAACCTGACGTAGCCAGCTATATACTTTCTTCTGGATTGGGAGAAATCACCATGCAAGCTCCCGAAACCAAAACTGACAGATCAGGGCAGAGGGCAAGAGAAAGGGAATGACCCATCTCTTGCTCCGCTTCTGCAAATTCTACCAGCAAGCCCCATCATCAAAGCCATCACGCTGCTTCAGCAGACACAGGACCTGAACAAAGAGGCACAGACGCTTGGCTAGAAGATACATTGGCTAGGTTACCTCTCGCAAAGCATGCAGCCGGCTCCCTTTAAAGCCGACCGGGCATGCTCATCTCCCAAACAAATAACACAATGAGAGTGTGTGTCCTCCTCTGTAATATAGCGGGGGTTCAGAAGCATTCCCATAGTGTCAACTTTGATGCAGCATCAAGTTCCCTCAAAAGGGATCTCCTCTAATTGTTTACCTTTTAACATTTCTAGTTGGTCAGACTCTGCTTGCAGCCGGAGACTTTCAAAGGCACCAATCATCCTCTGAAAGAAGAAACAACCAAATATTTAATCGACCATTTTTTTTACTGCATGACATTCTGAAAAGCTACAGGTTGTACCTACTATATATATATATACACACATCCATTTACTACAAGTTATATAACTTTAAATATGTTGAAATCAAAAAGTAAAAAGTTTCAAAGCCTATTCAAACCTGTTTATCAGTATCCAGCCATAGCAACATGCAATTCTTTTTTCAGACCACCACAATAATATTGACAAGCACAATAACACACTACCATTTTAAATGCCATTTTTGAAAATCACATGTCACGTCCTTTCAGTCTTCAACTGTTTTTATTACTATGAAAAATAATTCACCTGAATGGTTTCATGGTTTTGCAAGAAGAGGCCATGGGTTTCTTCTCTTTCTCCTTCAACTAAAGAAAATTACATTTATTGTTTTAACATAGGAAAAAATAGCATTTATAATTACACACTTAAGTAAGTCAATGACCTACTGGATGTAACAGACTTCTACAATGTCACTTACACAGGCTCATTTTCTCAACGGATCTTTCAAAAGTGTCCTTCAAAATGTTGCATAAATTTCTTGTTGCATTATTTCTGCAAAAAGAACACAAATTACAAATTAATTTACTATATTTAATAATCAGTTATTAAGTTAAAAATATATGCTATACATACTTATTCCTCATATCTTCATTTTTATTTAATTGTTCCTCTAATTTCATGCTGAGACTCTCATTTTCAAACTGTAACAAAAGCATAAGTTATTTAAAGTAAAATACAAATATGTTTGAATAAATAACTAAAAAAAGGGTGAAATCAGCACAGGTCTGATTTGTGACTAACCAAAAACTACTTGAATATTAGATTTAAATATAGACATTTAAATATAGACATTTAAATATAGTTTTTATGCCCTTGAAACCATAGAAATGATACAAATACCAGGAACAATCTGAAACAGACCTACAACAGAACACATCCCAGTGGCCAGTCACAAATTCAGCACAAACTACACCATTTAAAAAAAAGGATGGAGCGTGCAATTCAAATTCTGTGTGCATCTTCTGATTAATTGTATGCATGATAAAACAAAAAAGAAACTTGATTTTGACTGTTCAGGCTGAGTCACATGTCCTGAATACTTAGAATTAACAACACATAAAAATGTAGCCCTTCCTAATGATAAAAAATATGACAGAAAATCAGATTTTAGCTATTTGTCTATTTAGCCATATTTACCTGAAGTTCTTGAATGGCTTTGCGTTGTGTTTCAATTGTCCTTCTATTTTCCTGAAGATTTCTATCTTTTTGTAAGATATCATAGTCCATTTTCAATTTCCAAGCTTTTATTTTTTCAGCCTCTTCAAAAAGTTTGGAATATAGCTGACTAGATCTCAACGATGGCTGGCAAAACATACCGTAGGAATTAATAAAATCAATACTCACATGTGAACTATTGACAAATATGAAATATGAAGTCACTCACCCCTTCTTTCTCTATTGGCATCACAGCATTCATCTTTGTGATCTCTTTAAAATAGAGAACTTGAAATATTATATCAAGGAACATTTCATACACATCGAAATAATTTAACTTTAACTAAAATGTTTTTTAATTTTATTTATTTAATTTTTTAAAGAAAATTTAAATCATGTCTCTACATGAAAAGCCCATTTTCACCTTTAACTGGTCTTGGGGACTCTGTAGGCAACACCATCTTACTGTTTGAAATAATCTCTTTTTCAAAACATTTATTAAAACTCTAAAGAAAAAATACACACACCAGTTAATATCTTCATCTACAGTAAAACAGAAATTTTTGAACTTCCAACTATTATTTCTACTCACCGTAACTGGTGTCATTAAGCTACTGTTATCTTCATTCAGCCCAGTATCTTGAGGCTTAACGGCTGACACCTGGCCTAGCCTGTGTCTAGGAGGCACTAACAGTTTAAAGTTAAATGCTCTTTCCATGCTGTAACATAATGCAAAAAGGATTAGCTAGCTGTCCGTCTAATGGCAGGTTTCTTGAAAAGCAAACAAGCACTTTCATAATTTCAGGATGTGCCTATACAGTACAATTCCATTTTAGACACAGCAAAGAGGTCAATGATGATGCTAAATCAATATATATTTTGTTACATTTTAAGTTATGGGAAAAGTGATCTTGTACGCTGATGCGACTATATAATTAAAATCAAAAACCGCTAATGGCTCCCCACCCTCAGTTTGTATGATTTCATGGTGTCTATGTGTTTGGTTTCCTAAACTGGTCTGATGGGGGTAATGGCAGTTAAAACAGAAAAGGGTCAACTGAACACAATACTGAAATGGATGAAATAATACACTCTTTGATTCTTTGATTAAACAGTCTCTTCACGATTTTTTCATCATTGTGGCCTAAAATGTCTGAATGCAGTGTTTTTTTAAATTTACAATAAAAACTAGCAATTTAAGCTATTTTTTTTTTGTGGTTGAATTTGCATAATTGCTAGCAAAGGTTACTTTTTTTAAATTACTACCAGTAAAGACTCATATGTACTTACTTTTCTGTAATTTTGATTCACTCGTGTGAATACTCATACTGATGAGACAACAGTTCCCCTGATTCTTTTCAAAACATCGGGTCCAAATTTGTTTTAATCAAAATGCATATTGAGGGCAGTACAGTGCCCCAAACCCTTCACCCCACCTCCAATAACAAAGTAAGTGAATTAGTAAATTGTTTCTGGGTTTGAATGTGTGAGTGGACTGGTGTTTCATACAGGTTTTGTTTCCATCTCATGATCATTTTTCCTAAAAAAGGCTCTCGAACCACTGAGGATAAAGTGGCTAGTGAAGATGAATTTTTATTTTGCCTGAATAAACATTGCAGCCTGTATGAGATCACACATTTTTACTAAAAAGTTAATTATAGTCTACAGAATACCATTCTCCTATATCAAGCTGAACTTGATATCGAATTTGCCATCGGACCAATTTAGTTTTAAGTCAATTTTAGTATTTAATCAAGTGACAAACGTTACATAAGAGGACATTACATAGATTCTTCATGCTTAATATTGAATAACGTGAGCAGTTTTAATGTTGAGCATCAACTCGATTACTAGAATGGACAGAAGCGATTAATTTGACAAATGTAAGTAATTACAAGCTGAAATATAACTCAAGACGCATATGTAAGAATTTATTATAGCTGACTCACTTTCGGGTTTGGTCTGGGAAATAGTAGCTCTCAGAAAGCTCCCAAAACTCGTAATTTTGTCAGTTGTACGGAATATGAGGTGAATTATTAGCCAAGGTTTGCACAATATTAGCGTGTTTTTTGAGCTAGCATGTTACTGAAACTTTTCAAACTGTAAAACTTGACTGTTTTAGAGCGAATGAATGTTTATTTACCTTTTAAATCACGATTTTTCAGACTTACTTGATTAATTACCTGCTTATTAGTCGTATCTCTGCGAGCACCTCAGTAAGGACCCTAACGGTTTTCAACTGAATTTATACTTCTGATGCGCGTGCTGGTTGTAATATAATGCACGTTCACGGGGTTGCCAGATGTGTCTAAATCACACAAATTACAGTTTAAGACTTCAAGAAAATGTAATTAACTTATAAAAACTTATCTGTTTCCATGTACTTTCCAAGCGAAATGTATGTTTAACTAATATACCTTTATCTACCTGTTTTATCCATTTATACCATAACTGTTTGGTTCCTTTGTCAATTTTAAGAGTTGCTAAATTGACCAAGGAACAAAAAGCTAACCTGACAGGTAGATAAAGGTAGATTAGATGAGCAACAAGTTAATCATAATAAGATGACAGGAAAGACATAAGAAAGCAGTTAATAACAGTGACTAATGTGGCACTAATGCATGTGTATGTGTGTTTCCTTCAGCTAGATGGTGGAGAATGGTTGTATGGTTTTGTTCTTTTACCACAAGCACATTAGTGTGACCAGGCACTGATATTTGGTGTAGAGGTGCAAAGGTGTTCAATGCTGTTGAGCCCAGGTCTCTTTGCAGGCCACACGAGTTGTTCCATTATTGGAAAATAAAAAATAAAAAAGACATTTGAAATATTATTTTATTAGTGCTTGCTATTGTAATACCCTTATAAATACCACATATGTTTAGATTAGTTTGGACTATGATACAAATGAAAACTTTGTTTCAGTTAAAATAAAGTCAAACATTAACATCACTAACATGTTTTAATGCATGGAAACACACTGTATTGTGTCCTCTCGTCGATATATTTAGGCATAAAAATATTGCACAATAATAATAATAATAATTATACAACTATGCCAAAAGCATGACATATATAGTCCCGCAAAAGTGCACAATCATGTCTGGATAGGGGAAGTCACACAGTATCTTCTGCTGTTTTATTGTCTCTGTTTTCTCTCTGTCCAGCAGCTGTCTCCTTGTCTGCAATGTCTATGGTGGATTCTTCCTCTTTTCCTTTTAGCTGAGATTTTCTAGCTTCCTCCTTTGCTTCCTTATCCAGTAGCCTATAGTTAATGCCCATGCAGATAAAAAGGAACACGCTTGCAACCATCAGGAATATTCCACAGGTTATGTAAGTGTACTTGTAGTCATGGTAGATGTCATTAAATTTTCCTGTCAATGAAAATACAATTACTGCATAAATACACAGCTTAGTAGGTGAAATGCTTTAGATTATAATCTAAATAAGATAATAATCTGCTGAGAAAATAGCAGTGTATATATTAGAAATATATGCATAAAAATATCAGAGAATCTCTGCTCTACTCACCGAGCAATGGAGGGCTAAGTAAAACTGGTCCACATTCCACAATGGTGACCAGGCCCACAGCACTGGAGAAGCGCTGAATTCCTACCAAGTCCATCAGGGTTTCAAAAAGCACACAGCTCAGCCACCCGAACCCAAACCCAAAGAAGATAGAATAGATAACAAACCCTAGATAATCAACTGAAAGAGGTGCAAGAATATGGCATACACCATTAAATAGAACTGAGGCGGCAAAGAAATACTGTATCCTCGGTCTGACCCACTTGGTGTTGGCCACTGTTCCCATGGATGGCCGCACCACCATGTCCACAAAGGCCAGTACTGAAAGTAAAAACGCTGCTTTATCCTTTGCTATATCCCTACTTTTGGCAAAATTACTGAGGAAAACTAGTGGGGTGAAAAGGCCAAAGAACATGATAATGTTGCCTATGAGGTAGAGGATGAATCCACGGTGTTTGAAGAGAGACAGATCAATGAAACTGTTGATAATCTTCATCACTGTCTTCTTCTCTCTATTAGCACTAACCTCCTTCACAGCAGGTCTGGGTTTTGGCCCAATAGGCCTCATGAGTGATCCAGCTACACAACAGTTGAGCAAAAGCCCACCCAGGATTAGGAAGCTACCCCTCCAACCAAACTTGTCAAAAAGCCAACTGTTCATAGGAGCTAAAGTGGATAGAAGCACAGGACTGCCGGCCATGGCAATGCCATTTGCAATCGGCCTCCTTTTGTAGAAGTATTTGCCAATCATAGTGAGGGCTGGATTGAGATTGAACGCAAGTCCTAAACCTGTAATTTAAACAATAAAGAACATAAATATTCAAATAAAGTTACACCATTCCCTTTATAACTCTATTACATTCAACATCAGTCACATGCATATTTATAGTAACCCACCTCCTACAATACCCACAAAGAAATACAATCCCCCCACTGTGTTGCAGAAAGATGCAGCAATGAGTCCAGCTCCTGACAGGCAGCCCCCTGCTATCATGATTGGACGACTGCCATACTTATTCACCAGAATACTGCTAATTGGACCTGTGAATAATGAAAAATTGTATTTAAATTTATTCTTCAGTTTCATTTATACAGATACAGGTAACAAATTGTAAGTCAAACCAACATAAAGGATCTTAATAAAGTCACTTAATAACCATCAGAACAGCTTTAGTATACATTGACATGATGTTTTGGAACTTCCAAAATATCTTACCCGTAATTTTAGTTTTTTTTTTTTTTTTCATTTTGGTAGTAATGAAATCTTAGTAATGCCTCTTATATCTTTTCAACTGAGTTGACACCTGTTAAAAATATTTAGCGTGGATAGGGACATCTTGAAGTAGAAAGCTTCTGTCAAGATAGAAATGTTTTATCACAATGAATTAGCCAGAATAACTGTGTATTGATTTGCATTGACTCTTTCCTTTAAGTAGACAAGTAGACCAAGCCATGCCAGAAAAATCTCCTACAGCATAACAGGGCCTCCAGGGGGTCATAATCTTATTTTGAAAATGATTTGCAAATTGCAGTTGCACAAATCAACAAAATTGTGCAAAATCAACTGCAGTTGCTAAAAGAAAATGCATTAATGTGGATAAAATCTAATATAGACTAGAGTTTAGACATTAGAGGGCACTGTTGCTTTAATATTCTTCCATATGCAGCAGGAGAATTTGAAATATTCTGTTTTTCCTGTAGCTATCACTAACCTGCAACTTTGCCCTGTTTACCTAAATTACTGATAGCTTCAAACATCAATAGGTGGCATACTAATTGGCATTAATCATAAAGCAATTTGAAATGTTGTGAAGTCTTACAACTATTATTATATTGTTAATGCAGTAATATACTACTTGGGTTCTTTGGATGCTTAAGGATTCTTATAACAGAAAGAAACCCTTTGTTGTTTCTGCCTATGCAGTCTGCCCAACAGGGACAAAGCAAAGAATAAAACCAGACCTACTTTCAAAAGATTTAAAACTACCTGGCTTGTATTGTAGAAGGTGTACAGGACAAACAAATATAAACAAAATTTTGATGGAATCACTAAGTTCATGTGTTAAAATCAAAACAACATACTGTTTACGACTACTGCTAAATTGACTGAAGTGATAATACTTATCCTTTACAAAACTTTTGCAAACGTGTTTCTGTATTTTCAAAATACTATAAAATAATATACTTCATTTTGATGCATTTTAATTTTATCATTTTGTAGCTTATATTAATGCCTTTACATTTTTTTTCATGTATCATGTTTCAAAATACATTTTGTGGATATTTTTCTGACCTTTGTACATGACTGTGATGTCAGAACATTACATATAAACACCTGCATTTACTGCCTATTATCAGCTTGGCTATTACAGTGGTGATAAGGAGTGCTATTACTGCAGTCTGTAGCAGAGCTATTGAAGCAGTGGATGTGTGTTTGTGTGTGTGGGTTGGGCAGAAATGGCTAAATGTTCAGCTGCTCCTTGTTATGAGAAAGAACATCTTTCATTGTATAGCCTTTCAAAGGATACAAACATGCTTGTAATGTTGTATCTATTAATAATCATTTGGTATGAACACTAGTTAGGATGTAGCAGGATCTTGGCTACAGATTCACCACTAACATATATGAATTTTTCTTAGTGATCATGCCAAAAACTAGTATTTACATTGCCGTTAAGCTAATGAACACACTGCATAAAATATACAGTACAGATAAGGGTTAGTCAGTGTCAAGCAGTTGACATTATTTTTCTTATAGTTATTAGCAGTTTTCTACATTATATGGAAATGCGTGATATGTCTTACTTCACATATGAAGACTTCATCTGTTATCATCATGATAACAGGTTAAAGACCCAGTAACAAATACAGCTTGTTTAATTATAAGAAAATCTTGGAAATAGTCACCTAAAAAGGAATTCTGACCGGTTTTAGAAAATATGACACAATTGTTATAAGTGGATTGCAAGAGGAAGAATTACAAAATGTACAATGGACTGTTCTATTTGTACTTTTTATAATCCACCTAATACAACTAGAGCCAACCAATTCCTACATCAAACCTCTGAAAGATTACATGCTTACACTAATCTAATGCAGAAATGCAGCCTTGTAAGTTATATCAGAATCAGTGTTCCCTACATTTTAAGCCTTCAATTTCCTGCTGATTAGCAATTATTGTACTGCAAAGCAGGTTGCATTTGCTTTATAATGACTGTGAAGTGGAATCAGATATGAACAACACTTCAGCATAAGTACGGTTAAAACGGGAAATACACACCGATCATGAACTGGCTGTATAACTGACTTTGAACTGGCTATTTCCTTGAAGATGTCAAATGAACAAAGCAATATTGAAGCAAAAAAAAAAAGGCTTCAGAAAAATTAGTGACAAATTAAAATGAGTGATTGTCAGTTTAACAGTTTGTTTTTATAGTCTGATCAGTATTTGGATCAACTGCTTGCATTTGAATTCAACGGAGATACGTGCGAAAATTGTACATACATATCAGGGTGTCTTTTTCTCTTAGCAAACTGACTTTGACTGGTTAGGCCTATCAAAATGCGAGAAAGAAAAAAAATGAAATATACTTCTGCCTGTTATGCTCTAACACCACAGTGTTAAACAGACACAAACACAATCTGACAGTTATTGCTGAATGGCTGTCTAGGTATACAGCAAAAAAGTCAAAGTGCACAGATGTTTACTATGTGTAAGGAAAAGGGTTGTTCTGAAGCCAAAGACAAGATTTAGTCAATACACTGGAGAGCTTCATCGCATCAGTATAAGAAACCAGGGTGTATTTTAGGTATTTTGATATATTGTTTGGCATTTTATCATTGGACATTCTTTTTATGAATGTTCCACCCAATGTGCCACCCAGTCATATTCCTGGATGAATAACTTCCCATGGCCAATAAAAGTAAACCTTAATTCACTAAGAAAAATCTTACAAGTTTGCTCATATGTAGTGTAATATAATAGGGCAAATAAAAGGCAGTATTCACTTCTAAATTATATATAATAATTGTTCCATAAAATGTAAATTATGTAAAGCTCATGTAAGACTACTAGCGAGTTAAGCAGGTTGCTAGTGTGACTGAATAAGGAAGGTATAATAAATATAACAAACAGCATCAAATTGTTTATTCACCATGGCTCAATATTGTTTACTTGATTTCTGTAACAATGTCATAATCAAATGTAAAGAAATATCATAAAACTTGCCATGTTTCTGCTTTTGGTCTGTTCTTCTTTGTCCAGTGTGGCAGTGTGGGTTAATAGAGGTTAAATCTACTAGCGCTTGCTCACTGTATTCATGTGATCTTATATGGTTAATTAAAGTTTGGGTGTCTTATCAGTTTTACTGCCATTTGGCATATTGCCAAACTTAGTTAATCATATGTATTGAATGTATTTGTAACAAACACAACAAATTGCATTCATCACTATATGGAGAAACTGAAAATGTATTTATTATAAAAATGCTTGACATATCCTAAACAGATATAATCCTAAATAAACATTAACAAATATTGAATAAAAAGTTCAAATTTTAGTAACACAGATGCTAATACTAATGCTTACACTTTTTAAATAATAAATATTTAACAGCAAAAAATATTAGAGAAATTGTCAGCTGGGTACGACAGTGTGCATAAATAAAATTTATTACATTGAATAAAAAAACAACAACAACGCATAAGTCAAACTGGTACTTCAGGATTTAAAAAAGTGACAAAAGTTACAACTAACATCATGTTGTGTCCAATTAATGGTCAAACACGTACAATATCCAATTCATCAACTGCTCATAGAATGCAGATTTAGCATAGTGTCGAATGTGCCGAAGTTTAACATTTAAATTGGTTAGCCAGAATAGAGTAGTTTAGATTATGCTATTTATACAAAAGCAATTTGGTCCCCTATAGTTGCTCTGACATCATTTAACAGTGCTCATCTTCTTTACTGTATTAGACAATCTCAGCTCTGTGCTACTGCAGACGGAAGCATCTCATCCCCTGATCTCTCTCTAAGGAAAACATCTGAAACCCTTGCTCTTGAAATAAAAGGCTGACTGAGAACACAGGCTCTAGAGGCAGATAGAGTTGCCCATTCAGAGCTCTGTCTCACAGAGTAGTAATGTTTAAAGCTCATCTTGTACTCAACCCATGCCATTTAGACCATTTCAGATAATGGAGTGTATTGAAAGCTTCATTATCTGTGTCATGCCCTCACCGATCAGATCAGTGGGCTAAGAGAGGTGTTGATACAAAGCTTAGTAAAAGACAGCTAGGAACAACTTTGTCCCATCTGGGATAAAGGATTATGTAAATCAAAGTAAAAGACACGTGAAGAGGATTACAATATTAAACAGACTTGTGCTCTAAGATGAAATGAATGAAAATTTGTGTTGGGAGTAGTTAAGTTTTTAAAGAATCAATGTATACTAAAGTTATACAGATGCTGATATGCTTGATAAAACAAAAATGTGTGGAGTCTCATAGCGCTAGCTCTATGCTTATCATCCTAATTTTCAGTCCAACCAAATGAGCTCAAGACTATATAGCCAAAGGTTTGTGGACACCTTACCATCACAGTGATAAGCGGGTCTTTCCCAAACTATTGTCAAAACGTTGGAAGCATGCTGTAACATTATAATTTCGCTTTGAGGGTAACCAAGGGGTCTAAACCTATTCCAGCACGATAATGCCCCATGCACAAAGCAAGCTTCATGAAGACATAGTTTGCCAGTGGAGCCCTGACCCACTGAGCACCTTTGAGATTAACTGTGCCCCAGGCCTCCTTGATCAGTATCTAACCTCACTAATGCTTCTTATTGATGATGTGTATAACTACTTCTGAATAATTGTAATTGAAAATAACTAATGCAATTAATTATAATGAGGCAGAGATCAAATATTTATTAGATTTAGGTTGCAATTGGTTCTGCTGCCTCTGACTCAACATGTAACCAGTGATGTTCCAGCTGTTTCTAAACCTTAGCCATTAAGACAGTGGTTTAACCGCAGTGGTTCTTAGAGACTCCGTGTACTTAAAATCTTTCAGTTTGATCTGCTTTGTCACTGCAGACTCTCTCTCACTTCAGAATTGCTTAATAAGCTTAGAAGTTACAAAATGTACAGTAGAAACAACATATGTGTATTGCATGGTGTCCTAAACTGACTGCGAATCAAAAGATAAAGAGAACCCAGAATGAATGCTTCATATAAGCAGAAAAGTAAGACCTTCAATATATTTTAATGCACCATGTAGTCTCACCTGCACCATACATGACAGCTAGCATGATGGATGAGATCCAGGAGACCTGGCTACTGCTGGCTTGAAAGATTACTTCAATCTCTTTGAAGAACAC
This sequence comes from Tachysurus fulvidraco, assembly GCF_022655615.1. Classification (NCBI taxonomy): domain Eukaryota; kingdom Metazoa; phylum Chordata; class Actinopteri; order Siluriformes; family Bagridae; genus Tachysurus; species Tachysurus fulvidraco. The sequence goes on from NC_062522.1 coordinate 18,045,148, forward strand.
AGTGATGGACTTTGGGAAAGCATAGGAGAAACCAATAGAGATGAAGGCACCAACCACAACTGCCCAACCCCATCCCCCCTCTGGAGGAGTGTAACCCACAGGGCCACCAACTGCAAGCGGCATGGTGATATCTGCACTAAAAGACAGTTGGGTGTCTGTGAGGAGAGATTAGGACTATGTTAATTAAAAATCTTACACACAAAATCCATGAGTCTTCATAACACCACATCCAATTAATCCATGCTCACTACAAAGATTTTCTAAGATCTTAATTATAATAGTTTTTAAAAGTTCCTATCTCTTCAATATGATTTCATAATACAACATATTTATTATTATGTTCATTAGCAAATTAGCAAATCAAGACCTGCACATTTAATATAGCATATCTGAATGGATTTACAGATGATGAAGATTTACAAATGTTTTCAGACATGACATGCCAGCTGTATTATTCAGAGAATTCACTCTCACAGGTCACATATTTATTAGACAGAGCTCCTACCTTTTGAACACCACTCAACACCCCTTCAGAAGAAAAACAACTCCAAAGCACACCAGTTGTCCACAATACAAGTCGGCGATGCTTTTGTATTCAGTGGTAATCAGTACACTGAAGGCACTGACACACAACTGAACTAAAAGGTATCACAAGCACCACAGGTCTTAATGATGTAAGAAGCCAGGCCCAGATTCAATTTACAATGCCAGAATGAGATCAGTGCTGCTCTTATTGTCTCTTGAGGTGAAAACACAGAGGTGAAAACAAAATCCTATTGGCTGCACAAAGTTTACTGGACTGCCCACTTGTGTCCCCTCTCTCCACCTTTTTGTCCTTTGCTCAAAATTCTTATCCCTCAGTTCTCGTTCAATGGGACTCAAGTTCTAATATTAACTCATTCATTAAGTTTGCAAAATATAGGGCAGTATTAGGCCTCCAATCAATTTTATGTTACCTGGACAGGATAAAAGTTAATGTAAAGGAATCATCCACACTGAAACACATTAATTAAATTTATACTGAAATATTTGTGGCTTGTTTGCACCATTTATTAATCCTGTGATAAGCTAAATGTTGTGTACCATGTTTATGTCACAGAGGCACACTTCTAAAGCAGCAAGCAATTTTAAATGACTTAAACCCATTGAGAAATGCTCAGGTTGTGCAGATGGCTCCTCAAATCAAAGGAGCAAGAGCTTATTTTATCACTCACCATTTTCCATTAGCATTCAATGACATTCAAATAAAAAATTTCAGCATAGAAAATAGTGGAGACAGAAGACACTAGGCTCAAAGTTTCAGAATGCAATGGCGGTATTTGATGCAGATGCAGAATCTCTTTATGTGGAGATGTGTCAAGAGATAAACCCCACAAACACTTCTGTCAACAGGTCGTCCTATGGCATTATGGGTAATATATGAAAGTGTTAAGCAAAGTAAAAATGAACAAACATGTCAAAAGATGTTTAAAAAAAACAACTCATATATTTCGAATCTTAATTTTGTAAAGTAGTTATTTTGGGTAAAGTTTTCTGTAAAGAAGATTTTCATAATATTAGTATGCATCACTAAGTGGTGATTTCTCAGCTTTGCTCTAAACATACATAATGTAACTCCCTCTATATGCATTCATTGTAGGGAAAACATGATTAGCTGGGTAGTTTAGGTTTATAATTAAGATTAAACTAGCATGAGTTTGAATTATATTAAGTGTAACATATGCAAATTATATATGATTATATATAATTGTGTAATGGCCAGGTGTTCACTAACCTATAGATAACCTACAGGTGATCCTCAGGTAAGCTAAATACTAAAGGATTCAAAGCAAGAGATAGCATCTGGTGGCAAGACTCATAACTAAAAGTGATTTTTCTCAATATATAAAAACGTAAGTACAAATTTATGATTTAATATGATTAAATTGGTGATATCTACATGACAGAGGCAGGGATTTTCACCTATCTAGAAGGCAGACTGAATGCTTGCATCATGAATAAAAAAACATCTCTAGTGGCAAATAACCTACATTGTGAATGTGCTGACAGTCCCTATCCAATAAAAAAGTACAACATTCATCTTTTGCTTTTCTGAGAGAGCCACTGATGGACAAAGATGCTGAGCAAGAACATTTTGCTTATACAGGTCAGCCCAGACAAAACAAACATGATCTGGAAATGTTATGAGGCAGACACTACACAGTCCTGCTGCTTGCCACCCATGTGTAAAGAATATCAATAAAGACATGCTGCTGAAGGAAAAAGCTGCTGATTCTAAACTAGTACACTAACTAGCGATTGAATTGCACTACTAACAAAATGTATTGTATGCTTCTATCAAATTGGCATACAACACTGCTCTTTAAGTAAAGGTTTATTAAACATAAATACCCCATATTGGTCCAACACAATTGTGTTCTAATGGAAAACACAACTTGCCTCACATTCTCTCATGACTTTCAAAGCAGGAGTGCTTCTTTGATTTCATTGTGTTCAAGGCTTAGAAATAAACTGCAAATGTTTACTTTTGTATTATTAATGTAGTATTTAACTGTATGAACCACACCTAACCAGACCCTCTTTCCTTCATCTGAGGAAGCTGGGTGATTCTTGCAGAATGAGAGAGGAGGAGACACATTCCCATTAGTCACTTAGTTTGTTTGGCCGCTTCATTGTAGAGGCAGCCCCATGCAAAGAGATCTAAGATACTGTATCTCTGTGTAGAGCACCTGAAAAAATAAACACTTACTACTGAGATTCCTCATTTAGCAGTTCATTGTTATCAACATAAAGCTTTAAAGTGACAGGAAATATTTTTTCTGGGATCTTCTGAACGTTAGCATGGAACTACAGTATGCTTGCTCTATATTCACTGTTAATGACGTGTTCCTGTTCCCATGTCTGTGATATTCAGCACGTCTCTACTTTGCTTATTGTTTCCCCCAACCCTCAAATGCATGAATATTTTCCTAATCATTTGTACATTCCTCAGGTCATTAAGCAATCCAGCACTAATATCTTACATGTGATCTGCAAACTGCCATGACAGCATGGAATTGTCAAATAATGTAATTGTTCATAACAATATAATAAAAGATATTTTGTTTGACCTTATAACTATTTGTTTTTAATTAAATTTGGTCACTTGTCACTAGTAACTCCATATACAGTATACATTCAATTGATAACATCTCATTAAACAGAGTAGTTGTGCATTCTGCCTGGAGAGAATAAAAAGTGTGTGTGTGTGTGTGTGTGTGTGTGTGTATGAGAGAGAGAGAGAGAGAGAGAGAGAGAGAGAGAGAGAGAGAGAGAGAGAGAGAGAGAGGGAGAGAGATTTTGGTGTTCCTTTGTGCGCTTAACTGGACACATGACACATAGCCCTGATAACAATGACAAGCTTAATCAGTTTCACCTTGTGAGGACTGGCAAAATACCAAATTGCCAATTTCAGCCAAAATGACATGGACAAGAGGCCTTAAGATGATAAACATAACATCAGTCTGCTGCAATTCCAGTTATACAGTATATGATGCAAATTTTACTCAAGGTATTTCAACAGAATTAACATACAATCTCAAGTTATATAGTTGCAAATCCTATTTGCTCTCTGTTATTTATTGTTGCATAGTTCACATTTTTATTGCTGCTGAATTTTAAGCCTTGACCGTTGTTTATCTATGTACTATCTATTCTTGGGACAACAAAAGAACAAAACAGTGAGTGTAGTAGGCTTCCTTCTCCCCGGTTGTCATTTAATGAAGGAGCACTAGGTAATGGGAGGCAAGTGACTAATGACCTGGATGGGAGAAAATACGGTAAATATCAAAATATTTAAAGAAAATAGAGTTCTTCTTTCACTATTGAGCTAAGATAAAAAAAAGAGAAGAGAGAGAGAACTAGAGAGGAAAAGAAGAGAGAGAGAGAGAGAGAGAGAGAGAGAGAGAGAGAGAGAGAGAGAGAGAGAGAGAGAGAAATACTTCTCTTCTGACTGAGTACACCAGTGCTCAATACAGTCTGCTGCGTTGTACAGGTTTTTTTCTGCAGATATACAGTACATGACAGGGTTTATTTTGTATTTCTGCTTGTGGTTTCAAAACAGTCCTAGCCAGCCTTTGAGCTCATAAAATGCAAACAGGCTTGTGTCTTTTCATGCACTCGTGTCATGTCACGTAGTATGTGCTGCTCTAGTGCTGGGGAGAAAGCTGCAAAAAAATCCTGGACAACACCCACTATCCTCTGCACAGCATTTTCACCAGGCAGAGGAGTGTGTTCAGTGGCAGACTGCAGCCTCTGTCATGCTCCACTACAATACTAAGGATCTCTTTTGCCCCCTTGCCAGTAGACTGTTCAACAACTACCAGGTATGGCAGGGTGGAAACATACTGTACTGAGAAGTGACTTAGTACAGTTTTTTCATCTGTATTTACTTTTTATGTGTACTTACTTGTCTACTTGCTTTAACTACAGGTTTACACATTTTATTTATATAATAATTTATATATTAGTTTTACATATATATTTGTATGTTTGTGTAAAAAATGTATGCATATGTATCTATCTATTCTCATATCAATTTTTCTTTAATGTAATACATTAGTGAAAATAGCTGTTTGGCTTAACACACCCTATATTTAAGTTGCTGGATGTAAGATTGTGGTACAAAAATGCTATTGTTAGCTGTTGAAAAGTATTTAGTAATGATTGTGCTGTGTTGTTCTTTACCTTGTAAATTAAATCTCATGTCAGGAAGCATCAAATCCACACATGCAGTTTCCTCAGTTTTATATAAGTGTTAGCAGAATAAAAATGTTTGCATTTTAATGTGACATAATTATTGATTACCATGTTAAACAACAAAATCTTTGAGCCACTCTGATGCAATCTCACTGTCCAACAGACATGAATTAGCCTACTAACTATACAGTAACTAGCTATCTAAAAGATATTATAGAGGGAAAAACATTCCTGACTATTTTTTGATTTTTATTTGTATCTATTAACAGATCTGTTCTATTACTCATAGAAACAGACAAGAACTAGCAGTCAATCAGCTGTGTGTATGGCATTCTCAACCGTTGCAGCAGAAGAGAGCTTGCAACTCATCCAGTCTTACAATCCTACCACCTGCCCACTGGATCCACTCCCTTCCACTATTCTCCAAACCATCTCACAAGACCTTCTTCCCTTCATCAGAACAATTATCAATGGATCCCTAATATCTGGTCATGAGACCAACTACGTTCAAGAGAGAAAGGGTTATTCCCATCCTAAAAAAAAACCTGCTTGAGATCTATAAGACATCAATGACTACAGAACAGTATTACTTTTCTCTTCTCTTTAAAAATTCTTGAAAGCTTTGTGTATAATCAACTGTCTGTCTATATCTCTCACAGAACAACCTCAAAGATCCCAACCAGTCTGGTTTCAAAGCAGCACATTCCACAAAGATTGCCCTTTTGGTTGTCTCTGAGAAACTACATGCCGCTAGATCAGCCATGCTGGCATCTGTCCCCATCCTCCTCGACCTTTCACTGGTGTTTGATACAGTCAACCACAAGACCACTTGTCCACTCTCAGGAGTCTTGGAATTGGCGGATCAGCATGGCAATGGTTTGCTTCCTACCACGATGCTTGCTCATATTATGTAACATGGAGGGAAGTGACATCTCCACTGGTGCCCCACAGGGCTCAGTACGTGGTCCTCTTCTTTTCTCTTTGTATACTCACTCTCTTGGTGAAGTTATTTCCTCACATGGGTTCTCTTACCACTGCTATGCTGATAAATCTCAACTCTTATTCTCCTTTTTGCCCTCAGATACCATGGCTTCTGCTTAGATCTCAGCATGCCTGACGAACATATCTTGAATGACAGCTCATCAGTTGAAACAATCTCAGCAAAACTGAACTGCTGATCATCCCAAGTGATTCATCCCCATGTCAGGATTGTGGAATATCCCTGCACAACAATCTGATCTCCCTTTCAGTCACAGCTCTCAACCTTGGGGTAACCATGTATAGTCAACTGTATTTTTCCTCGCACTTGTTGCTAATGTGACACACCCACGTCAGTTTCTTCACTACAGAAGGAATCAGCCATTTTTGTCCACACAGGCTGCCCAGGTACTTGTTCAGTCTCTTGTCATTTCAAGACTGTACTACTGCTGCTCACTGCTTGCAGGTATACCTATGAATTTGTCCTCTGCAAATGAATTTGTCCTCGCTCCCTCAGATCTACTAGCACTTCTTGACTGGTCCCACCATCTCTCAGGGTGAGAGGTAGGTATGCAGCAAGGCTCTTTTCTGTTCTGGCACCAAGGTGGTGGAATAAACTTCCCCTAGATGTTCGAACAGCTGAGTCACTGGCTTCAAACCACTGGTAAAGACCCACCTCTCTCAATTACAGTTTAAAAACTGAACAGTTTAGATTGATGGTGTCCTAAGTTTGTAACCTAGAAAAACACCAGTTTTCTTGTATTCATCAATAAAGACTTAAAAGCACTTTTGTATGTTGCTCTGGATAAAGGCATCTGCCAAATGCTGTAATTGTAAAAAGTTATACTAGGAAAGAAAAATTAAAAGGATTCTGGACTGACTGAGTTTATTCTTGCTGAATAGGTAAAGCATTTATTTATTGTCAAATCCCATGTGAAACCAGTGAATGATAGTTGCTAGTTTAATTAAATGAAACTAAAACTCTGTAAATTAAAATTACTGAATTAACATTTCACGATTCACATATTTGCAAACCTCTGTATCTGTATCTGCATGATTTTATGCTTTGCATCGCTGCCACATGATTGGCTGATTCAATATTTACATGACTGTGCAGGTGTACAGCTGTTTCTATTATGACCAGTGAGTGTATATTGTTACTTAATTAAGAATAAATGAACTTCAATTAAAGCTTATATTTTAGGGGTAAGTTTCTTAGTGTTATTGTGTCTATAGCACTTTGTACAGTCAGAAAACATTTGGGATGCCTTGATATAAATTTTTCAGATAAGTACATCTTGAGTATGAGTAGATTTTTGTCTGATACCAAATGAATAACATATTTATTATTAAACAAATTAATAGGCATATTTTATTTAGCCCTGATTATGTTTCCTTTTTATAGGTAGTGTGCATAAAAAGGTTCACACACATGCCTATGATTTTAAACACATTTCTGCAGACATCTTGGAACATACTGTAGTAGCTTTCTTGCTTTCTTGCTTTAAGTTAAATGCATTGCTTATCTACATTAGTAAGCTTGGCTTAAGTAGGGCTGCTATGAAATAGAGTAGATTCAGAAAATAACTTCTGTACAGGTGTTAGTAACAAACTTAGATTTTTCAATATCAATAGCGCTCATTCTACAACAGTAGCAGATCGTTAAGAACAATATAATGGGAGAAAAGCTGTTATTTTCACTGAACTAGATTTGTCTTTGGACATTTTCCCCCATGCCCAGCTAGTGTGTGGTTGCTATTCTGTGATGCTATCAATACATTCCTTGTGCTGTGCTTTATGCTGAGGTTTGAGTTTAATTTTAAGATGTTTAATATGATTGCTCGTAGATATGCCAAGCAATTGGTGTTTGAGAGAATATTCTGTCGTCTAATGCATGGCATAAAGCACACGGGTAAGTGGAATAGCAGCTGAAAATGCTTCTGAAATGAGTAGCTCATATACACTAGATGAGTGTAAACATCTCCATACCTTGCAGATGAAGAACGAAAAGATTTTAAAGCCTTATTTATCTGTGGTACCTTTCTATTTGTTTGTCTCTTGTTGCAGGATACTATGTCTCATTTGGAACAATACATTTTAAAATAGAGATACATTTTCCTATTTCACATTTAGCGATCATGATGGATGCAATAATTTTTACTCAAATGCAATCTTTTGTGTTGTTTAATCAGTCATCATTGTATAATAATACAAATAATTAATGATAAAGTCTTTAATGAAACTAAAAAAATAAACATCCCAAAAAATAATCCAAACGGATTCAGTATAAACAATTCTCTGGTCACATTTTAATCCATGTACCACTGACAAATCTGAATACATGAATCTCCTGAATTATCTAAATGATCAAATAGGTAAAAATGAAGTAAATACTAAGAACATTATAGTGGGATATTATACTTTAGTGGAAAAATCAATTGTTTTGCGACACAGAAATTTCTTGTTTATTATGAATTTCTTCATGTTAAACAAAAATTAGAGAGAAGATCACAGAGCTGCTTTTCTTTTTTCTCTCTTTTTTGTTTTCAGTGTGATAATCTCCCTGATTTGTCTTGCCACATTTATGATTTAAAATTAATAATCAATCATTTAATCAGTTTATTTTAAATCCACCTTATATTTAGACACATTGTTGCACACAGTTGATTACAAATTGTATACATTTTCATTAAATTAATTTTGCTATGCTTGTCAATCAAGAACAAGACTGCTTATTGTAGACATACAGAATCTCCTTTTTCAGTATCATTAGGTGTTTCCTTAGTTTGCAGTGTCTATTTTGGATTCTTCCTCTTTTCCTTCGATGGGTGATTTTCGAGCTGCCTCCTTTGTTTCCTTATCCAGCAGCCTATAGTTAATGCCCATGCCAATGAAGAGGAACATGCTTGCAGCCAACAGGATAATTCCACAGGATATGTAAGTGTATTTGTAATCATGGTAGATGTCATTAAATTTTCCTGTCAGTGAACATATATTAGATATTTACATTAGTCTGCTTTATTCAGTATAATAATATAATTAGAAAGGTAAACATTTAAAGCATGTTATATTAATTATAAAATAATCTACAAATGCTTGTCTTTGATGTTTAGGATTGCACTGTACTGTTGCACAAATAGCATAAAATAAATCTAAATTTCAGACTTACCTAGCATAGGTGGGGCAAGTAACACTGGTACACTCTCCAAGATGGTGACTATGCCCACAGCACTGGAGAAACGCTGGGCTCCCACCAAGTCCATCAGGGTCTCAAACAGCACAGAACTCAGCCACCCAAACCCAAACCCAAAGAAAGCTGAATAGATCACAAATCCTAAATAATCCATTGCAAAGGGGGCAAGCAAGTGGCATACACCATTAAACAGGATGGAAGCTGCAAAGAAATACTGTATCCTGGGTCGAACCCACTTGGTGTTGGCAACTGTTCCCATGGATGGTCGCACCACCATGTCCACAAAGGCAAGTACTGAAAGCAATGATGCAGCCTTATCATTTGAAATATTCTTTGTCTTGGCATAATTACTGAGGAATACCAGAGGAGTAAAAATACCACCAAACAGCACAATATTGCCTATGAGGTAGAGGAGAAATCCACGATGTTTGAAGAGAGACAGATCAATGAAACTGTTGATAATCTGCATTGTTGTCTTCTTGTCTCCATTAGCACTAACTTCCTTCACAGCAGGTCTGGATTTTGGCCCAATAGGTCTCATGAGAGATCCAGCTACACAACAGTTAAGCAGAAGCCCACCTAGGATTAGGAAGCTACCCCTCCAACCAAACTGGTCATAAAGCCAATTGTTCAGAGGAGCTAAAATTGACATAATTACTGGGGTGCCAGCCATGGCAATACCATTAGCAAATGGCCTTTTTTTGTAAAAATATCTGCTAATCATTATAAGGGCTGGATTGAGATTGAACGCCAGTCCCAGACCTGTTAAGACATCATAACCAGACAAGTTTCCCCTTTATAATATGATAATAAGATACCGTTTCATTTTTAAATTATTAGGTGAAATATGTTTCTTTCTCACCTCCTATCACACCTATAAAGAGATACAAAGCCTCCACTGTGTTGCAGAAAGATGAAGCAATGAGTCCAGCTCCAGAGAGAAAACCACCTAGTATCATTACGGGACGACCGCCATACTTATTCACCAGGATACTGCTAATTGGACCTGTGGATAATAAGATAGGGAAGTGTAGTGATTAAACAATTTGATAGGTATACAATAAGATAAGGAAAGGCATTCATTAAAGAGAAAACTATTCTGGTATCTCACAGAATAGAATGGCTTCCCTTTTGAGGCACATCTCTTCCATGTCATCTCAGGATTTTTTTTGTCACTGTTGTCTCTGGCCTGTTTATGGTTAAAAATGCTGTGAAAAATAAAAGTTAATTTAATTGAACTATTTGGCCCATTAAGTCTCCAGGAGGAAGCCATTTTGTCCTTGCTTTGATGACATAATAAAAACATGAACTACTCACTCTGAGCCAAAAATAAAGCCTAAAAGCAATTGACTAGAGCTTCAAATTTGATAACACTTAAGTATCCAGGCATCCAAAAGCTACAGGTTGTAATCCAGATGCAGTATTTTTGGAAAAAATGTCTGTAATGCTTCGCTTTTGACTTATTGAACATTATCACTGAGCTGGGATCAAAACAATTTACAACAGATTCATCATTGTTTGATTGATTGGTAAAATGGATATGAACTGCACATGGCATTGTAGTTCCAAGCTTTAGAAGCTTTTATAGCTAGAACTGATTCAAATCCTGGTAGTGTTTGGAGTATTTCTTTATGTCCATCATATGGTCTTTCATTTTTCAACATATTAGATATTTATTGTTCCTTCTGTAGTTAATACAAAGATCTATCGAAAAGAGACTAGCCAAAAGGGAAATAAAAGGCAATGTGAGGTAGCTAGAGGCAATGCTTCTTTCACAATCTGGATTAAAAAGAGATAAAACTGCTGCAGGTTTGTACTCTTCTGTACTATACAGTACAGTAGGCTATTGCATTGCCTGCCAAAGTTTCTCACTGTTTTAAACCTATTAACTTGGGATGCATTCTGAATAGGATAAAATTAAGTAATGTAAATTAATGATGCTTGATGTGTTTTCTAGTGCCCTGCATGGCTGCTTTTGTGTGTTTTTTACATTTACAGCATTTGGCAGACGCCCTTATCCAGAGCGACGTACATAAGTGCTTAAATCTCTAACACTGAATACATTAATGCTGGTTCACTAGGTTACATACTTAAGATACCATGAGTTTAAAACATTTGTTCAAAGTTACAATGAAAAAGTGTCAAAGGTTTTTTTTTTTTTTTTTTTTTTTTTTTTTTTTTTTTTTTTTTTTTTTAAATGCAAAGGATAAGGAAAGAAGTGCTAGTTGAAGTGCTTCCTGAATAAGTAGGTCTTCAACCGCCGCTTGAAAATAGCCAGTGACTCGGCTGTCCGGACCTCTATGGGAAGTTCATTCCACCACCTTGGTGCCAGTACAGAGAAGAGTCTTGTAGTATACTTGCCTCGTAGCCTGAGAGATGGTGGAACCAGTCGAGCTTAAACATTTTTAAACATTGTCTGAAAAGGTTTGCACTCAAAATCCTCTGTATTTTCACTATGAATTGAAGTAATTTTCTCCTATTTTCATAAAAATCAGAATATAATATAACCAGAATAGGGTATGGGCACTGCTACTGACAAATGCGATGTCTTTTTTTATTGGCTTACTCTGTGAAAGTGTATCATTGCATTGTCATGCTTATTTTACTATTAAATGGTGGTTTAGATATGTTGATGTGCAATGGCGAACTATGTTGTTGGGGATGGCCTATGGTTATGGTGTTGGACTACCGATCAGAAGGTTGCAAGCTGAAATCCCAGGTCCATCATGCTGCCATTGCTGGGCCCCTGAGCAAGGCCCTTAAGCTCAGTTGTTTAGTTTAGGCTCAGTTGTATTAAAAATGAAATAAAATAAAGTTCACTAAAAAAAACAACAGTCACTTTGTATAAGCGACTTATGCTTAGCGACAAATGGTGTAAATGTTGTGTAGTGGAGAATTGCTTTAAGAAATATCAGGGACAGAAAGAGAATTCATGTTTCACCTCCTGCATATATGAAGGCTGCATTGATGGATGAGATCCATGAGACTTGGCTTGTGCTGGCATTAAAGATCAATTCAATGTCTCTGAAGAACACGGTGACGCACTTTGGAAAGGCGAACGCGAAACCGATAGAGATGAAGGCACCAGCCACCACCGCCCAACCCCAGCCTCCATCTGGTGGTGTATGTGACACAGGATCTTTGACAGCTGGCATTGACTTTGGGTTTTTGGTTGATCCACACCACACCGAGGATCAAACAGTTTTCTGTTTCTAGAGAGCAATGAAAATATTTCATTAACAAATACTTCCTTAGATCACTATTACCAAGTTTCATTTCACCACTCCTTCCATAACATGCCAAAACCTTCTGTAACGTAATAAAGCTCTGTAATGTATGTAATAAATATAGATGTCATTTTATATACATTTTCCACCTCTATTTTTCATATGAGGAGGAACTCATGAACACCTTAAAGCGATCTCCAAACTACAGGTTACCTGTCTTCTCTCATCCCTTAGTGACTTATATGTGAATGTATTTGACACTTTCGTTCAGATCTCTGTGACTAGTTGTCCTTTGCCTTATAAGAATAAAAGTATGGACATATTCATTACACATGTGCTTCTTGAATATCCCATTTCTGCTTTAGCTTCCCCTGCAGTTATAAAAACCTCCACAAGGCTTTCTACTAGATTTTGGAGTGTGGCTGAGGGGATTTGTGCTCATTCAGCCATAGTGAGGTCAGGTATTGATGTTGAGTAAGACGGCCTGGGGCTCAGTCATCATTCCATTTTAATGTTCAGTAGGGTTGAGGTCAGGGATCTATGCAGGCAACATTATTTTACTCCAGCATTGGCAAACCATATCTTCATTGACCATGCTTTTTTTGCACTGTCATCCTGAAACATAGTTGGGCTAACTTTTGCCAAACACACTGCATTTATGATTTATTATGCATTACTCTGGGAGTTAGCTGTACCAGTGCAGTCTTTATTTACAATTTCCAAAAATGCTGGTCAGGGATTACAGCACATGGCTCACTGTTATGATTTCTGTTAACACTAGCAAGACCAAGAATGAAATGAAACCAGGAAATATACAGTATATTTATAGGTTCTGTTTACAAGTAAAAATACGTGGTAAATGCAGGACATGACTAAGCAAAAACAATTTTCAGGACTGTTGCTTGGAGAGATACTGAGAATGTATTTTCAGGTTATTATGGTTAAAAATAATACCACTCTTATTACCACTACATTCTGGAAAGGAAATCTTGGATTAATTGTTGACAGTAAGTGATAAGTGTTTATCAAACACACTATGAAAATGATGATGATATTATGAAGATGATATTATCATCACCACTAAAAGAAATATTTAGTTGAGATAACATGCACTAGGATATGCCACTAGTTTTGAGAAAATCTAGTTGAGAATGAACCTTTCATACCTGTGTATTAACCTTTCTTCTTCTGTTACAGAATGTTTATGTAATCTTTACATTTTACATTACAAGCTTTCTAGAATTAAGTCAACAAAAATTTCATTCGACTGAGATATATATAAAGTTTAAAAACAAACAAACTATCAAACAAACAAACAAACAAACAAAATAACAAAACACAGTTGAAATGAAGCTCCAACACAAAACAAAAAATATGACATGCAATAAATGGAATAAATGAAAATTACTAAACAGAAGATAAACATATATATTAAGCATTTTTTTTGTAATCAAAATTACATTATTTCAATAAAATTGGGTATAGTCCATGGATAAGAAGTACACCAGTGTTTAGTCCAACAGAGACCTAAAAGTAAAAAATACACAACAAGTAAAAAAGAAAAGTTCAACTAAAATCAAAAACTAGAAGAGCTTTTAAACCGAACAAAAACCCAAGAGCTGTTCTCTATTGTTGATATAAACTATGTTAACTGTTACATTCCTAAATAATCACATTTATCTGAACATTAACCATAAAGTAGTTTCATGAATCTATTATATTTAGTTAATGTAAAAGATGAAGATATTGTTTATTAAATGTACATTCTTCAGTAAAAGAACACATTTTTTATTTATTTTTTGTTTTAGTTTTTTTATTAGTCAATTTTTTATATGTAGTTTCGATAAATTCCTTGTTGATCTAACTTTTTTATGCCTTTTTGCTTAAAAATTATACTATGAATTTTTATTTTTATAAAAATAAAAATTGACTAATAATTGCCAAAACATACCAAAACTGTATTTTAACACGAATTTGCAAAGAACATAAGAACTATATTCAAACTCAATGAACTCTGTGCAATTTAATTTACTGAAATATTAAAGTCTACATTCATCTTGTTTTAGATAAAAGAAGTAATTAATCAAAGTGGGCCATGCAACAATTAGTCTAAGTGGTAAGGGTTTTTGTACTGCATTTCCATTTTAGTAAATTACATTGACATTAGATGGTTAGAGAAGTATACACAATAATATTCAGACATACCTCTATGGTTAGTTCTCTTTATCCATTCAATTGAACCACTTTATAATATAGGTTATTGTCCTATGTACAGTATAAAAATCAAACCAACTGGGCTTCTAGTGTAGTACAAGCCTTCTTAAATCCCCCACAATTTTAATCACTGCAAAGTCATGTAGCCTTCTCATGCCAGTTAAAAACACATACCCATTTACTCTGAAATGTTGTGCCCTCATTGGCAATGTTTACATGAATGTTAATATTACTTGGAATATTTCATTTACAGTATTTGACAAATGACCTTGGATTGAGGAAAACATGGACGATTCCACAGCTTATAATAATAAAATAGCAATTCCCTTTTTTTCTATAAGCAGCAGTGCACTTTTTAGTGGTTCTCAGGAGGTGGTCTATGACCTATGGTCTATGGTGTTGTTCATTGTGTTGTCAAAACTGTAGAGGTCTTGAAGTTCTCAAAGGAGTCTCAAGGATCAAAAACTAAAAAATATATACATTACATTTAAGATCCATATCGGTTTTCAATCTCTCAAATTAAACTGCACAGAAAATCAGTTTTGTTCATCATCAGCCTTGAAAACAGTATATTTGCTGTGCTGGCTATCACCATCAAAAAGCATGACCTGTCCGATAGCTAGCATGAGTTCATCTTTATATTCTCCTATGGTCAGCATTTCCTGCTGAAACCTTTGGTAGGTCAGCTGTAAAATGTTTCTAACATCAAGTATGTTGGCTATAAAACACAGAAAACACTGAAAATGAGCTGTGCAGATATGCTTCAAGGTGTTGGCACGTGTTTCACTTCAGTGTTTTTTTTGCTCCACTCTTTTGTAAAATTGCAGCAGCTTGACTGTCAAGTGCACAGAATATACAAAGAAATAATCACCAATCGCAGTAGTAGAAGATTTGTTAGAATTACATTGTACATACTGACATAAACATTACCCCCTTCTGTACAAACATTAGGTAACTTTGCCCTCCATTCATCCAAACCTAATGGTAGAATAATGGTACAGCTTGACCATCCACACTGTTCGTTTAGCACCCAGTTCATTTTATCCAAGGAACTCTCTATTAGTGCACACAATCTTCTTTTATCTGTCAAAAAGCAGGCCCAAAAATGAGAAAAACATTTCACTCATATCCATACTCATATAGCGTACTGTTTTTAATTTTTCTCATCCTCTCTTCATGTGAATGATACACAACTATCAGTATCACTCCTATTTTTTTCTATAATGCAGTTTTGTCATCATATTAAAACCGTTACACAGAGTCATCTGTTGTATCGTTTAATTCAACCCATGGCACTACTTGAAGCCACTTCTCAGATAAAACTGTTTTATTTTACACAGAGGTGGGAAAATTTTGCTTAATGTCTGTTGTTTTTTGGATATGTCTCACAGAATGACATTAGGCCTATGAATTGTTATGAAATGCTATCATATCATATAATTGTAGGGCCATCAATTGATTTATCAACTGATGGTAAAGAAAAGATGGCAAACAAAGCTGATTTAGCTCATCAAAGCCAAAGTGCTTAGCTCATTTCTCAGGTATGTGGGAAGACATACATTGGATAATCAACACCTTAACATTCTAATCATGTAAATCACTAGCTTTCTGAAATGAGATGAATGCCCCCTACTGGATACATTTACATTTCTGGTATTTGGCAGACACCCTTATCCAGAGCGACTTTTAGACATTTATCTAACATTACAATGTATACAAATGAGGGTTATACTGTAGGCCTTGCTCAAGGTGTCAGCAGTGGTGGCTTTGTGGTCCTGGGTTTCAAACTCTCAGCTTTACAAGCAGTAGTCCAACAACTTAACCACTGAGCTTCCACTGTAGAAGTGGAAGCTCAGTAGTTAAGTGATTGGACTACTACACTCTGCCTTATTGCCTAGTGAAAAATCATATTTCCATTATACTAAATGAAAGAATGTGAAGTGCGTCTAGGAAATAGCAACTCATGAACAAGAATAATATTTAATAAGGCAGCTAATTCTGTTAAAACCCTTGTAAGAATAAGTTTCAGTGGCAAGCACTTATCCATCAGTCTGCACGCACGGCTACTATTACCCTATTAATTGTAACTTGGTTATTCACTTATTCTGTGTCTTAGCACAGCAATTACCTTCCTGTTTCAGCCTCGACTCTCCCTCAGTGGCATCAGATTATTCCTCTGTTACAGGGATGAGTGTTCACCCTGGGGTCAGGGTATTTAACAAAACCCCAGGGAACTCATTTAAGCACTATATTGCTGCTGTCCTTTGGACTCTGTATGATAGTCTAGCATCAGCCAAAAACCCAGATAACCTCCTACATATTGAAAAATTCAAATTCATTCATCTTCAGTAACTGCTTTTTCTGGTCAGGGTCATGCTAAAATTCTAATTCACAAAGGAAATTTATGCATGGCTGGCATTTATACACAGCCTGGGTTTCAAAACATTAAGTTTAAACACAACAGTGCACAGCCTCACATTAATACAGGACTGCTGTGCTAATAGTGACAGTTGATAGTAAGAATGGTAAAATATCCACTTTAACCAAGTTATCACTGGCTATGTGTTTAAATTCTACCTGACAAAAATCCTATTATTATACGGGTATTCCGTGAGACTGGGTTGGGTATTCTTACTATACATACCAGATACTGTGAATCAATCTTTTTTTGATTGTGTTACAAAGATATATTAATTGACTTAACAGAATGTTAACCACTGAAATCCCACTTTATCTTTCAATGATTCACCATATTATGATGCACATTATTCATAAAACCACTATGGCGTATTCAGTCACTGCAGTGGGAGGTAAATGAGAGTGAGAGATGTAAGTGTGATGTAAAATCTACAAAAAACACATGAGCAACACATTAAATGATGTCATCACAGAAAGTATTTTTGGTGCTATAAAGAAAAAAGAGGAAAAAAATACATGAATGCAAGAGCATTTTATTTTAAGAGAAAAAATAACAAAAAGTATGGTGCAGATGTAGGAGCAATCACTGCTCATCCTGCAAATACACACACACATACACACACACACGCATGCACTTTATCAACTAAATGTTTTATTCATGTACAATAGAACTAACGATGTTATGTGTGATGTAATTAAAGGTGTGGAAATCAAATTATGCAAAGAGTTTCCCAGGTTGTCTTGAACTTGTATTTTTGTGTTTTCTTTGTTTTATTAGCTAATTATCATTAACTAGTGTGTATTAACAAATGAATTAATTCATTTCTTACATGGCTTTGGATTAATAGTAATCCTATCACCTGAGTTTTGTACTTGTCCGTTTACATTTACATTCATGAATTGAATTGAATTGAATACATTTACATCCCTGTCAATGTGTTCTTGATAAATAGAAACACTTCACTTCGAGTTACTCTGGATAAGAGGATCCGCCAAATGCTTCAACTGTGAATGTAAGGTCCGATACTGCTGTTGGGCACAACAAATCTTTGTTATTGTTCTGACATTTACTGTACTGTAGATTTTTTTGTATATATCAAATCTTTTTTGTCACTCAGCCCTCACCTGTGTCATTTATTCTGTTCATGGTTGCTTCTCACAATAGAATTAGCCATCATGTATCCAGGGCTGTGCATCACAATAACGAACATAAAAACAATTGTCTCCATTTCCAACATCTGTTTCAATGACAGAGACCCAAGATTTGTTATTTTGCCACCTGGAGGCCTGTCTTGAAATGTTAATTTAAAGCTTTGTCTTAACAGCCAATATTTATGTAGTCCTTGCTATGGAAACTCCTGTTGCATTATTAATTTGTGTTTTTTTGGCCAGTTTACTCACAACCTCATGCTGATTGTATTAGACAAGAAAACTAGCTGACAAGTCAAACTGAAGCCCATGTAAAATTCATTGTACAGGATATTTGGGTTAAGGTTTTATGCTGGAGGAATAAAGTATCAAGAAGATAAACATAAGAATTTTTCCCAATGCCCTAGCAAGATTAAGTCTCTAGATCTGAGGCAGTCTTTTTCCAATGAGGTCAAGCACTAATTCTACTAAGAACAGGAAAGGTTAGGGTTCATGTTGGCATGGACAACAGAATACACTTCCTCTCTATTAGGCCTATTATCAGCATCAACTGGACTGTTTAATACAAATGCTATTAGAATTCACCTATTATGTATCCTGTTTTCTTTCACGTATGTGTTAAATACAGTACATATATACAGTAAATGCAGACATAGGGAGAACACGTAAACCCCCACACAGACAAGCCAACATGTTTAAATGTTGATATGTATTGTATTCAATTACAAAAATTAAACCTATGAATTATGAAATCCAATAATGATTGTGAGTTGTTATCAGCCAAGCAATATAAGATATGACAAATCAGTTTAGAACGAATAAAAGTTTGCATAGAAAAGTGTAATTTCATTTTCAGGTTTACTGTCATTCTTCAGGAGGTAATCATGATTTGCTGTGTGTGTGTGTGTGTGTGTATGTGTGTGTGCGTGTGTGTGTGTGTGCGTGTGCATGTGCATGTGCGTGTGTGTGTGTGTGTGTGGAGCTGGATAGTGCTGTGGCTTTTGCATTTGGGGATCAATTCCTGGTCGGGGAACTATCAACTATCAACACTACAAATATCATTAAAAAACACTGCACTTACAGTGGTGTGAAAAAGTGTTGGCCCCTTCCTGATTTTTTATTTTTTTGCATGTTTGTCACACTTTAATGTTTCAGATTATCAAACAAATTTAAATATTAATCAAAGATAACACAAATAAACACAACATGCAGTTTTTAAATGAAGGTTTTTATTATTAAGGGACAATAAAATCCAAAAAGTCTTTGCACCCTCCGTTAAAACATAACTTTACTGTGGTATTTCACACCTGAGTTCAATTTCTTTAGCCACACCCAGGCCTGGTAACTGCCACACCTGTTTGCAATCTAGAAATCACTTAAATAAGACCTGACTGACAATGTGAAGTAGACCAAATGATACTCAAAAGCTACACATCATGCTGAGATCCAAAGAAATTCAGGAACAAATGAGAAACAAAGTAATTGAGATCTATCAGACTGATAAAGGTTGTAAAGAAATTTCTAAAGCTTTGAGACTCCAGCGAACCACAGTGAGAGCCATTATCCACAAATGGCAAAAACATGGAACAGTGGTGAACCTTCCCAGGAGTGGCGGACCTACCAGAATTACCCCAAGAGCACAGCGATGAGTCATCTGAGATGTCACAAAAGACCCCTTACTTTCCTCAGTTAAGGTCGGTGTTCATGACTCTACCATAATTAAGAGACTGAGCAAAAATGGACTGCATGGCAGAGTTCATAGACAAAAACTGCTGCTGAGTAAAAATAACAAAGATTTGCCAGAAAACATCTTGATGATGCCCAAGAATTTTAGGAAAATACTCTGTAGACTGATGAGACAAATGTTTAACTTTTTGGAAGGTGTGTGTCCCATTACATCTGGTGTAAAAGTATAACTGCATTTCAGGAAAAGAACATCATACCAGCACTAAAATGTGGTGGTAGTGTGATGGTTTGGGGCTGTTTTGTTGCTACAGTACCTGGAAGACATGCTGTGATAAATGGAACCATGAATTCTGCTGTGCAGCCATCTGTTCGTGACCTCAAGCTGAAGCAAACCTGAGTTCTGCAGTAGGACAATGATCCAAAACACACCAGCAAGTCCACCTCTGAATGGCTGAAGAAAAACAAAATGAAGACTTTGGAGTGGCCTAGTCAAAGTCCTGACCTGAGTCCTATTGAGATGTTATGGCATGACCTTAAAAAGTGGTTCATGCTAAAAAACTCCCATGTGGCTGAATTACAACAATTTTGCAAAGATGAATGGACCAAAATTTCATAAGAAGTACAACAAGATGTCCATAGGTAAGGATCTAGAGACAAGCAAAGACTTACAGTTCCGTTAGCTATCCTGAAGAGATACACCAGAGAAGCAGAGTCCAAGAGAATAAATGTTCTCTTCTCTACAAGATCCTTCTAGTGTACACTCCCAGCTAAAAGGAAATAACAGCACAAAGAAAGGGCTACCCAGAGGAAAGACAATACTGAAAGGACATATGTGAGAAAGAGGCATCACCTAACTCCAAAGCCAAGTGACTGTACGTAAGAGTGGACTCTGAGAAGAGAGATCTGACATGAGCCACACCTACTGGCTGAAGAAAGCAATGACACTCCATTGTAACTTGCCATCACAAATGAGTGAGTAGCAACAGGCACTTTCCCAGAATGGTGAACATGGTCAGGAAAATCCTAATCTTGATGAATCCAAAAGAGTAAAACACTTTTAAAATATTGACAGATAACCTAATTCTCAACAAAATGGAAGCTCCTCTCAGGCATCATAATAACTAAGTTGATGGATGGAAGCTATATTAAAAAAAAAAAACAACAACATGTGAAACTTTAGCCCGGCTAAAGTTTGAAAGCAAACAAGCAAACAAACAAAAAAAAAACCCAGTCTCCCAAAAACATGTGGAATAATATATTATTATCTGATGAGACATAATAACCAAAAGATATGTGTGGTGCAAAAAAAAACAAACAAACACAAAAAGCACACAATCCCCACAGTGAAGCATGGAGGCGGCGGCATCATGCGTTGGGGCTGCTTTTCTTTAGCTGGAACTAGGGCATTAATGAGGATAAAGGGATAATGAACAATTTCAAATGCTAGTCAATTTTTGCTCAAAACTTTAAAGCTCCTACTTAAACACTTAAGATGAAGGACTTTTACCTTTCAGCATGACAATGACACAAAATATGCTTCCACATTAACAGAGGAATGGCTTCACCAAAAAAGATCACATTTTTGGAATGGCCAAGCTGGAGTGCAGATCTAAATCCAATTGAAAATCTGTGGGGTGAATGAAGAAGGCTGTGCACAGGAGATACCCAGTCTGTATGAATGATTTTGTAAAAACATATATTTAAGTTTAATATTAATTATAGGTCAAGTTGCGCCAACTGATTGACACTTAGCCACAACGATTCAATGCTGTGAAAAAAAATCTAAGTATTCATTTAGGGGTGTGTGCACTTATGCAAAAAGGTTATTATACATTTCTTTTATTACCCTGAATTATTCTTAGTGTTTTTCACTTTATGTAGGTTTTAGTTTCATAATAAAGGTGGAAAAGGTTTTGACATGATTTATCTTGGTTCAATAATTTACAAAACTAATAGCTGCTAGGCAGAATAAGATCCAAACGATCAATATGTATGCCAGGCATTAGATACCCAGATGGAATAGTAAGCTGGTCACAGGTAGAAATAGATGACACTGATTTCAAGACACAAACACTCTTCACAGGGGTTTCCACAAAAAGTCCAGCACCCCAAGCAATGAATTGAAGGCAAGGATTAGTCAGTGTCAGAGCCATTATTTAGCATGAAACATGGAGCATCCTCTACCAACTTTGGAAGATGGCCCCACAGAATGAACTGCTAACTGCTAAGAGAGTGCCTCAGGCAACATGACAGGGTGATGAGGTGGATTAGAAAATATCATGGAAGACCAAACTCTTCTATAGGATGTATCATTGGCAGATAGAGGAAGTGGCTGACATCAAGAAGTATGATGGGCTGAAGGAGCAACTTGGACAAATGTGAAAGTTTAAGTCCAAAGTGAACCCAGCTTTAATAGGAGCATTATAGGCTGTGACCCACAACCTGGGAGAGTGGCTGGGAGATTCCTGGTACAAAATCTGTTGTCTCTGTATAAATAGTAGTTGTAACAGTGCTAGAAACAGCTAATAACAGATATGGCTTTTTGGTCCCCCTCAACATTTATATTTATTTGTGCAAATCAGGTTTGTCCAATTGTGTATGTAATTTGCATACTTACAAAACATATACAGTATTTAGGTGTACAATTAAATTGTTTATTCCACTGTTTCTATACATTTATGTAGAAATATATATGTGTATTCCACAGGTTTTCTATAAAAACAGCATTAAATAAATAAATTCAATAGTTATCAACATTCCTTTAATATCCTTAGGGAAATAAAGTGCATTTTTGTTCTGAATATAGAATTGAGCAAAAAATATTTAAATAGATGTTAGCTATACTGATGTGTGTATCCACTCTAGTAGCTGTGGTTTATAGGGTTTATGAAGGGAATTGACATTTGTCCAGAAATACTGCATTGTACAGAAATACTGTACTGTATATCAATATACAAGATTTGATGGGTATGACATGTCATATTTGAATTTTCAGATATGTGCTGGTCATGACTGGAGAACAAAAACATGGGATAGACATGTTATAGTTCATGTTCAGTTTATTTAAAATATTTGAGAAATTTTTACCAAAGTAATTACTTCTACCTGTTGTATCTTTGTAATAGTTTTGTGAATAAATTATTGTAGTCAGAGTAGACAAAGGAAATTCTTGCATATATTGAAAATTACACATTGACAGTAACTCAAGCTCTGGATTGAATAATACCTGCTGTGCCACCATACAGTATATTATTCTTATTATTATGTTATAAATTATTCACAATTGCACCATTTTAAACTCAATGTAACATCTGTTGCTATACCACCCTGTATGAGCAACACAATAAAGAGGAACAGGAGGTAGTAAATTCCAAAGCAAATGGTGTGTATAGGGCCGAAAGCCTTTGGGAATGTGTCATGCTGGAGGTGGCCAGGTCACATGAATACAGAAGTTGTCCTGGGGGTTTGCCTGAGCCTTGTCTGTTCTTTATTTGTTTAGCTACCTGGTCGGCAACACTCACGGAGGGACAGATCTAGAATGGCAAACAGCGGTCTTCTGCACAATAGGGGATGTGCAGGTACTTCAGAGAGGGAGACAGAGATTGCAAGTCAATGGCAGATTCAGAAAGACCAGTGTGGTGCTGGAACTCTTACAAACACTGTGGCAGTATGTGGTTACTTTCACTCTGTGGCAAACCTAATCAATGAAGATGGTTGCAGTGTGACATTTGTTTATCTCACAGTAACTTCACATCATTCATTCATCCATTCTCACATAGAGGCTGCAATATTTCAGGACCAGCTTTCAAATACGTAAATCAGCAAATGCTTAAATTCAGAGCTCTAATGTATTGTCCACATTTGGGTGCTGGGAACCAGCATATTGCTTAGAGACTGAAACCATAAGTATTTTAATGGGGTTCTTGTAGTTAACAGTACTGATATATTGCTTATTCTCCCTCACTGTGTATTACTGTACGCAGTAGATAGCAAGGGAGTATTCATAAAATACTTTCTACCAATGAGCAGACATGATAATAGTCTCTATTTTAAACTGACAAAGGTGCCACAAGCCTTTATCACACACACTTTATCTGACATGATTTCTGCTTGTTCTTCTCAGTATGCCACTGGTACAGAGACTCAGGTTTTAAAAAAAGGTCAAACAATTAAATAGAGGGAAAGAGCATGCAGAGAAATGAGCAAAGGTATTCAGTTGAAATAAATAAATAAATAAATAAATCTGGTAAACACTGTAAATTTTAGGGAAAAAATAAACATAAATGGGAGAGGGTTATTGCTATTTGTTGGAATAAAAATAAGGTTTGCACTTAAAGGTTGAGGTTAATTTCCTGTGTTACCTACCACATGCTATCTGATTTTGACTGTGTGCTCACAGCCTAGCATTTTCTCTGGATTATGCCAGCTTTTATTTAAATGTCATGGTCCACTGGGGCTGTCTAGTGGAGACTCAGATGCTGAAGACGTTCAAAGCAGTCCGGATGTCAGAGTGTTGGATAGGTTTAGAGACAAGGGACAGGATCCACATCTGAGCTGGCAGCTGGAAAGGTCATTGTAAGAAATGAATCCAGGAAACTTTGGAGACACAAGTTCTCATATTAAACAGTGTAGTTACAATAATGTAAACAAACGTGCTTTTCCACGTTATAAGGTCATAAGATCATGTTGCAATATTATTATTATTATTATTATTATTATTATTATTATTATTATTATTATTATTATTATTATTATTATTATTATCATTATTATTATTATTATCATTATTATTATTATTATTAATACCGCTTAATAGAATTACCTTGGGTCAAGGGGAGCCTGTATCTATCTCAGGCGTCATCGAGCATCAAGGCAGGATACACCCTGGATGGAGTGCCAACCCATCACAGGGCACACACACACACACTCTCTTTCACTCGGGGAGAACATGCAATCTCCACACACATAAGGCGGAGGCGGGAATCGAACCCCCAACGCTGGAGGTGTGAGGCGAACGTGCTAACCACAAAGCCACCCCCCCCCCATTATTATTATTATTATTATTATTATTATTATTATTATTATTAGTAGTAGTAGTAGTAGTAGTAAACACTGCACAAGTAATAAACAAAAGACCTGAATCAGTGCCTAGACTCTGTCTTTAATTGCCTCTGCAATAATTCATTTCATGCAAATACGGAATAAAAAACTCAAGCCAGCTCTGCCCTTTTGGTAAGAGATGTCCAGAAATTTTGTCAAACTAATTGATGGCTTCATTAGATCCCAATCAGAGCATTTCAAGTGCCCTCAAGCCCAAGGAAACTCATTCCTTTGCATTTGAGGACAAAGCTTGGGAAACAGAGTTTTACTGTGGAGGAGATTGCATTTACGGCACCTCTAGAGGGACAGTGTCTGCCAGGACCATAATGCAGATAAAGTGCATTCTAGGGCTAATGCTATGGAGATGGATTGTGGGACAATAGCCTTATAACTGAATGCAAAGGGGCAAAGCTGTGAAAGATGGGACAGCAAACTTTTCAGATACAGCATAAGGCCTTGAACTTCCAAGTGCAATAGCTCCAAATGAATCATATACATTCTTGGGGGGGTGGGGTGAAGATTATAACAAAATTAAAAACATAAAACAGCTCAGACTAGGAAGGTATCAGGAAGTTTTTACATTTCACTTTGTATGACAAGCCAGTATGTACTCATAAACATAAGTTACTCTCAAACAAGTATGACCAGAAATCTATTTTTATCATATTTAGCCCCAAGAATCATGGTTTAAATATTACAAAAAAGGTATAGACTTGTATACAATACTTCACCAATGTACTTGATCCTTGCACATAGTATGAATATGACCAAATCAATCTTCTTTTCTCTGTTCAATAGCAGGCACTTTGACCAAGTGCTACATCTTCACTATATGTCATAATCTGCTAAAAGAATTGCATGTTCTAATAACAATTATAATGTTAAAATATGGTCTGATTATTTTGTGTGATTATTATTTCTAGATGCAAATTATTTTTAATATGTAGAGGGCACTGGGAATTATAACTCCATGCCACATTCACATCTACATATACGGTTACATGGCTCTGTGGTAATAACAGCTGTAATGATTGTGCATTGGTGTGTGTCTGCATTAATCTGAGGGGAAATAGTGTGGGACTGACTGCTTGCCATTTAATGACTAATGTGCAGACGTGATGACACACACACAGGTGATTTACCACTGCCACAGAAATTTGCAGAAGAGAGAGGCAGAGACGATGCTCACTGCACTAATCACAGATAGACAGACACAGAGAAACGACAGAGCAAATGGATTATACCAGCCGATTGTTATGAAAAATAGACCTATCCCCTTTGCATGCAGGATAAAAAAAATCATATTTTCTATAAAACCATTTGTAAAATACAAGAATATCAAAAGTCTGTCTGTGCTTTGGAGCTCATCAACAATATGCAGCAAGGATAAAAGAAAAAGAAGGAATAAGGGAGAGAGGGAACAGGGGAAACTAATGGTAGAGAGTGATTGGGGGGGGTTTAAGATATCTGCAAGCAAAAAGGGATTAAGTCTGATTCGATGGCAAACACCTCTTGCCAGATGGAACCCAATGCTTTTATAATGCCAAAAGAGTCAATAAGTCATCAGCGCATTCAGTCCTACAGATAATACATTTAGGAGAGAGGATTAACTAGCACAATGAAAACAGGCCCAGCATTCATGCCACCTGTTTTTTTTAGTTTGTTTTGTTTTTATACAGGGACAGATTCAAAAAGATCTTTGGTCATTTGGTGTATTTTAAATCCCCTAGAATCAATGTTGTGTCAAAGACAAACAATCCTGTCCAGATACTGTAGCAATGTATGGCTATTGTAAACCGGGGACACTGAAGGCGTGCCCTACAGGCTGGTGAGATCGATTTTTCAGTACAGTAACTTTTTAATAAATTGTTTAGTTCTAAAGTTCTAAAAACAACAAAATAAATGAGAAACCTCTAGTCCAGAATAAGCACATTTAATAAGAACACAGCTTCATGAAGCTAAATAAATATAAATATACTATATACTATATAAATATACAGCAACAGTCCTAATTTACAATTCATTGCAGTTCTAATTTACAGCTTTTCTTGCTAAATAACTGTAAAGTCATCATCTTCTTTGTTCATCTTCAGAAACACTTCGAAAAATCAGAGTTTCCAAAGAACCAAAACCTATCATGAACGGAATAGCAATATACCACACCTAATGGCAATTTAGGCTAGTAACCACCTACCATCAGGAATTTGGAAGTTGGAGTTGAGAAGAAACCCACAAATTTGGAAGTTGGAGTTGAGAAGAAACCCACATGGACAGAAAATCCTGAAGATATAAATCTTTTTATATCCACAATATAAAAAAACACTGTAAATTCACTGCAAAATCTCAAAACAAATCACGAGTTTTATGGACGTGTAGAGCTATGCTGTATGTGCCTGTCACATTAAAGATGTTGGCACATCCTAAACAGGTTATTCCCTTCTTTGGTCATGTTTAAAATCACAACTGGATGCTCTTCTTGATCAGTGCTTGAGGACAATCTTGCCGCAGTAAATTTCCTGTATAATGAAAGCATTCTGTTCTTAAATGGCATGTGAAATTGTCTCCCCCTTGCACTATTATTAATGATCAAAGTGCTGGGGATTGAAATCTAAGAGGACACAGGAATGCTAAGCAATCTACATCTCCTCTAAAGGGCAATTTGTCTGAGTAATTGCACTTGCAAAAATCTATCACTGTCACGCACCATGGCCAATTAACACCTGAGCATGAAAATAGAGAAAAAAATGAGAGTGGATGAGTGGGGCAGAGGTGAGATTAGAAAATATAGTCTTAACCTATCAACAACTAGAACCATTATTCTTCCCTGTCTGGTCAAATGCGCCCACTATCATTATTGTGTGTGTATCAAAGCAAATGTATTACCAGTGAAAATGGAAATGGTGTGATGCTCTTAAAAGAGATATTAACAGAGATGTCCTTTCAATAGTATCCACATTTCTAGTGGGTCTTGAAAATGTAGATCATTTAATATTGCTGGCCTTATGCATTTATCACATTTTAATGATTTTATCGTAAGCAGCAGTCTAACCATAAGGGATAATCTGTCTATGCAACAGATTATACTCCTCATATTGCATTTCTAGTTCTGAATATAAACACTGCATTTTGAACATGGCTAATTGTAGCCCGAGTATTTAGTAACAGAATCCTGCACACATCCATTCACATGAATTATTTTCTCCATATTTAGGACATGTGGAATTAAGGATACCTGTGTATAAATAGTAAGAAATCAGACAGGTTTGGTGAACTATCCTTATTAACAATATAAACTATTTTGTGTGAACAATCCATGAGTTTTATTAGCTCTCAATTAGCAGGAATCTGCCAAGCCATGGAGTTAAGCCACAGAGGACAGCAACAGTGTAGAACTCCTTGAAACAGAGAGAGGCGAGGCGTGACTGAAGCTTCCTGTAGGACGATCGAGCTACAGCAACATTTTCTTGCTGTACTAATGAAGAGAGCTGACTCATCACCCTTAACTCTTTTATATTACCAGAGAGAGAGAGAGAGAAAGAGAGAGAGAGATACTTAATTACACTACAGGTACAAGACAGCCTCTCCCTGATTTCCTCTCCTCTCCCTCGTGGGCTTTTCTAATTGCATTGTTACTGCTACAGGCCCAGGACCCCTTGCAATCTTATGTAAACCCCGATAATAACGTGCACCTATGAAATCTCTTCGGCCACCCAAAATGGGTGAAAACTACTTTTAATCACTTGAGATTAGGGCTCTGGTTTGTTTTATGGTAGTTTTGGTTGGAATTGATTTCACAGAACAGCCTAATTCTAGCATAATTCTAACACATACATTAGTGTAATACTCCCCAATCATGAATTAAGCCGTTTTTATAAGGGGAACATTTAGCAATGCAACGATTTGTTCTTCAGTTTAATTTAGTGCTTTGATTGAAGCCTAATTACATTAATCACACCAATACTGATTTGCCCAATGAAAACAATTAAGTGGGAAGTGTTTGACAGAAGTTGTAATGCAGAATGGGTTTGGGAGCATTACCTTTCTCATCAACAGTACCCTGAGGATACTCCTACTGTATAGAAAGAAATGATCATATGATGAACCATGAAATTATCTAGATGAATAGAAATATAATGATAATATTTTCTGATTCTTAGCTAAACAATTATAACAGTAAATTATTGTTAAAAAAAGAATATATATATATATATATATATATATATATATATATATATATATATATATATATATATATATATATATATATATATATACAGGTATGTGCAAGAAGTCCATAGTTTGTAAGCTGTAAGCAATTACATTTTTCTCTGGGTTTGCAGTGATGTCAATGTCAATGACTAACACCCAACCAGAGGACTTCATTGATTAGCTGGTGTAGAAACATGAAATCACCGTTATTTGAAGTGTTTGACTTCATTTTTATAGGCTCTGTATAAATGGAATCGTTGTTTAACTTTAAAAATGGCAGGAGACAGTGCTAGAAAAAAAGATTCAATATCATTGTTAAGATAACTTGTTCTTCATTTTTTTAATTCTTTCGGTCTCTCTGTTCTCTTTGTCATTTAGTTATAATCTCTTCTTTTCCAAGATCCAACACCATGTTAAATGTTGTTGTTTTTTTGTGTTCTGAATCAACATTGCTTTTATTGTTTAGGCCACACATAAACCCTGTCAATTCATGATTCTGTTGATAAAACAGTCACCATAATGCATGTTATAACGGTCATTTTATCCTACAAACAGAAAAATCAAAAAAATGTTGACTTGGTTAAGCCACAATTCTCGTTTGTTTAAGCCAAATATGCTAGGTCATATATCAATTTGGTAATCTTTCAATGCTTTTGCATGAGATATTCTTATTTAAATCCTTACTCACACACATTGGGCACATGGTTTAAATGTTGGAAGGAACTACTTTTATTAGGCTTATTAATCAGCTTCAAAGGAGTCAAGACAATCTTTCCAGAATAAGGAATATAAAGGGATGTGAAACAATGGCAAAACAGTGCAAAATACAATACAAATTCTATAACTTTTAATTCTATCACAACTTGCCCTGTACCTAAAAACTTCACAGAGTGAAAATTATGCTAGTCAGACACTTGCTGGGAGAAATTTTTAGCTAAATTACACTGCTAGCTTATGAATAATTGTCATGCATGTGTTTAATTTCTGTATTAGAGAGTGTGGCATACAAAATTACAGTTGCCTGGTTTGGGGTTGACTAATATGATAAAGGGTACTTAGCTTAAAATCAAAAAGAAGCTTGAAAAAAGGGAAAAGCAAGTGAGATTCTATAGCAGAATATTTCTATACCGTGGACCGAAATACAAAGGACTCCCCTGCATTGCCATGTACAAAATCAATAGATCACTAATTACTCATCACTACCAACACTACATACTGTTTACATACTGTTTTTCTGACACTGACTTTGCTTCAAGCTTTAGATTGTCTGCTTGTCACCTACAACAGCAATCATCTTCATTTCCTGACAGGAGTAATTAGAATAAATGAAAATGAAAGGACATCTGCCATTAAATGACACACTTTTGTTATAAAGATGTGTATTTATCCTGTCAAATAAACATACTGATAAAATAATGTGTGAACAGTTCTATGTTAAGATATGTTATGTTAGCAAAAATGTTAACATAACTTAAGTAACATAATAAACTATATATAATTGAAATTAGTAATGATTAGTAATAGTCTATTGATTATTCGCACACTACTTATTACCAAACCTTCAATTAAAGTTTTCAAACTTTAACTGAATTTAACAAACACATTCAGTACACACACACACACACACACACACACACACACACGCACACACACACACACACACACACACACACACACACACACACACACACACACACACACACACACACACACACAGACACACACACACACACACACACACACACACACACACACACACACACACACACACACACACACACACACACACACACACAAACATACGTAAACCTTAATGATAACGCTCTATTCAGATTGTCGAATCAGATATCCAGACAATTTGGCTAATAATTCTAAAGCTTTTCACAAGCAAATTAAAGTGAGTTTTATTTATTCACTTGTCAGTGAATAATCACTTGTCAAACAATGCATGAAATAATATAGAAGTAAAATATTTGACAGGGCACCTTTAATCTGATACAGAGTTTGTTCCCTTAGTACACACACATCAGAAAAATAATTCAAGAGCATTTTGACAGGCTGAATAACAAAGCAATAATGTTTTGAAATTAACAGCAGATATAATGTGTTTAATGTGAACTTGTAAATCAAACCCATTTAGATACAGTAATCCTTGGGTAACTGTGTATTGTCATGTCATTGCTTTCTGCAGTGGAGTGTGTCTTTGCATCTAAATTAATTTCAGTACAATAAAGCTTTTAATTTGCACATAACAGAAATTGTGGGGTGAAGAAAAATCTGTTTGCAGTGCAGACATCAGAATACACAAGATAGACACAGAGAAACAGAGAGGGGTAAAAGGGTAAAATCACAATGTAAGTTTTTCTGGCTATTGATTAATAGCTTTAGCATTGTAGCAGTTCCTCCTCTGTGAGTCAAAGATATTATAGTTGTGTGGTCCTAAGGGCAATTTTGGCAAGAAATTGAAGGTTTAGCGATCCAATGAAAGATAATCAACAGACAGAAGTACACACTGCCAAAAGGCTATCGTGATTCATATGCCTGTCAACTTCAGAAAACTACCAAGCTTAAACAGTATGTTGATGCTGAATCAAATGAATGCCTGTCATGAATAACTGCATACAAATCACCACTGATAATGCAGAATATTAAATTCCAATTATTTGTAGCAATAGCTATACACATACACATGAACAATATCTGTTTACTGTTGCTTGCACTGCCACTGTTTTCTGCTCTGCATATGAATGTAAACTTCTTAGGCTTCCAGACAACACTGTAGGTAGTGTGGAGAGATTTGTCTTTTATTACTGATTACTGCAAAAGATTTTTTTCCCCCCTGAATTCTCTGTCGCGACATTCCCTCTATGAACATCAACTGCTCAACAAGCTCCATCTGGGCATAATTACCGAAAGTCTGTTAGTCCCACAGTATATGACAATAACTCACAACTAATTATGCATCAATTATTAAAACTCTGAAAGCATATTAAACACAGTGCAGTAATCAGTTAACCACACCTGATGATTTATGGAATGTTGACTTGTCTGCGTAAGAAATAATTAACAGAACCAATATGAGAGACTACAATGATAAACATCTTTACACAGGAGCAAGGTGAATAAAAAGATGGAAATGAGAGGATGGGTAGAAAAATTAGATTTGCCACAGCATGTTTTCTGCACAAAATAGATAAACAAATAACTTTAAATATGTTTACCCACACCTTTAGATACAAATGTCAATTTATCATGCAGAATTCATCTGTGCTGTGCAGTCATTTGGTGAATTAATAACAGAAACCTTCATAGCATTCAACACATCTTGCTCTTGAGCATATGTCACTTGAGACTAGCAATCTCAGTGAGATCTGCTTATTAACAAGAAACTCTCACAATGAAAGCAATTGGGGTATGACTGAATTCAGCAGGAGCATTGGCTGTGTATGTATGTGTGGTTGATGCTTATCAGGAGGAGACGATGTGAGCTGAAATGGATATTGATCTGTGTATATGGAGAGGACCATGCAATAAAATGAGAATACTTGGCTGGAAATGATTCTTGAGTGACAGTCCAAGACATGTTGAATGCGATTTCATGATTCAGCACAAGTTCAGCACAATCTCAGTGAGACATCTTTATAAACTCCAGAAAAGGAATGGCTGGCTCAGGAGCAGGGTCATTACCTGCCAGATGTATGTGGGTGGAACAACTGGCTGAAGTCATAAAATGCCCTATTACTTTTGGTGTCAATCAGTGAAAGACATTAAGTGGACAGAAATGAATGGAGCAAAAAGAAAGAAAGAAAGAAAGAAAGAAAGAAAGAAAGAAAGAAAGAAAGAAAGAAAGAAAGAAAGAAAGAAAGACCACATAAACAGGTGTAGATTTGGTGTACCATATACCTTAGACATTATGATAAAGTTCAGAGTTATTGTATATTAGACCTTATGTATTCTGATGCTGTACCTTCATTATTGATTTACTTCAATTATAGGTAACCAATATAATTCATTTACATAAACACTCCAACATTATTGTGATTTATTGGTGACAGATTAGGGGGCAGATTGCCATCAGCTTCTTGATCAATCTCTGATCACACAGAGAACATTCACTGATATGTTTTTTTTTTTAAATAAAATGATCTGATGGATGCCATCAGTTGTTATTCTGAGAGCAATTCCATAAAGCTTAACAATGTTCTATGTCTGTTATCAGGCTATTAGCTCAGTTTCAGAAACTAGTTAGACAATAATGTAGCTACAGTTTAAACTTTAAAAGAATGGGTTGAACAAAGATTTTCCCCATGGGACAGCACATTTATATCTGTTTGTATTCACTCAAGAAAAATTATATACAATAGTTAATTACAGAGGGGGGGCACAGTGGCTTAGTGGGTAGCACGTTCGCCTCACACCTCCAGGGTCCGGGTTCGATTCCCGCCTCCGCCTTGTGTGTGCGGAGTTTGCATGTTCTCCCCGTGCCTCGAGGGTTTCCTCCGGGTACTCCGGTTTCCTCCCCCAGTCCAAAGACATGCATGGTAGGTTGATTGGCATCTCTGGAAAATTGTCCGTAGTGTGTGATTGCGTGAGTGAATGAGAGTGTGTGTGCCCTGCGATGGGTTGGCACTCCATCCAGGGTGTATCCTGCCTTGATGCCCGATGACGCCTGAGATAGGCACAGGCTCCCCGTGACCCGAGATAGTTCGGATAAAGCGGTAGAAAATGAGAGAGAGAGTTAATTACAGTTATCATAACCTGTAAATTATCTCTGGGTATTTGACAGAATAAGAAAATACCTAATCATTAAAAAGGAAAAAGAGTTGGTATGCTGATTTCTAAGCTGGGATTCTTAGATGCATTGCAGTCTGAGACAATGTATATGCAGTACGGTTCATTTTTTTCTTAATTTTTTTTTTTCAGGATTTTTTTTTCATTGAAAATTGAAAAGGCTGAATAACTAATCATGATTAGTTATGATCACACCAATCTCTTAATAAATGATTTCACTAACAGTGAAATGTATTTTTTATTTGCTTTCTATAATTAAGAATTGTTGCTAGAAAACATATTACCCAGCTGTTTTTGAGACCCATGTACTGTATTTATGAGGTATTTGCTTTTGCATAGTTAATGGTGAGAATATGTTGTGATTATATGGAAAACTGTATTTAAAAGAAATAAAGAAATACTACATCATGTATACAGGATTGTGAGCCTACCAGGAAATGAACAGGAAATAGAATTATAAAACCCTAATATACTTTTTGTGTTTAACTCACAGAGTCTGAGCTTAACACACTGGATTTATGTATAAACTCCCACTGTAATAAAAATGTAATTTAAAAAAAATCCCATACCATGCACTTTTATAAATTCAAATGCCCAACCTTGGTATTTGATATACATTTGTATAACTCTTAACCCTTCAGAATTGTAATGTGCCTCATGAAAATCTTAAGAGAACCAGCCTAGAGCTAAAATTCATGCTAAGATGCACCTGCACAGACAGAGCCAACCTGAGCAAGATGAACGACATCATTAACTCAGCCAGTAAAGCAGAGTCTCTCTGCCTCAGCTGCCCCTGACAGCCCAGGAGCCAATGGGCCAAGCCAAAGCAGGACCTTTTCAGCATCACACAAAATGTCCCTAAACCACACACACTCTGGAGAAGACCTCCAGTCTACAACATCACATCAGAAAGTCTACCAATACAGAAGTCTGAAATCGCACATTAGAAGCCACAGAAAACTTTCAGAATGGTCTTTCAGAAGGTTCTTTCAGAATGTCTTTAGAATAGAAGCCATCCTAGAAGATATCACAAATTTAATTCTATTGTAATGAGATCTTTCATTGTGAAGCTCCATGAAATGTCAGCGTAACCTCAGGATATCATCCACAAATGGCCAGTGCAAAGAATTAATCAGTGCCTTGGAAAATGTGTACATATCTGTCCAGATCAGAAAGATGAGTTTTTTTTTGTGTTCTTAAAAATTGCACAAATTCAATAAACCATACCTTCTCAGTCCTGACTCCCTTTCAGTGCCTTCTAGTTTATGCATAACCCATTGGGATTACTCTCCCACAGATGTGCTCTGCAGTGGATGACTGGATAAAGCAAAGCAAAGAAAAAATCTTGGAAAACACACACACACACACACACACACACACACACACACACACACACACACACACACACACACACACACACACACACACACACACACACACACACACAAATATAAAGTATTGTTTACCAACTAAAGAAACAAGCAGATGAGAAAGAAACCCACATCTACTAGTCAGGTGACCTTGTCTGAACTTGTTCATCCTCTATCCATTCCTTTTTAGGGTAATCCAACAGGTCTGGTGCCCTATGAACGGGAGCTCCATTGATGCACTTTCTCCTTTGTTGGACATGGATTGTAACCTGGCCTACTCACTCTTCAAACAGTGTAACTCAAAGATGTAGTGCTTAATTGTGGTAGACTGAATAGTAACTGGGTATCAGCTAAAGAGATCCTAGACCTTGAAGTCATACTAGATTTCCACCACACATTGTCATGCTCAAAGTTAGACATGTCAAGTTTCTATCACAATTTGACAATGGGTCCATTTCAAGGACGAGTTGCAGAATCCCTACTCATCTTCACTCAAGCTCTTCCACAGTTTAAACCCACGCACACTATAATCACTCTGTATATAGCTATATCATTCTGCATACATATTTTCTAAGTCTGTCACAGTCTAACAGCTGGCTATAAACCGAGAGCACCTCTTTGCCAGCAAAAAGCTCAAGAAGAACATTAACTAACTTATTAATCTAACACACCTGTCATAACAAACCACAGACATGACGTAGAAGGTCAAAAAAAAAACATCAATCTTTAATCCTCATTATTTTTTTTTATAATTATATAGGCTGCATTCCTGTCAACAAGATTTCAACACTTCTATCTAAATTTTCTTAAATCAAAGATTTATTATGTTGATTGCCATGTGTATTTTGCATCATTTTCCCCAGTATGCAAAGGCCCTGGTATATTGGATGTGCCCTTGACATTTCAGCAGGTTATTAACCTTTCAAGATGGGAGCGTGAGTGGCCAATGCAAAAAGGAGGGATACAGAAGATGCGATGGATCTGACCGGTAATTCAGAAGGGTTCCATATAGGTGCTATTAGTGGGAGAGAAAGAAAGAGTGTAAGGCACTAAAGGGTAAGGAGGTTAGGGAAAATGAAAAAGGATTGATATTTTCAAACAGGCATACAAATAGCCTCTTTTAGAGGCAAAGTAAGGACAGTTTGCAGGTAAAATAATGACTCAAGTAAAGAGGATAACAATGATTTGGTTTGTCTTGGCAGAACAAAATCTGTTTATCTGTTCACCATATTTGACATTTCATAGCTTATGTGCATAGAAAGTGAATTGCATGCATAAACAGACATCTAAAAAGAGTAAAGCAGCCATTAAAAAGACAAGAGGTGTTGCACAAATACAAATGTATTTTATTTGAAGCAATTTGAACTATGGTGATTGTCGTAAAGTGGCTTTACAGAAATATATATATATATAAAAAAAAATTCAGAATATAAATTATAAACTTTTACATTTCAAATTATGAGGAGAAACTTCCTGAGATGGTATGAGGAAGAAACCTTTAAGGAACCTATCCTCATCTGGGTGAGTGTGGATAGTGCAATTATTAATAATTTCCTTTCTATAAATGTTCATTATATAGTTAAGTGCAATTGTGTAACCGGGAACATTTAAGCAGCTTATAAATATGAGCATAAGCGTAATTTCTGAATTCATGGTACAACCCGAATTCTGGAAATGGGCCGTTTTATAAATTTGAATAAAATGAAAACTAAAAGATTTTCAAATAACATGAGTCGATATTTTATTAACAATAGAATGTAGAACATAGCAAATGTTTAAACAGAATTTTACACTTTCCTCCACAAAAAACTCTTTTCGAAATTTGATGCCTGCTACAGCTTTAAATTTGACGGTTAATTTGACTTTCTGATGCAACACACTGTGAGATTCTGCAGCTTGTTACTGTACATTCAGCTGCAG
This sequence comes from Tachysurus fulvidraco, assembly GCF_022655615.1. Classification (NCBI taxonomy): domain Eukaryota; kingdom Metazoa; phylum Chordata; class Actinopteri; order Siluriformes; family Bagridae; genus Tachysurus; species Tachysurus fulvidraco. The sequence continues at coordinate 18,082,140 of NC_062522.1, forward strand.
TCCATTTGGAATCTTTATATAAAGTGTGACTGACAAAAGGGGTGCAGAAATGCAGTCATATGAGTAGCATGTATCCTTAAATAGCCATAAAATAGCCATACTATTGCTCAATTCATAATTTAAGATCTTGAAGTTTATTTTATTTTTAAGCCTTTAAGTTATTTTAAAAACACGTTTTAAAGAGAACCATTGTAGAACCATTGCATAGTACTTTGAGGGGTTATCCACACACCTATTTCATTACAGTAAATTACCTTTGCCATACATGTGTGTTTCACATTAAATAAATAATGAGAATAGAGGAAGATAGACAAAATAGAGGATATATAGAAATGTAGATATCAATCAATCTATCTCTCTCTCTCTCTCTCTCTCTCTCTCTCTCTCTCATATATATATACAGTACTGTAGATAGATAGATAGATAGATAGATAGATAGATAGATAGATAGATAGATAGATAGATAGATAGATAGATAGATAGATTGATTGATTGATTTCTACAAAAGTATATCATTAGACAGACAGGCAGATAGATAGATAGTTAGATAGAGTTTCATTATTCATCTCACACTTGCTTGCCCAACTCTGTTCTTCACCCTAAGGGAGGCATATGAAATTTCAATCGGCACCATTCTGTGTGTTGAGTTTTAATGTCAATATTGTAGACGGTCTTTCAGTGGCCTTGCAGCTTCCCTTCTGACTCATACAAGAAACTTCAAAGGAGCAGCTCTCCCGAACCCCTCAGTCTTGAATTAAAAATGTTAACCTTGGAGACATGTTAACTACGAGGCAGGTCATGTTGTAGAATTCTAATGACTAGTCTAAGAGATGCTCAAAAAATTGAAAAAATGGGAATCGACTTTGCTCTACATTCAAAGTTTCCTTTAATATTGTGTGGGTCTCAAATGCCCTTTATGTAGTAATAGATTGAAATTGCTCCTCTGCTGAAGTGGACCATATTTCCTTAAATTTTAATGCACAAATGCATATTATCAGCTAGTGCTTGATAATATTATGAACAGCAGCTACGCTAATTCCGCTCCACTGCTTCTCTCTTTCTACCCATCCCGAGGCATCTACAAATTGTACCAGCTCTGATTGTCTTCCGTGCCATGAAGATTTTGAACCTTCACTGAGATGAGGCCAACCATGTGAGGCTCCTGAGGCATCTAGAGATTTACCAGCTCCAGCTGGGCCCTGCTTCATGAAGACATACTTGGAAGAGATGCCAACTCCATGTGATCTTTGAGGACAACAACCTCCTCATCAATACAATTGTCAGACTGTACATTGTTACACCTCCAGGGTCACCCAAATGAGGACGAGTTCCCCCTTGAGTCTGGTTCCTCTCAAGGTTTCTTCCTTTACCATCCAAGGGAGTTTTTCCTTGCCACAGGCACCTCAGACTTACTCATTGGGGATAAATACAAACACATTTATATATATCTAATATTAATCTTGAATTTTTGTATTATATTAATATTTACATTAATCTTTATATTAACCTTTTGTTTTATGTGTATGTTCTGTAAAGCTGCTTTGAGACAATGTCAATTGTTAAAAGTGCTATACAAATATGTTTAAAATCATCACATATACATTCCAAGCTACTGCTCAGAGCAAAATTTTAGCATTACCTAATCTTTTTAACGCTTACACTTAAACACATATGAATACATACACTGACCTGTGAGATTACATTTCATCTACTAACCTCCCCTGTGGATTCAAAGCCTCTTGAGCAGAGTGAATGTGATGTTTTTCACCGCAGGTTTGCACCTCATAATAGCTAGCACATCCTGCAGTATGTTCATGCCCTAAGTATGCCTTCATGTGTAGGTGTTGCACAACTCTGCAGAATACCTAGAGAGCTGGGCCTTCCCTTAGCAAAGCCAGCCACATGGTAGCAATGAATATTCCTGCTCTATTTTTACTTAGTAAAATAAATATGTGACTGGTTAATGCTTTTTATGTAACTTCCATTCTAAGTGGCTTATTACTGGTGCTTTAACTAGGGCATGGTTTAGAATGTTTTTACAAATAATATGGTGATAGACACCTCAGTTATTTTACTGTAAAACAAGAGATTTCTAAACATTGCAACTAATGAGCAGAATGATCATTTTCATGGGTCGCATTTATTTCATTCAACATTTTATTTTCCAATAATCAATGCTCACTATTTTGATTTAGTTTACATCTCATAGCAGGTTAATAGATCCTGACTGATGTGACAGACCAAAGCAAGGTTAGCAAGGTTTCCATGCTAGGGTAAAGTGCCCCGCTGCCAAAAATCCAGTTAGCCAATGTTTGCTTACCTGAAAAGCAAAGCTAAGAGCATTGGGTTGGAAATCAGGGACTGCTATGCTTTCATTTAACTGAACTGAAACTTCAAAGTGTTTGAAATGAACTTGAAATAGACTCATTATTTAGTGAATTTCCAAATTTTATATATACAATAACAACACTGGCCCAGGGTTTTTCTTTTATCTCTTTCATGACAATCAGCAGGATTTCTCTCACATCAAGTATACAGTGCACAAGCTACATAACTAACAATACAATAAGGTGCATTCATTATACATTACTGAAGAATTTCATTTCACATATAGGAACAATGTATGTAATAATGCATCCTATATTCCGGTGACAAAGATGGAGCAGCATGAATTCATAAACAGAACACACTATCTACCTATCTATCTATCTATCTATCTATCTATCTATCTATCTATCTATCTATCTATCTATCTATCTATCTATCTATCTATCTATCTATCTATCTATCTATCTATATGTCTGTCTATCTCAACAAAAAAACAACAGAAGAAGCTTGCACACTGATAAACTGCTCCAATAAATTTAATGGTGCAACGTTTCGACCGTCAGGTCTTCGTCATGCACAATATCATATTGTTGTTTTTCGTTGATTATTTGTTGCCCAGCACCTGTACCCTAACATTTTTGGGGTTTTTTTTGGAAATGCAGTCCTCCTCGCAAGCTTTTGTCTGTCTGTCTCACCACTGTCTACCACTATATAACAGAAATTGGGGTAATTAGGTACTGTATACATATAGCAGATATGCATAAATTTTATCTTTCTACCATTCATGTTTCAAATCAAAGCAATCATGATGTTATCCTGGTTACTAAGAAAACCCTTTATTCTTTCCTGTGGGAAACTCACTAAATTATAAAGTAGAGAGAATTAGAAATACAGTAGATACTGTATGTTTACGGTAGTACTATAAAATACAGAATCATAAGTTTTGTAGTTTCCTTTTACCCAAAAAGTCAGCATTATTTTTTGCACTCAAAGCCAGATTTCACTGACATCATTAATATTAATATATCAGACCCTAATGTTCATTACTATTCATTAGCTTGCTAATCGACTCCTAAATGAAGGGAGATGTATTTTGCATGCAAAAACAACTAGCTATCTGCTTTGAAGTTTGTAGTTTGTAACCTGTAGCTGTTTTAAACTGAGTTTTGAATTTTTTTCATTTATGGAAACAATGAATTTAGTTGCCTCTTGGCAGCAGGAATGGTATATTAGTCTAAGATATTTTTACCCAGAATTTTGAGTTACTGCTAACTAATAATAAGATGGTGATGTATAATGTGGCACATACTGTATGTACGTTAAGTTTACTATCGTTTGTACTAGGGCTTTCATACACTAGTCAACTAGTTGTTTAATATATTCACGGGTGAAGCCGTCAACTAGACAGGGTGGTGTGAAAAAAAAACCCATAATGACAGGAGACTCAGGCTGATGGTAAAAACAGATTAAATTTACTTCAATTTAGATTAATTCACTAGGAAAATACTTTTCTATTTTCTTTTGCTTTAATATACCATGAATATTTGATACTTTAAAATTATTGTTGTAATTTCAAGCTGAATAAAATACTGTATAAATAAAAAGCTAGCATTCCATCGTGACCAGTGCAGTATGAAAGCGTGCATTAAGATTTGCATGATGCAAATCACTATTCGATCCTGTTCAGCTAGTTTAGAGTTGGTATAGTTTAAATCATAGAGTTATAGTACAGACAGATCCAAACTTGTTATCGGGTGTTACTGAGGCCAAAAGTAAACATGGAGGAAAAACCTTACAGATGCTGTTGTAGACATTGTGTCTAACATTCATTATTAAACTTTAAAGAGCTTCCATGCTATGTTTAAAGGTCTGTGCAGTTAGCAGAGGGGGTCCTGTGTGGTGCAAAAAAAAAAGAGTACTTTGAATTGTCAGGTGACCATATTAGTGAGAAAAATAATAATATACAGTTTGGCTTTTAGTTGATTATTGAATATTAATTAATGTCGCATGTCTTTGAAGGGATTGGTGGAATGGATGGTGTGGAGGTGAAGTGAGTGTCTGGCCTTGTAGCAGAATAATAAAAAAATAACCAACTGGTTTCACAGTGTTTTTTACGATGACAAATGTTCAAAATCATTTAAGCAAGAGAAAGAACATAAACTATAATCAAAAAGAATAAATAGGCAGATCAGTGTCAAAATGCACATAATGTTGATGGTACTGTATTAATGATGGTGATAATTAAAAAAGTGAATAAATGTTTTGTTTTATTTGTTTTTGAGCAAATTTGATCAATAATGAGCAGCATCAACAATTTCTAGACGAACCTTTTCAAATATTTTACATTTTAAAACCTTTTTACTATTCTTTTTAGTAATTATGTACATCCTCAAACACTTACTTTCAGTAACCACATTGTCCTGGTCATTAGGTGTGCAGTGGAAATACACCCTGGATGAAAGCCCACTCCAACACTGGGCACCATGTACTTATGAATTAGATCTCAGATAATTTGCTCCAGGGTCCTGCTTCTGTCTTGAATTCAGGTTATACTTAGTGTCACAGTCTCAATGTGTGTTTGCTCTGCTTTTCGCATCTTCCCAAAACAGTCATGCAAGATGACTGACTATGCTAATCTGGTTGCTAGTGTGAATGAGTGTATTTGTGCGTGTGTGTGTGTGAGGCAATACACTACCATCCCAACTGTGAAGAAGTTACGCATGTTTCATCCAGTGTTCCTTGGATATGTGCCAGACCCATTGCCACCCTTATGAAGACTAATGAAGACTAAATCTGAATGAACAAATGTCTTAATGGGATTACAAAAAGCCCCATCATTTTGTCATAGGCATTTTTCAAAAATGATTGCACATTATTTCTGTGGATGTTTGTTATTCTCCATTTTGTTATTCACTCAGTCTGAGCTACCTGTAGTCAGTGTTAGGCTAAACATGTTCCTTCTGATTAGACTTACCTGTAGAAAAGTGACACAAACCTGTAATTGATATTCATGGCTTGATCTCACCTGCAACTCATTAGTGTGCTCATGAATCTCCACACTAATGAGGCTCACAGTTTTAAATCTTGATTAGATTGTTTCACCACAGTCTCTTATTGATGCTAGCACTTTGTCATTTATCATGATAAATACTGGGTGGATAATTCTCTGGCCGTATCCTGTTCATGACTTTAGCATTGAGTAGAAAATGAATTGGGACTTGAACAGAACCTTGCAGAACATCCTGACTAAGTTTCCCTGGTTCCTAGCAAGACTATTGTACTACACAGAATATGATTAAATATTCACTGTTTACTGTTATAATCTTGTTTCTTTATTAAAGCCATGTAATAAAAAGAAATATTAAGACACCATTGATTATAAAGTGTAAATGTATGTAGTAATTCACCCTCAACATGACAAATCACTGGCAAATAATTCTAAAAAGCAAAGCAAGGGTGAAGCATATAGTGCTTTATCGGAGAAAGCGCTGGTAATCACTTTCTAGAATGCCAAGTGTGTGCAGTTGGTTTGCTCGCTGATATCCGCCTCTGTAGGAAATTGATACTTACACTTGAAAACAAAACTGTCAAATATAATTTATCTCCAGCTATTTGTCATATTATCTCTAAAAAGGACACAGCTAAATAAATGAAGTGAGCTCGAGCAAACCCTACAACCACACACAAAAAGCTTCTCTTGTTCACGGAAACGAATGGAATACTCAAGTATATAAAAACTGTGAGAGGAAACATAGATTTAGCTTTTATCTTTCTAGGAACTACTGACCGGCTTAATACTTCCATCCATTGCTCTAAAAATTATTCACACAATCAACAGATATTTACTGTTTTTGTTATTACTGGCACAGCTACATCAAATACTGTAGTGAAATAATTAGAAACAATTCAAATAATTATGATACATACATAATACAGGTCTTGTGTCTGTAATGATTTGAGCAAGTTGATCATCTTACTTGGGGTTCCACTAATCCAATAGTGTCTTCTGAATGTTGTTGGGTAACTCAGGAGATATATTACTAAGCGGGTCCCAGCTTAACCTATAAAATCCCTTTAAAATTAAGAGAAATTGTTTAAAGTCATGCTGGCAAGCAAATCGTTCACAGTCAGTCTGAATGTGCAGGGGAAGAGGGAGTCAGATTCCTTTAAGCAAATTTCCATTGACTCCAAAATGAAAACAAATTCGGCTATGAGATTAGCATGAACTGATTTAAAGTAGTGCTAATTAATTAGCAAACAGAAGGGCAATTCTTCTCAGACCTGTCTTTGCATAGTATGATGCCAAAGCCCTGCTGTTTGTCGAGAAAGTGTGGAAATTCTATGAGACAGAAAGATAGTGTGTTATACTTTATATAATCTCAATAATGCAGAGAGGTAAGCAATAAAGGGACTTGCTAGGTGCTTTAACAGAGCAGTGCAAAAAGAAGAGCAAAGTGCAAAAGGTGACCTTTTATAAACAGACTTATGGATTTAACCATGCCACTAATATCTGAATTTTAGTTGGATAATTTAATTTTGCATTGCTACTTAACCTACTCATTTATTATGTGCAGCATTATACAGAGAGCGAGGAGACTTATTTTTATCTATGTATTACAAGTTTCAACATTTCACAGTGACAGGACATATGCAATCTTTCAGTGTCAGCAGATGGGCTTTTCACTTGCTGATTTCCTTGCCTGCGCAAACGGTGCTCTGAGTGACAGGCTTCATTAAATTCACTCAGTCTGGGACCCTGTGCTCAGCCGTCTTGGCACTGGGTGCTTTTTCCCCCTTGTACCCTCTCTTGTTTTATCTAATCACACAGATGGAGACTTCCTGCAGCTGCTGTTGTCCCCTGTGCCATTCTTACCAGAGGCAAGGTTAGATATGAGGATGCAACGACTGGCAACAAGCCATTTCCTCAGACCTCAGTCCTGGCTAAGGGCTAATCAAGAGCTACTTCATTCTCACTAATTAGTATTCTCAGTTCACCAGAGTCCTATACTAGATTTGAGGATATCCTCAAAAATCTAGTTATTTCAGAAAAAGCTATAGCCAGCTGACATTTTAAATTTTGTTTTGATTTCACACTACCCTGTGAGAGCAGTGTTGTTGTAATAAGAATGGGATTAGGACCTTTTTTAAAAACAAATTTACATTTTTTTTAATAGAGGAACACCCTTTTAGTTTTATATGCTCATTTATTCCTGCTGTAGTAATTGCTGACCCCTTAATCATCTTTTTTATTTTCCAGAAAAACTACTAAAATATGACCAAAATGTTTATATGTCCAATAATGCTTACAGCAGAATCTAGACATTATCTTTTGTAGCTCTTACAATAGTTTAAACATTTTTTTCAAATATACAAGCTGAGCTCTGCACTGAATTATTCAGTCAAGATGTTCATAACGGTTTAATTTAGATATCTTCATTTTCCTTCCTTAATGTGTTATCTTGATCACACTGGAGTGCAGTTTCCTCTTTGCCATTTTATGAAAATAACACTCTTCACTTCAGGTTAAGAGACAAAAATAAGCAGCATCACCTAACTGTAACAAAATTATATAGTATATAGCTTGGCTGAAACCACTCACACCCGCCCTTTTTTAACTCTGGAGTGGCAGGGCACTAAGTGGCTTTGCCAAGTATGTACAGTTCTGATCACAAAGCACCCCGATTTTATATTGCATATTTATTCCTAATATGTTGAATCTATCAACCTGTGGCTGAGATAACTGTGGCTTTTTTCAAACTCTAGAGCTGTCCTGGTGTCTTTTCAGCTTCCAAAGAAACTCCTGCTGTTATCATAGAAACTGTGCCATGCTTATGCTTAGATTCATATTTAATGTGATTCCTCCAATCCTATTCTCTATATGATGGTCCATTCTAAAGATAGATTACAATCCCATTAAATGTCACCCAGCAGAGTATGGGTAACCATTCTACTGTAGTCTGCTTTGCCTTAAACCTTTTTTGTGTTGTCTTAGGGAGTTTTGCCTTGCCACTGTCTCAATATTCTTCAAAGTGCTACTGTATACAAATAAAATAGTATTTAACTAAACTGTTTTTTTCCCTTTGGTTTTTTATAGCTGTATTAATAATAATATGGTATTAGAAAGCACTGTAAATTTTGTATAATTTTTTTTCATTCTGACATATTTTCTCCAGAAATGTTAGGAAATACATCAGACGATTTGTCAACCGGTCTGCACTGGAATCACAACATTATGTCACGGTAAGCATTTTTTCTCATTTTCCTTTTAGTGTTTTTACATCCACCCAACACATCCCTGCGTACCTGTCACAGTACTGGAGAAATATTCAGATGCATTACTTGTGAGAGCTTGGCAGAGCTATATACCCCCAACACACACACAGCCTGCAATCTGCTGTAGGTCTGAGGAGGAATCAAAGCTTTCTCATCTCTCCTCCCTCCTCCAGCAATGAATTGCCAGATGCTACGCATCCAAACCCAGGAGGGAACATGTGAGCAAATGCTGAAGGCCTCCAAATTAGTGTTTCTCTTTCAGTCTTTCTCACATACACATAATGTCACATAGTACTTTCTAAGACATAACACACAAACACTTACAGCTTGACATCCACATACACAATCAGGTTCATGGTTCCTCTCTGTTTTTCTCTTCTTACATTTATGACAATAATATATGTAATTATTTATGCACAATACACAATACACGCTTGGTCTTTTGTTACTTCTTGGAGAAGTTGTGGCCTAATGGTTAGAGAGTCTGACTCCTAACCCTAAGGTTGGGGGTTCGAGTTTCGGGCCGGCCACGACTGAGGTGCCCTTGAGCAAGGCACCGAACCCCCCCAACTGCTCCCGGGCGCCGCAACATAAATGGCTGCCCAGTGCTCCGGGTGTGTGTTCACTGTTGTGTGTGTGCACTTTGGATGGGTTAAACGCAGAGAACAAATTATGAGTATGGGTCACCGTACTTAGCCGTATGTCCTGTCAATTTCATGATCTTTTTTAGGGGCCAGTAAATAAAAGTATTTTTGCAACTTTATGTGTGATACATTAGTAATGCTGTTTGCTTGTTTTATGATGCTTTCATTAAAATTATCAAGGAAAGTAATTATCACTGATGAAAACGTTCTGTTTTGTTAACTCGAAATGATTCACACTGGCCATCTGTGGAATGAAAAATTATACATTAAAACTTTAGATAATGGTTTGCCCTGGTTTGATCAATGTATAAAACTTTACCTTTAAGTTTGGAAGTAATTCCCTTGGGACTGATTAAATTTGCTGCACTTAAGATATCAAATGTGAAAAGTGGAGAGAGAGAGAGAGAGAGAGAGAGAGAGAGAGAGAGAGAGAGAGAGAGAGAGAGAGAGAGAGAGAGAGAGAGAGAGAGAGAGAGAGAGAGAGAGAGAGAGAGAGAGAGAGAGAGAGAGCACAGCAGTGCTGTGTGGCTCTAATGAACTATGTAATATCCCAGCATGGTTTCTCTTGTGATGTTGCACAGGGCAGGATTTTGAGGGAGTTAGGAGTAAAATCCAGCAGACTGGAGGGATTTATTCACAGACGGGGTGGAGTCTCACAATTGACATCTTCTTTATCAGTATACAAAGGCACTGCAGATTCCTCTGTATTGATGCCTCTTCTAAAATGCCAGTGGGGAAGAGGCAGAGAGCTGGCCCTAAAAGACTTTTGTTCTGCTGTAGCAGTCACAGACTTCAAATTGCACATATTGCTAAGGGACTTTTAACAAACATCATAAAAGAATTCTGCTGTAAAACTGATGCTAAGTAGAACCCTTAACTCATCTACACTGATGTGTAGGAGTGACAGCTGCTGTGCTATGCAGACTCATGATTCAAGATGGCCACTGCAACAGGCATTCAAGGCACGTCTGAGCTGCCACTAGAAATAAAGTTCACTAGATCACAGTTCACTTGGCTCCATGCTTTAATCATTCAGGGGACAGCAACTGTCCGTCAACAGCCTGACAGCCACCAGGACGGCTAAACACAGAGATCAACGTGTGTCACTCTGTGTAGAAGGGTGATGGTTTTGGTGAATATTGGCTTATCAGAAATATAGTATACTGTAAATTATGGACCAAAAAATTTTTGTTTAAAAAATTTGGGTAACAAGTTAAAGGAAAATGTTTATTGGACCAGGAAAATTATTGCTTATTATGCTTTGGGAGGCATCTTGCTGGCATGGTTTCAGTCCACTTGTCCCCTTTAGAGGGAAGAGTCACTGTAAATCAATACAAAGTTGTTCTGTATTCGCTCTCCACTAGCACCAAATACCTATTGAGCAATAATCTGTTGGAAGAATTGTGTCCATCCCTGCAGTCCTGCTCCAGAGACTAATATTCTCAATGCCAAGGTGCACTGAGTTTGCCCTGGGGGCTTGTGGTACAATAACTTTCTGAGACACTTTATGTTGTTATGGTTTTCCTTTAATTTGTTACCAATCTGTATAATACAAACTTTCCATTTATGCAAAATAGGAATGATAAACAAAATAAACCTCTTGTGCCGCACTGTGTAAAGACGATCTCTATCCACATGAACTGTTCTCCAGACCCTGCAAATTTACTGCAAATTCCCAACTTCAAGTAGTCTCTCCATAATCTACGTAGGATTAGGCCTGCTAAATAAAGAAAATGAGGCAATCCATCTTCTTTAAGAGGTTTAATCTTTTATGAAATAGACTGGATTGTTTCCTCGGGTTAGGGTTTATGAGTGGGCTTATTTCTAGGGGAAGCTTCCATTTTGTTTTCATGCCTCCAAACCCCCTCAGCCCTCATCCCTTCTACACACTGGCAACACAATGCACCCCCCAACTTTCCACTCAAATGCTCCCTCCCATGGCTCCAGGGACAATTGATTAATGGCTGTCATTTGACCCGTTATGGCAACAGTCTGCCAAAAAGTCAAGATTAAGTGCCAATGTCTGGGCTGACTGTGGCCCCTGCTGCTAATTTCACATGATGTATGGGGTAATAGTGTTGCTGAATCTAGTCTGTAAGAGAGGAGAACCGGGAGCACTTCATCCTATCTGATAGACACATTCCAATATATTTTACTGCATAACTGACTTCAGGGACAGAGTTAACTGTCTTTTGTCATGATACACGCATGCTTGTTTGTGTGCACTTGTAGGTGTCTATGGCTTTTTACCTCTGTGGCCATAAATCACACCAAGGCATCATGCACAAATGATCGGATGGGTCTGCCAGCTGTCACACCTGCACATAAAAGTGAGAGTTTGCACTAGGGGGCAGTGTCCCATATAACAATCTAGAATATTCAAAAAGAGAAAAAAGAGGCCCTGTTACACCATGTGAATAATAAAAAGAGCATAACATTGCTGGGGAAAAGAAAGAAGAACAAAAAAATACCTTGTATGATCAACTGCACTGAAAGGTATTTCACTAGTCAGCGTCATACAATAACAAATGGTTGTTGTGCTGAAGCTTTTCAAATTAACTAGAGTTTAAATCTTAAATCTCAAAACCACAAAAACTCAAAATGATGAATGATTTAAGACACATTGAGTTGCTATGTTTTACATCACCCACCAATGTGTATTTTACTGGAAAGGTGTGAGAAGAAAAGAGTAAACGATCCTCCAACTGGAAAGCTTCACTTATGATATTGGCATATGCCAAAATACTATGATTGTAATATCCTGTAAAGGAAGCCCTGGATCCCAAGAATGTTTCATAAAGAAACCATTATTCACAGAAAAAGATTTAACTTTACTTGTGCTGTTGAGTGGTTGTTTTTTTAATATACTTTTTTTTACAGACAGCCTAATCAAGCTAACAAAAGAACATTTTAGAAAGTGTTTGCAAACAACGCTAAAATGAATGATAATAATAATAATAATAATTATTATTATTATTATTTAACAATTTAACAAAAATAATAAATCTATTGCAAACATTATATATATATATATATATATATATATATGTATATATATATATATATATGTATATATATATATATATATACATATATATATATAAATATATATATATATATATATATGTATATATATATATATATATATATACAGTATGTGTGTGTGTGTGTGTGTGTGTGTGTGTGTGTGTGTGTGTGTGTGTGTGTGTGTGTGTTTAATGTTCTACATTTCTACACACAGAGAGACATGCTGTGAAATACTAAGTGATAATAATAAAACCATGCTTTATGAGTGATTGCTGTTTTTGCATATCAAAAATCATTGTCTGTGAGACTGCATTGAACAAGCATGTCATTTTAGCATTATATAGACACTGGCACAGAATACAAGGTTAATTGGTGTCAAGGCATATTCCTACAGAGTGCTGGTCTGAACCTGTGTTCTCACAGCAGGAACAGGAACAAGATATGCACTGTTACATCAGAGAGGTTTGCTGCTACTGTAATTAAAGCTCATTTATTGACAGAACTCCTTTCTTATTTAAATCCACTTGCTTAGACATTTAAACAAATATCACTTATTATGACAGAATGATCTGTGTGTGTGTGTGTGTGTGTGTGTGTGTGTGTGTGTGTGTGTGTGTGTGTGTGTGTGTGTGTGTGTGTGTGTGTGTGTGTGTGTGTGTGTGCGTACGTGCATGCGTGCATGCGTGTGTGTGTGTGTGAAGAAATCCTTACAAATTTGAATGACTATGGTTAATGTGGTTGGATTTAATTTGATTACATGCGAATGCAGTAGTAAGAAAAGGTTGGAACTCTAACCCTGCCCCAACAATAACCTTAATCTTCATATATTTCCTACATAGTGTATTCATGCTAAGTGCACTTTTTATTTTTTTATTATTAATCTTATCTAGTCCTCATCATCATCATCATCATCATTATCATCATCATCAAGAAAACATGACAACCATCCTTTGATCTCAAATGGAAACACACAGTATTCTCCAAATTCTTGTTGTACGGTAAACAAAAGCCTTTGGAAAGGATTCTGTTTTAACAGACCAGACAACAGTTCGCCCAAGGAGGATTGTGGGATGCTTAAGCACCCAGCTTTGAAGAACTTAGCTGAATTTTCTCCAGTGGCTTTTCTGAAACATGCTACGTAATGATGTGATTAGCAAGAGCACTCATTACAAATGCATTGTCAACCCTCTTTGAACTCCTGCAGTGAACACGATTAGAAAAACATTGCAGTTATAGATTTCTGTGAGAGAGAATGTGTGAATTTGACAGAAGGTAGAGGAGAGGGAGACCATATATACGGTAAAAGGGAACTGAAAATTAAACAATATTTTGTGTTATGTGTACTTCATTCTATATCTAATAAAGAGCTATTAAACTTTTTGAACATGTTCTTTACAGTTCACAATTCAATTTAACATGGAATCAAATAAAGTGTAAATTGTTATTACTGAGAAATATTCAGGCTTTTCATGATCCACTAATTTGTATGATAATGAACTACAGTGCAGTCACAATACTGTGAAGGGCAAAAGAATAAAAATAGAATTAACAATATTAATATTATTATGCCAATTCTCACCCATACCATATTTAGTCTACAGGGCATGATCTGATAATGATACATTGGGTAAAAGGTTTTTCTCATACTCATGTTCCTTGTTGTTTTGAAAGGGATCATTCATTCACATCACTGGGGGAAAAAATTAAAGGATGAGAATAATAAAAATAACTGTGCTAGAGAGAGATGGTGCTCAAGAAAGAAGCGAGGTAGTGGACAGGTCAGAGGGGAAAGTTATTTGAATTCCCCAGGACTCCAGACAATCTGCAATTCTAAATAGCGAGTGAGAGCCCTAATAAGCTTGTTGATTAACTTTGCTGTTATAAAATGAGCACAGATTTTGAAAGTGAGTGAGAGAGCTCCACTTACAAGGTTGGATTTGATTTATGAACATGAGCACAGTGAGTCAAACTAATGTAATTCCCTTTGTGTGTGGAGCTACAGAGGAGGTCAGAGAACAGGGGAAGGGGCAGATTGACAAAGGTTATATTGAATTTGTTTTGGTTCTGCTCTTGAATAGAACACAGTGGTTGTTTATCAAAATTGCTGACACATTTGATCAGGAAATGGCATACACCAACAACAGGTTCTTCAGTTTAATTATATCTTTATGACCAAACTTGCATCTGGCTTGATTGTGTCTACATTTAGATGTAATATTTGAACAACTGCAATATTACATCTATAAAAATAGTGTAACAGAGATTATTGAGTTGGTGTAAGCTCTGTGTGCTGGAGGTTACAGAATCCAATCATCAAAAATGATAAGCAGGTACATATCAAAACCAAGTTCAATCCTGACATAAGAATAACACAATGAAAAAGAGCTTACATTAATAATAGTGTACACGTCTGATGAGTCTCCTGATATAGAACATAAGGAAGTGAACATGTAAAACCCAAGGGAAGGGGCGCTTTGCTGGCATAAAGCTGTCATCTTGTCATGACTTGGTGTGACTTATAGCAAGTATGACAAGTATTAACAGTGTAATAGTAGCACCAAAAATAGCGAGTAACATATAGCAAATAAATTGAGAGAAGGAACTAGCTGCTAGTTATATCTGTAACTGTGGTTCATTGAAAACTATTTTAAAGCCATGGATTATGACAATCACTCAGGAAACTTCTTGTTGGTGTGCATGCATGCTGCTGAGACTTTCAACAAAGTCAGGAAATAGTAGTAATTTGATATGCATGCTATTTCCCTGAACCCGGAGTTCCTGTTGCCTCTGCACTGGTTTTGAATGTACCCTGCATACATGACTACAGTAGTATTCTTCGTCAGTCCATTGTAAATAATGCTCACGAGGAGGACACAGTCCGTGTATGTTTCTTTGTATGGTGACATTTCATGATAGGTGAAGAGAATCTGCCCCACCAGTAGGCTAAAATGTGTCACTTACATGTACTGTAGGTCACAGTCATCCTCTTGCTTTTCACACCAAAGGTAGCCTGTTCTTCACAGGTATCCTGGTTTAGGGTGTCAAATTGTTACATCCATTTGGGACAGATCTAAAGCATCTGAGAGGAGTGGTGGAAACCAAGGCTTTGCAGGCCATTCTGAGGCTGTAAACAGGACTCTGTAGTCAGATTAATTAATTTTGCACAGTGTGGGCAGAATCAGCAGTAAAGGTGGAAATCCATACAAAAGCTGTATACTTTTCAGCTCTGAAACCACATTAAGCAAGCCAGTTTGGAATTGGCAAAGAGTGCCACCTGTGCCCTAACAAATTGTTTCGGTATTGGCTGAACCATTATGTTGTTGGCTACTCATTGACGCCTGCCTTCAGTGTATGTCTTAAAATATAACAGTGCCATTAATTTTGCAATCTGATTTGCAGGAAACTGTTAGTGCATGAAAAGTACTGTTTAGATAAAGCAATACATTATCAGTGTAATTTTGAACTCATAGTATCCCATATTGCAGGATTGCATGTGCTTTTCTTTTTTCTATCAATTTTTGCTCATTTTTATAAAAGGTGCTAATAAATCTGGATGCCACATTAGGAGATGTTGAAAGAACACTAGCAAATCATGGGCATCTGTGAGCTCATGTATTTGGAAGAGGTCAGATAGCACTTTCATCTCAGTGTGTTATGCTGCCATGCATCTCAGCATGAGCAGCAGTTTGAAAGTATGTGGCTGGCTACATGTATTTAGTGTAGGCACATTCTAGCCCTAACCTTCTGTTTTGGTAGCTGTTATATAACAGAGGAGAGATGTCTAGTGACAAAGGGAAAAAAAGGGTGGACAAAGTCAGCAGCAGCACTAAAAGTGATCCATATGATCCAAGAATGACTGTAGACTCTCACTGTTCTTGTTTCTCCCATGTCTCAGGAGGTTGTAATTCCAGATTTGATGACAACAAAGCATCTACTTAATAGCTAATGCAAAATCTACAGATACTTCTTAGTTTTGAAAACTAAAAATGTAAGCAATGCAAATGACTGATGCTTCATTTATACAGTCCATATTATGCAGCATCTTATCACAAAATTTATGAGCTTGCAGAGAAGTGCTTCATAACACAGACTCTGCTAACACTCAAAGCACGTTTCGAGACATGGCTGAGAAAAAGCAACACAGGCTCTTCTGTAGCCAGGGTGATAAGCCAGTATAATGCCAGCTTCTTCAAACAGAGAGCTGCAGAGAGTCAAAGGTTAATAAAAGGGCACCTGGATGGGAGGATGAAGACATGGCGGCCTAAGGAGCAGCTAGGACTAACCAGCTCACATATCAAAGGACTCCTAGAGCAGAGAGGCTCAACAGCTTGATCAGCCTGGGAAAAGGTTCATGATGTATGCTGGGAGGTGTGAGAGGCTCTTTTGCTCCTTCTTCTCCATTCTGTCTTTACTTATATGTCTTTTGTTAAATCAGAAGTTTAAACTGCAATTGTTGTCTAATTACATTACTCATTAGGGGTCCATGCATGAGTAAAAATAATCATTGGTGCAGGTGTGGTGTTAAATATGGTGTACTGCTAAAGTTTCCTATTTCAGTCATTTATTGGTTATAGCTCAGTTACCCTGCTCTGAAGATGAAAATAGGAAGTATGTGCCTTAAGCCTTGCAGAAATAACTGTCAAGAGGATGCAGCATTTTTACTGTAACAGCGAGACAACCCACATCCTGCGCCAAAAGTTGAAAGACTGAGAACGCTACCGAATGCATGCAGCACCGTTTTAGCCCATTTGATAAATAAGACATTTTTACTCTATATTTCACTTCACTGTTCAAACAAAATAGTGTTTTCTTTTCTTTAAAGAGACAGACAGAGAGACACACTTAAATAGAAATAGAGAGATTATAAAAAAGAAAGAAAGAAAGAAAGAAAGAAAGAAAGAAAGAAAGAAAGAAAGAAAGAAAGAAAGAAAGAAAAAGAAAAAAGAAAGAAAACATCTTCAAAAGAATCCTATTACTTCTCTAGAACAAGAACATACTATAATAATATTTGGATATCTGCTTTTGAGAGATGAAACAATGTGTTTAAATAAAAATCTATTGCTTTTACCTTTATGGCATCATTAAAGGCATGTTTTTAAAAATGAAACGGTCGTCATCTCCTAGTTCAGTGGAATTTCCTGAGAAGGGTTTTATATATTATTTTGTGAAACGAAAGACTAGCTAATGCTTTGAATTCAAGAGGCCACTATTTATTTCACCTTGTGTCATCAATGTGAATAATTGATGCTGCATCGGAAAATCAATAACATGAAAATGGTGTCAAGGCTATGAAATATTTGTGCATCTGTCTCAGCTGGAGAGAGGAATGTCAAAAGTGTGAAAAGAATTGCAAAAGCCTCTCATTCTCCCTCTAAAAAAAGGCTGTAGAACTGAACTGTAATAACAGCTCAGAGCTTTGTAGGGGATATGAATATTTCAATGAGCTAAAGATCAATAGCTTCCAAACTGCATCAAGATGGCCAAATGCAGCTTATGTTGATGCTCAGAGTTTCTGATGACTTGCAGATTTACCTTCGAATTATGCAGAAGCTGAAAATCTAACTGCATTAATTCTCAAGGGGATGGGAATCCGGTCCTCTCACTGAGCTACTTAACTAAGTTACGCATTCAGAAACTCAAATTCCTATGATCTTGACACCCAGGTGTATTCTGTTGAAGAAAAAGGATAATGCAAATCTTCTGCATACCAAACAACATCTAGTGCTCATTCACATGTGTGCCGCTGTCATGGGCATTTGGCTGAATGAAAGCTCTTTTGCAGCAAAAGCCGATATGAATCCATTTTGAAACGTTTGTTGCAGCTCTCCCATTGGGCCTGCAGCCTTCCTTCATGCTTCTCTCTGTCAGCTCTGCTTCACTGAGTCATGTGATGGCCGAGGCCCCTTCACACTCCCACAAGTCTCTGCAACACTTTGGGAAATGACAGGCCTGAGATGCAGTTTTATGATGATTTATTTGAGCCGGTAGATTTGAAGTCTTAGAAATTCATTAACAGGGGTGTTGTTTCTTGGCAGAAGTAAGGTGGCTCTCTGTGGGCCTGGACAGGGGGAAATGCAAAGGCAGACAGTGCAGGCAGTAAGGACAGTAAAGAGAAATATCTACTCTTTGTTATGCATGATAGAAACTTTATGATAGAAAGACATGATAGAAAAGTTTATGAATTTTTAGCATTATTGATTACCTTTACAAGCCAAATAAATTATCAGTGTTCATAGGTAATAAGGGCATTTTATGTAATAGTTCATTTAGCTATTCACCCAGTGGAATTTATGGCATTCTGCAATGACTCTATGAACTGAATTCTCAAAATCTGCTTTTTGTACTTTATGATGTCTCTAGTTCTTATAATTGTGGAAGTATTGTGACAAAAGTTCATTACAAAATGTTTGGTTCTGTTTCCATGTCTATTCTAGATGCCCTTCCAATTGTCCAGTATCACATTGTCTGTGGGGAAAAAAAAGGTCTTATGCAATGTAATAATGCAATCTTAGACTTACTGTTATAAGATGGAAAAAAGTATACCTTATGGTTATTCTTAGTGCCTCTAAACTGTCACTCATCCTCTAACTTGGTAAAGTTGTTTTCAATTTTGTAATCTATTGTTCTTGAAAGGATCTTAATGCAAAACTTTTCAGAATCTTTCAGCTGGTATGATTTCTCTACTCACTGCTGGTTAAAGTTTCTGTGATAATTGCATGGACTTGATAATGGGGATTTGCAAGTGAAGCTCTTACCTAATTGGCTGAAATAAAAGTGTCCAATTCTACCCAATGATCCTGCAATCTATAAATACAATTCTAACATTTTTGTCTTATTAACTACCCTCTTATGTGTTTCTGGCAGGACTTGTATTAGAAAGTCAGTGTCAGACTGAACTAAACACTCTATACCCCTGTTAAATTGCAGGATTCTGATAAATAATGATAAAGAAAATAGCAATACAATGGTTTTGTTGTTCCACAGACATAAGAAGCCTTTACAAACAAAACTGTACATTTGTTTTTATTTTTTTTAAAAAGTAATGATTTTCTTGGTTTCATTCAGTCATGGTCAACAAAGAGCTTACAAACCACTTATAAGATCTCATTGTTGAAAGATATCCGTCAGGATAGGAGTATAAAAGTACTATTGAAATAATGTTCTTTTGTTGAATGAAACACTGTGAAGATAATCAACAAGTGGAGAAAATGGGCCATCATAGTGACATTACAAAGAACAGGAAATACCTCAAAAATAATTTACCGCTAAATAAAGGGCAACAAAAAAACATTTTTTTTTTGTTTGGGAGGCTGCCAAGAGACCAATAGCAACAGTAAAGTAGCTGCAGAAATATCTGCTCACTCCATGCATGTGACAAGAAGCTCTTAGGCACCTGGGGTAGAGTGGCTAGAAGCACATGAAAAAAAAACATCCAAAAAACAGCCCAAATCATCCCAAAACATGTGTCATAATATGTTATGGTCTAATGAGGTCTACCCAAGGTAGATTTTTTCGGGCACAATTTATAAAGATATGTTTGATTCAATACTAAATTTATCACCCAAAGAACATCATATTATCACTATACATGTTGAAGTACAGTGTGAGCAGTGTCATGATATGGGGCTGCTTTTCCTCAGAAGAAGAAGGTCCATGTTTTGTCAGAGCCAAGCCAAATGCTTTTGACAACCTGTGGAGTGAATGAACTGTGCACAGGAGCTCCTCTCACAATTGGATAGATCTGAAGCATTTATCCAAGGAAGAGTGGAATAATATTGCCCAGTCATGGTGTGCAATGTTGGTAGACTCTGAGTGGTGCATTACAAAAAAAAAGGTGCTTTAACAAAGTAACAGGGGTGAGCACATTTGTGCAATTGTTTCTTTTTCCAGAACAGAGTAGAATTTTTAAGCTTCTGTGTACCCTGAGAGATGGTGGGACCAGTCAAGCAGTACTAGATTCTTGTAGGTAGCATGGTGCAGTGTGTAGAGTGATAAATGCTTTGAGGTAAGAGGGTGCTGATCCATTCCTGGCTTTATAGGCAAGCATTAGTGTTTTATATCTAATGTGGGCAGCTACAGGAACTCAATGGGGGAGATAACAATGGGTGGTGTGGGAGAACTTAGGAAAGTTGAAACCAGGTCACACAGATACATTCTGGGTCAGTTGAAGAGGTCAAATAGCACTCCGAGGTAGACCTGCCAGAACATGTAGCAGTACTCCTGTTTTGAAATGACAAGGGACCAAAAAATCAGTGAGCAAACGTGAGTTCAGTGAGTGGTCGGGAGATCACAACATCCTGACATATAGGGATAAATTACTTGGGATGGACAGCAATTCAGTTTTGCTGGGATTACATTTTACTGTATGGGCAGCCTTCCATGATGAGATGTCTGCAAGACATTCTGAGAGCTGAGCAGAAACAGCAGTGCTGGAGGGAGGGAAGGAAAGAATGAGTGTCACCAGCATATCAGTGGTATGAAAACCCAGAAGTTGGACCACAAGTTGAAAGGAAGATTCGCATTATAAAAGTGCATCTGTAAAATCTGCAGGAATTGCATGATGCAATCTTATAGGAATGTATTTAACATCTTGCTGAATTCATGCTATGACGATTTGACAAAGTGCTCATATTTATACAATTGTATTGTATATTTGTGTACAATATAACATTCAAGGTGGTTTGGTTTAGCAACATTCCAAGAACGTTATTATTTTCTATAAATGAACTGGAATACTTTATTATGTTTATCATTCTTCTCATATATATATATATATATATATATATATATATATATATATATATATATATATATATATATATGTATATATATATATATATATATATATATACATGAGAAGCCCAACAGTCAACATTAACACTTTTTCACAAAATGAACACTTTTGTACAATTCTTCATACTTACTCTGTTATATATTTTCTTTCCAGGTAGCCTTTAGGAATCCCTATGACAAAGAATAACATATCGAAATCATTCTTATGGCTGGATCGAGGATCTGTTGCAAGGTTGCTGTGGAATCTTGTTTACAATAAATAGCAATAATGCAGAGTTTTTTTATAAAATTCCATTTTCCTAGAAAGTGTTCATTTCTATATGTATAGATGTTTTTATTAATGTGCTTGTGCTTAGAAAATTTTCTAAGACTAACATTACACACAGTTGATTGATTTAACTGTACCAGATAGCTACAGTAGACGGACCTTTTTTGTTCCCTGGTTTCTGAATTAAAATCATGGCCAATGTTCTGCTCTATTTCCAGTTCTCCTCATATTAGCAGTGTCTGCCATTGAATTGAATGCCTGTGATAGAGGTGTTTGTGTGTTTATGCATGTTTTTGCTTCATATTTAAACCAATAGATTGCATTATGCTTTCCAAAGCTGCCTCCCCTGGCCAGCTGCCTAAAGCTCAAACATCATAACCTATGAAAAACAAAAACTGTTTATCTTCAGGCTACATTTGACAGTGAAACATTGCATTACAATGCATTTCTTTCTACTTATTAGCCATGATTCAAATGGAATAAGCATATCAATAACAAGCAACATTTTTATTACACTGTACACACACTGCACTTATTAACAGACCTTCTGGTAATCACAATGACCTATACATAAAAAACATAATGAGATGTTGTAAAGAGGTGACGGCATGCTGGTTCTATTATTTGTGAATTTAACACGAATATGGAAATCACAGCATAATTTTCCCTAGGCTGTGCCTGACTAATCTTTATTAGACTGGTTGAGATCATATTTGCTTGAAATGTGTGTGAAACGAAAAGAATTGTAGAACCAGATACAAACATTTGCACCATATATTGAGTGTGTATTAAGTTTTCCACTTATGGGGGAATGGAGGCGAAATTTTTTGATTGCAAATATATCACCTATTCATTTCACAGCTTTATAAACTCACTGTGTTCCTGTTTGTAATCGAATGGAAAATGTTGAAACTATTTTTCTGAAAGAAGATGCAGGCTTGCTGTGCACGCCTGAGAATTGAACACTCATCAGCTGGCGCATCTGAAATTAGATTGTGTCAATTAAAGACGTGAGGCTGTGAACGTTGCTTCTGTGCTCAGAGCATTAAAGTTATTGATGCAGTGACTCAACTTGTGGCTGTGGGGACTGCATGTATCTTCCAGCTCCTCAGCAACCTACCCTTGACTGATGATGTGCAGATTGCCCGTCTGCTTACAGAAAATCACCTCCCATCAGGTTGATAAAAGAGCTCTGTGACCAAATTTCTCGGATGTTTACATTTCAAGCAGCACCTACAGGATGATATGGCAGATGTAGAGAGATTTTATCCATATATTTTTTAATTTATTTACAGGGGCAGTCATTCAGGAAATAAGGGTCACCTTTGTACACTGTCATAAGGGAGGGTAATATCAAACCTGTGAGGAAGTGGAGGTTAGATGGAGGTGTGGTGCTCTGCACACTGACAGATACAGCATGTGTGCAGAAAAGCTTATGAGAATATGAGAAATGTTACTGCGTACTGTAAATAGGTAAGAGACTGAAAAGTTTAAAGTTTAAAATAAACACATTTACATAGTCAACACCCTCTATATAAGCTGGTTAAATCGCTTTCGAGGGTACTGGAAATTTATGTTGGACTGTAAAAATTTCTCAGGTTAACATTGTTCTCAATGTTCTTTATAAGGAAAAACAGAAAAACATTCAGAGAGTTCTCCTCAGGCTGATACCTGCCTGTCATTTTAATTGACAGCTCTTGCCACTTCGTAAGTCATCACTTACCGAGTCGAAGCAAAGCTCATGAAATATTTTGACGGAAGAAGTAAAAAGCTGAAGAATGTGAGAGATCTAAATGCATATGGTAAATGTTGCCTTACAAGAGCAAACTGAACGTTCATCTGCACACGTGACCCATGTGGCAGTGGGATGTGAATACTTTTAATTATTGATTTCAGTTTCTAGTGTTGCAATGGCTGAATGCTGTATTTGTTTGGGAGTGTATTCCAGAGAACTACTGTACTGTATTTGGCTAATTAAACATGATTCATCTTTATTTTTCTGTAGTAACTATTTTATCCTGGTCAGGGTCACAGTGGTTCTCATTCACATGTAAAGGCAATATTGAGAAACCAAATGCTGCTATGTTTTTGGGAGGTGGGAGGAAACCAATGACCCCAAGGAAAGTCACATGGTCAAGGAAACACACAGAAATTTCACATTAACAGTAACATGAGCTCAAGATTGAACAAAGGACCCGGAGTTGTGCCACACAAATGCCATATAAGCTTTATTCAAATACTGTAAATTCTCTAAGAAATGCATTTTTTGTTTATTATATAATATTCATACATTAATTTAGAAATGAAACAAAGAAATATTCTTTCTTTTTCTCTCCTACGACTGAATGGACAAACATCATACATAACTCCCACTCCTGTGTGTGTGTGTGTGTGTGTGTTAAAATTTCTCTCTCAATGAGACACAGAGAGCATTTATACTTTGCAGGAGCCACAACAATTAAGCTACCATGTTACTTTACACCTCAAATCTAATGGGCCTTATTCTGCTGGACAATTGACACGTTCTCATAAATATTCAATCCTTTCAGAAAGTATCACTCTGTAGCTGACAAATAATGTTGAATAGAGAAACATTATTTTGATAAGGTCACAGAGAATGCTCATTCATTGACACAAGTATTTTCTTGTAAAATATTTGCAAGCTGCTTTGAATTTAAATACATTTGAATATGATTAGAACCTTATGCTTATGCAGTATTCGTCATATAAGGAATAAAATAGCAATACATATGGCTGAACTGTACTGAGAGAAAACAATGCAGAAACAGATGTACTGCTATCTTTTATAAAATATGTCTAAGGTCTTTTTGTGCTTCCCTTTCCTTACAGAGCACCTTTTCACTGGGAAGACATTATACCATAAAAAATGTGGCCAGTGAAGGTAAGATACAATAACACACTAATCCTCCAGTGTCATCTGCTTCAGCTCAAGGACTAGAGTATTTGTGAGATAGGTGCATGTGAAGGCTACTACCAGTTTGGGCTCTATTTATTTTGTCACCCAGTGTTGCAGGGCTCCATTTAGTCACATACCATAGGGAACGCCAACATTCTTCACAGCTTGCTTGGACTGGCACTGCTTTTCCTCTCTACTGCTTTTGATGTAAGAAATCACAGAGGCTTTGAGTATTTGGGGGACGTCTGAGAATCACGAAGTAAGTTTTAGAAATGTGTGCTTAATTAAACCCTAATAAGCTGATGCAAAGTATAAGACACTGTATTTCTACAATCTTACCCTTTCTATCTGTTTTATGATGACTGAAGATGAAACATTCTGATGTACAGAATGTTTCATGTGTGTGGTACAGCTGAACAGAAACGTGAGCATGAACAATAAAAGGAAATCAAAGTTCATTTTTTTCAAAGAGCAATTAATGGTTAATAATACTTCTTGGAACAATGAGGTGATTTGTACAAACACACAGATATTGATTAGGCACACAGGTATTAAATGATGAAAAACTTTTAAATGAGGTTTCAGACAGCCACATGCTGTTCTTCTTTTCGAAGAACATTCTTTTCTTCTTTTTTATCACCGTGTGCTTTTCATTCTCACTTCTTTGTCATTTTCTCAGAACATGCTATAGGATGTTTTCGCAAATTAAACACCACACTGCTGAAAATAATCAGTTTGGCATTATATTCCTAGCCTCATCATTGCTACTACTTCGCTGAGTATGTTAATCAAGTGTTGCAATTGTGTTCAAGTGGGTGGCAACAATTTTACACAACATATGAGCTTAGATAGTGAAATAATTATGGCTTTGCTGATGGCAGCATGTGCTGTAGCTGAAAGAACATTATTTACTGTGATTGGTTTGGAAACCCTACTGGAAAATTACAGAGATTAGCAAGTTAGATTTCATTTGATTTATAGCAACAAATGTATATACAAATGAATGCATTTTTACATAGACTGTACTGTATGTTTAGTGGTTAATAATATGTAATGTTTAATATCCAAAATCATTCTAGAGTATATCACTAGGTGCTGTCTGCACCACAATAGTAAAGATATCTTTATTTAGATATCTAATTTGGGGCCATAAAGAGAAAAACTGTTTATGTTTTCTGTGGTATTTTATTATAATGGAGCACATATGATTTTTCTACATACTGAGTAGAAATGACTGTTTATTACTGACAATCAGAAATCACACTGTTGTTAAGCTAAACAGTTATTTCCATCTGATCGATGTGTTAAACGATGGATTCCGGCATACGCTGGATTTTGGCAACTCCTTAAAATAATTCTGATTACTGATCCATGAAAAAGCCTATTTTAATGTGCTTAAGCTTATTTATTTTATTGTTATATTTGTCTACAGAAATGCTGAAGAAAATCTACAAATTCACCTATCTACATGTTTGTGGATAGTGGGAGGAAACCAAAGAATATGGAGGAAGCTCATCTCACAAAAACCTGGGAAGAACACGTAAAACTCCACAAAGACTGTAACCTTAGCTGAGAATTGACTCAGAGAACCAGGAGCTATGAGGGGAAAAATGGTAAGATTGTATCTAAATTATAGGAATTAACCTTTTTTTTTATTCATGCTGACAGTCTTCCCATTTATTATGATAGTCTGCTATTTCAAATGATATAAAATCTCCCATTGTTAATCTTTTTTTAAAATAATCTAAAAAAGTCAACTACGATGTAGAATCGGTATTTGCAGCGTGGGGTGCAGTGAGAAATAAAATGAGAGTAGATTAGAAGTCAGTACAATTGTAGAAGTCAGAATTCTGTGCACTTACAATGTTTATCACCGTAGCCAGAGTTTCAGTACATCATTCAACAATCTCAGTAAAGCTAGGAAAAGTGTTGTTATGTCCAAAGAAGTACAAATATATTGATTGCTATGTCTGTTATTGTCTTTCATTTTCTTTAAATCTGCATTTGAATCTACTTTTGTTTCTGGGATTTAAAAATTGTATTTATGTTTATTCATTTTGGATGAAGTATGCTACGTAAATAAAGATTCCTTCCCTTTATTTGCCTGGTCACCTATTAGCTCTAATAATTCTTCACTCTGGCATGTTTTCTATTCTTCAAATAACAAGAAATCATCAAGGATTTCTTGTTGCACGGTAGCCTATTTCTTATCCACCATCCTATCTAAGAAATAATTTTGTTTCTAATTCAAGTATTGGCTCTGAGGAACCCAGCAATGGTCGATGTCATAAGTGTGCAAATATGATGTTGGATGGATGTTTGCACATTATGTGGCAGCACCAGTGACTGTGCATACATAACAGAGTTACACGATGGGTAAAGCAAGTGGGAGTGATTTCATTAGATGGGAGAGGGGGGGGAGAGAGAGAGAGAGAGAGAGAGATAGAGAGAGAGAGAGAGAGAGAGAGAGGGAGGGAGGGAGGGAGAGAGAAGGCAAAAAGAAAGAGGGAGAACTTGAAATAAATGATGCAAAGAATATAAAAAACTTCATTCAGGGATTGGGGTGAGGGAGAGAGAGAGAGAATGGAAGAAAAAAAAACTTAGAGGAAAAATGTGATTTTGTCTGGCCGTTTTGGCTGCATGCTCCATTTGCCCTATGTGACTGAGAAGGGGAGTAACAAGCATCGGCAGGAATTGAATCAGTAGATTAAGCAAAAAACTCCCCCACTACACTTACTCCCTCTTCCCCCCCTCTTTCTCCCAGGCCTGATAGAATAGAGATGAAGAAGAGATTGCAACACGAGATGTTTCAGCAGAGAAGCCTTTGTCGAGAGGAAAGATTGATTGGGTGATTAACTATCTAGGGGGAGAGCATTAGTGACCACTCCTAGCATTCACTGTCACTCTTCAGAGGTCATGTAAGAACTGTGCATGTAGCTGATGGGTGTAACAGCCCTAAAGCACTAAAGCACCCACCAATGTCATTCATTTTGATCGTAATGCCTTAATTTGCGTCAAGGTGTATGTTTTTAGTACAGTAATCCAGTAATCTCCATACATACACACTATATATATGTGTGTGTGTGTGTGTGTGTGTGTGTGTGTGTGTGTGTGTGTGTGTGTGTGTGTGTGTGTGTGTGTGTAAGTTATTATTCTTTGCTAATAAGTACTTATATTAATATTAGATTAGTACTTATATACTAATATTTGAATTAAAAGTGAGAAATATAACTAGTAATTAGAATAACTACAGTAGTATTAACTAGAGAATAACTACTACTATTTTAGGACAGTATACCAATATGGCAATAAACTTAATTGCAGTTGCACTGCTGTGATTAGGGCATTAAATTATGTTACAAAAATCTTAACATTCACCTAAATATACATCAAAAACTGTTGTTGTTGTTTCAGCTGATTATTGTTTGGGATCGTCTGGCCGCATATTTGATTTGGCGCAGGCTTTAGGCTGGATGGCCTTCCTGATGCAACCCTCCCATTTTATTTGGCTTTGGGACCGACACTGGAGCACAGAATACAGCTGCTGGACCACCATCAGAAACTAATATTAAAAAAACATCATGCACGTTAATACTTTAATAACTGAAATATTAATTCAGCATACATTTATCACAAATGACCCACACAGTTCCTGGCAGCTTTAACTCCGTAAAGAAAAGCTCAATACATTTTTCAGTTTACCTTCTATTAATTTTTTTGATGTGGTTAAATAGGACCACAATTTGCTACCTTAGAAATGAGATAGAAAGGCCTGAATAGGAGCCATTAGTTGCATTATTCCCATTGAAAGTATTGATTTGTTTGGTAAAGCTTTGAATAGTCTGTGCCTTAAACGGAATAAATGCGTGTGCTTGGAAAATAGCAATGAAAAGAAGGAGAATGAAACACAAGCTCATAGAAAAGGAAATGAAATAATGACATTATTTTAAACTATTCATTATTTTAACTATTCTTTGTCAAATCCAGTGTAGGTAATTTATTTTTTCTAATATATTGATTGAGATAAAATGCTTAGGCTGAATATGGTTCGCCTCCAATGCCCCTGCATTTTTCAGTGAATTCATCTGTTATTCATTTTTAGCATATAGAGCCAGACGAAAGTAGAAGCTTTGTCCCTAGGAGAGGAATTTATGGCTGAATTTTGAGAAGTGTTGAAATATATTTGAAATTCAGAATGAGCTTGCTTCACATGCAATAGTCCCTCAAGACCTAGAATTCAAACAAGCACTAAACCGTTTGGATTGCAAACAGTTTAGTGTGTTATAAATACATAGAGGATATTTCCCACAAGTTCTGAAACAAATATGCACTTAATGTATGTATGGATTCCTCTTATGCATAAACTAAGTAGCTGCTTTGGGCCACATTGAAGCCAGAAGGACCACATAACACAAGTATTTTAGATTGCAGGAGCAATGATTTTATAGTGTGCAGTAATAAATGATTTGCTTTTATTTAGAATCAAAGATATGCATTTGTTTGTATTGTTTTTCTTAACTTGTTTTATGCAGCTTTTCAAAAATTCTATCCTGGAAAATATAATGCCATAACACCTTTCAATACACAAGTGCTTTGGATATGAATATATTATATTTAATGGGGCTTTCATTCATACAAATTTACAATTCGATTTATTCTGGTTGCTCTTCTGATTTACCTTTTTTTTTGTTCAATGACTTTTTCTGTTGTCTCATTGATAGCTAATTTGACCTGATATACAGATGAGTGACAAATTAAAGGTGACTATGTTGTCCTGTAGGAGGCATTTTTCTGGCATGGTTTGGGTCCATTTGTTGTCTTAGAAAAACGAGTCAATTCAAATCAATACAGGTTATTCTGACTGATCACCTTTAATCCCCGATTAAACATTTCTGTTATGATTGACTCTTCTAGGATTATGATCTCCCCAACCTCAGGCATGAGGCTCAATTAATGGTTTGATAAGGATGAAAATTAAGTTAATTATATGCTGTGGCCTTCATGTTCACCAAGTCTTGACACAGTCAAAAGGTGATCTCTACTATCATCATCAAAACAACAACTGGGGGTATATTTTTTTGAAAGAACAGAGTTCCTAGTCCATTGTTACAGTTCCAAAGACTTTATGCCAAGCTGTTCTGGCAGTTCATGATGGCCCAACTTATTAAGACTCTAATTGTGTTTAAATTGTTAGCCAGTGTGTTAGGAGACATTAGGAGAAATCATGCTGGGCCCAAGTGAAAAGTAAAACTTCAGGATCAGAGACTGTGAGGTGTGAGGACTTGAGGAATTGGGAGAGGTAGCAATGTTTGTTTGCCACTTTTTTTTAATCACAGTTCTGATGTGTTGATGTACTGTATCACTGTAATGTGATGTGATGTGTGTGTGTGTAGACAAAGGGTGTTAGCAGTGTGTGAAGATTATTTCTAGAGGATGTGCACATGGGCCCATGCATCCGAGGATATTCTTTATATATACACGCTCAACCTGCAATGTCATCAAATGACATTGGCCCTTGGGTCTAATAGTTTAAAACACCATTCATACCTTTAAACACACACACACACACACACACACACACACACACACACACACACTCACAGACACACACACACACACACACACACACACACACACACACACACACACACACACACACACACACACACACACACACACACACACACACACACACACACACACACACACACACACTCACACACACACACACACACTCCCAGCTTCAGTACTATAACTGAGGTAGGAAGCCATTGACTCAGCTTACTCCCTGAATCGATTCAACGCTGCAGGATCTCTTTAATACTGCCCGTCAGCGAGTAACCTCTCTCACTCCATAACTGTCCTCAGAGCCAAACCCAAAGCCTTTCCCTCATCTGAAACATGCTAAAATGTGACTGAGGTCTAATACATGGTTCAGGTATTTATTTTTACTGCCATTACAATGTTAGTATAAACCCAGAAAAATAGAACCCTAGGATGTTTAAAGTAAATCACAGGAACCATTTAATGGTGTCTGTAAAAGCAATTTCCTAGAATGATCTAAGTCCATAGCACTTTATCCATTGCTATTTATACACATCATATAGTAGAAGTTTTCATGGAACAACGCTTACTAAACAGCATCCACTAATAAAAACAGATTACTTCAGGTTACTTTACACTCCAAAGTTTTAATCATTTATAACCAATAAGGCAACTCATAAATGTAATCCTTGGTTTTATTTGAGCTCTTTTAATATTATGTGCTCACTAGTTTCTGCTTTGTCATCTTTAAAGCAAAAAGTTCTGACAGCATAATAAACAATAAATCAACAATTTTAATGCTTTTGTTTTATGCCTTTTTTTTTTTTTGCAATGGTCAACAGTCTTTTCATTTTATTAGCTGAAAAATGCAAAATGTACAAAAACGTTCAAACTTAAACAACATGCAATTTGACTTTACCATTTGGCATACATAGTATAATTTCTACTTACATTTGTGCTCCATGCTACCTACCTTCCTTCCCTTCCCACTCACATCATTCCACCCACAACACAATTTCCTTCCACAATGAGATTAGCTGACATTAAAGATTGTTTGAAGACTGACTGTGTTGGTGCTTGCCCTTACCTCATGCTGGGAGATCACATCTCATTTCAATTGTCAGATAAGCCTGGCGCACCCTGGAGGTTGCTGACCTCCCATGCCTTCTCCCTGACCAAAGCACCTACTTTGAGGTGTTACAACTCACCTGCAAATTCCCCTTCCTCTGCCTGGCTAAGGGACCCCTGATGCGATCAGGGAATGAATACTGAAAAGGTCAAAATGGCGGATGGAAGCTGAGAGATGTTTGGTGTTGTTGTGCAGCATGTCTGGAAACTATTTGATATAATAAATCCTATTTTCACTTCCAGGCTTTCAAAGTATCATGCTGCATATGGAGGTCTATGTCATGGCCCCCTACCCATTTACATGGAAATAAGTGGCCTTAGAATGATAATAACCTCGCAGAAAAAATATCGGATTATATTGTGAAATGGCAACTGCAGAAGGAAGATATATGTTGTAGTTGCAGTGTCAAGCTTGATAGTAATGTTTATTGTAAACCACGTAAAATGAATGTACAGCTAAGAGAAAAGTGAGAAAGTAAGAAGGAAAAAAAAGATGAATTCAGTAAAACAAAACTGATAGTACAGTAAAAGACCAATGTATTACTGTAATTGTAAAGTCAATATATTATATATAACTGGATTTCTCCAAAGTATAAAGTTTGTAGAAAAAACACTTCAAGGTGCACTTAGTAATATTCTTCAGAGACAGATTTAATATCTGTAAAGATTATCAAATTAAACCTGTCTGATCTTGAATAGGCCTGTCTGTAAGGTGATTATATGCATCCCACAAGACCTGCTTGAAGTTTCCATTAAAGATCCAGACCCCAACTTGATTGATGGCATGCAATGTAGAGTGGATAATCTAACATTCAAAGTTTCCCTTCTGGTCTAAATGTCACTGTGGCAGAGTCAAGGCCTTTTGGTAGGTAACGCAGAGTCTCAAATGTCAGTGGAGACATTGTTTTGATTAGATGAGAGAACTCCCTGTCCCTTTCTTTATCCTCTAGCTCTCAGCATATTCACACACCTGGCAATGAATTCCCTAACATTCCTTACCATCGCTCTTACACTGCATTCAATACTGCCGTTAAGGGGTCTACAGCATGATTAATTGGAAGAGATAGGTCTAAGAAACATTCAATTAGGTTTGTAGTCAGATTGTATCTTGATGTTGCTGCATGCTGGGCTGTTGCATTTGGTGGAGCTCTGCCTATACAGCCCACCTTTGCTCACGCAGCTCTTTGTGTAGATGGCTTCACTCAGCTGAGATTGTGACAGCAGGATGCCATGTTCAGCCTCTCTCCTCTCAATTTCATTCCAGCAGCATGGCGCCTCTTTATGATATTCTCCCTGGCAATTTTCTTCTTATCCCCTCCCATCTCCTTGCTCAAGTGTCTTTGCAAGCCTTTCAAGGGTTTTGGCCTGCCTTCTCTTACTTCAACTTACAGTAGAAAGACATCAATTTTGAATTCTCCTTTTCATAAACCATGCCAACCTCAGCAGGTTTTTGTTATATATACAAACACGCACTCTAGGTTTTAATCTCTCTCTCTCTCTTTTTCTCTCTCTCTCTTTTGCTCTCTCTTTTGCTCTTTCTCTCTCTTTTGCTCTCTCTCTCTCTCTCTCTCTCTCTCTCTCTCTCTCTCTCTCTCTCTCTCTCACTCTCCCCCTTTGACACACACCCTCAGCTTCTGAAGTGTTGTCTTCTTAAATGCAATCTGTCAGTATATGGTTGTGTTGTCATCAACACATGGGTGGTGCTGTTTATAGGTGGCTGTTAAGGCCTTTACTGTTGCCCCAGGGAAACTTTACACCATGTTTCCAAGCCTGGCTTTGTCAGGCCCCAGCCTTGACACCCTGACAACTCTCAAACATCACTTGCATTACATTTGTCTTGAGTTTCACACTCTGTCTCTGTACACCGATGTCAGGACACTTCTCACAGCTCACTGCATCCTAACATACTGTCTTCACACTCAGAGCCAAGGACATTATCGGCCTTTATTATTACAGCTTTCAAACTGTGTGCTATTGGGTTACACACCTTTTCGCATCAACGTCATGTCACACCGGCTGTTCTATATAACAAATCACAGATATAATTAAATCTCGTGTTTTAAACACTAATGCCTCATTATGCCACATTCCCTGCTAGTCTGCTAGTGATTGACTTATAAGGCCAGTGGTGGTTTAGGGTTTAGTGTTCTGACTAACTGATCAGAAGACAAAGCTGCACACCAGATCTGGTATTCAACTTCAGTTGTTTAATAATCCAAGCAAGTCTCTTCCTTCAAGCTAAACATGCTACCTATGTAGCCACTGCAGATTGGCTCCTCAGTGATGGAACAAGATTCCTCTCGGATTTCCTGAACTGTGAATTCTTGACATTATCAGGTATTTAGCACTCATAAAGTATCATTTATCTATTATCATTTAGATTTTCCATGAAGAATCCTTGTAGAATCCCTCTCTCAAAGTTTGTACACAACTATGCATAGAAGCATCTGTGAAATGAATAAATTATTTGTCCTTGACTTTGTCCTTGACTCAAATGGTTATGGCTTTTGGTTGTTGATAGGAGGATCGGTGTTTAAGCCCCAGCACTGCCATAACCCTCTCTGCTGCCGGGGGCACTGTATCGTGGCTGACCCTGCGCTCTGGGATATGCGAAGAAAGAATTTCACTGTACAGTAATGTATACAGTATGTGACAAAATAAAGACTTCTACTCTATTCATTCAGTAACCTCAATAACTGCTGTACTGTATGTTGCTCTGGGTCTCGGTCAATCCAGAGACTGGATCTAATAAACTACAGACTAGATTATGAATCATTTCATAATTCTACATATTTGATAAGGTGCAGTTACTTTTCTTGTGTAAGAAAAATTAGATTTAGGTATTAAGTCATTACTGTAAAACATTTGCAGCATCTGGTAGATGCCCTTATACCGAGTGTCTTATACCGTGACTTAGATTTATCTCATTTATACAGCTGAGAAATTGAGGGCTAAGGGCCTTGCGCATAGGCCTATCAGTGGCAGTTTGTTGATCCTGGGTATTGAACTCACAACCCTCTAATCAGTAGACGAAATGCCACTGAGCCACCACATTCCTATACTATGTTCTGTTAAGGATTTTTCATAGTCAATATTCAATGGCAACATCATCTCGAATGGTCTTACAAACTACAAAATAGAGGTTTGCTCGAATTATAGAAAAGTATCACTATGGTTATCTATGATTCAGAAATTTAAGTGCCAAGATGTTGTCTTATCGAAAGATGTAATTTATGAATCATGTGTCTTTCATACTTTTAAAAGATGGCTTATATAGTCACTAAAAGGAAAAAAATAAATGAATACACAAACATACAGTCACACATGCCAAGACACACAACATGCTTGGTGTGAAGTTTCATAGC
Organism: Tachysurus fulvidraco; assembly: GCF_022655615.1. Lineage (NCBI taxonomy): Eukaryota > Metazoa > Chordata > Actinopteri > Siluriformes > Bagridae > Tachysurus > Tachysurus fulvidraco. The sequence continues at coordinate 18,116,427 of NC_062522.1, forward strand.
TGTGTTTTACCCTGAAAAACTCCTGGAACCAATTCAGAAAATAGATCAAGACATCAGTAGAGAACCCTCTCTTCACCTGCCTTATTATCCTCTGCTCCCTCTCTGCCAATGCAGAGTTAGCCTTACCTTTCATGGTTCACCCTCAGGATTATCATAACAATCTACGTGATCTGATTACCCACCTTCCAGTTCATAGTCAAAGTCGTGGATCAAACAGTACCTCTGCCCTCTTCCTTTTCTCCCTGCTCATTAACCCTGGTGTGATGTTTTTCCTTCTCATTCTTTTCATCTCACTTAGTCCATGTTGCAACTTGTTCACTTAGCTGCACTCCAACTTTAAGTAATCTATCTGCATTTACTATAGGTCTTGCAAGCAAATGAAATCATATTACACTTTTCTGTTCAAGTTATTTAAGACCTTTGGATACATAGTGTATGCTACTATAGTGTTTTAATGCAATTAACTGGACGATATACAGTATAGATGAAAACTGGCAGAAACCCAGTTACTCAGGCCATGCAGCTTTCATAATTTACTCTCACAAACTGACCATGGCAAATGGTAAATCTAAACATTCTGTCACAAATTAGAACAAAGTGGTATTTGTGGTAATTGTATTGCTAAAATCAGCAGACAGAGTCCGGGTCAAAACCAGGAAGAATGTCACATGACCTTGTGCTACATAGAAAAAGCGCCTGACTAAAACACAGCATAGCATGTGGGCGAAGGTGTATGGGGTGGTGGTGGTGAACAATAAACACTTTACATAGACAGTGCTTGGAAGAAAACAGAAAGCAGGTGAGCTGGAAATCAGGTGGGTATGAGAGGTGTAATGTTAATGTCAATGCTAATGTAATGCTCAGATCAGAGTGAGCTTTGGTGGCTCCTGGATTGTACTGGACTGACAAATTATGAATATTGTTTTAACTCTCGAATATATATATATTACATTGAAATGCTCTTATTAGAATTAATTTAGACATTGTCCAGCCAGTGTCCATAGGGTGTCCTAATGTTCAATGCACAGGAAAAATACACATACAGATGGTTACGATTTGTCAGATGTTAATGTACCTTGTCATTAAGTGAAAGACAATTAATTCCTCACCATTGCAGTGGGTGATACTAATGAAGGTTGATTCTGTGTCGTGGCCTTCTCCATGGGATTTAAATGAGGACAGAGAAGCAGACGTGTCCTTGTCAACTATGCGTCTTTCACTGAAAAGACCTTTTCTGCCTGTCAGCACCTTTCTAAATGTGCCCTCTTGCTGATTACGTACACAGCTAAACAAAACACTTTTACAGGTTTTTACTGAAACCATGGTGACTGGAAGATAACTCGCTTTCAAAGATGAAGGATTGTTTGGAGATTCTGGCCATTTCATTGTATTAGCCCAATGAACATGCTCAGAGCTGCTGGTTATCCTAAAATCTAGCATATTGATACTAATTGGAATATTTGACCATTAATACTTAAATGATTTGTCTGTGTTCATTTTGTTGTTGTTGTTGTTGTTGTTGTTGTTGTTGAAATGGGTATGGTACAGACGTGCTTATCGTGGCACTGGACTAATGCTTCATTATAGCCATATGTTTCTGAAGGACACTTGCTGACATTTAGATCCGAGTGGATAGTGAGGGGTTTTCATGTTCATTGTGGGAATCTTGGGCATTTCTTTCTTTATGCCTGTAATTCTGGTGAATGTGAGGCATTTATGACTTGTCTGCAATTTACTGGTTGGAATTAGAGATGTATGGCTGGCTATGATAGACAAGCTGCTTTTTATTCCATACATTTTTTATAATATTAAGATTTTTTACATTTAAAAAAGAATTTTTATTTTTAATGGTTCAGGCACAAGTTTGGTCTATCAAACACATAATAAATCATTTTCTCCTTACTGGATCGATTGATTTAAACACAATGCACTGAACTGTGTGTGTGTGTGTGTGTGTGTGTGTGTGTGTGTGTGTGTGTGTGTGTGTGTGTGTGTGTGTGTGTGTGTGTGTGTGCCTCCATGTGTGTGTACATAAATCCAATGATTTATTCATAAAGTTTTCAGTCAGTGACAGGGAGGAGAAACAGCAGTTTAAAATGGCTGTTCAGAGAACAGTGACATATGGATTACAAATAGAGACAGCGATTGATTCCCTGAAGTCGTGGGGCCAGCAAAGCATGACTGGACCTGTCTGGCGCTGGGCCAGGCAGCTGATGGCTCTGCTTGTGGAATTTGTCAAAGTCATCCTCAGTTTCTGGTTGTTGGACAGCACATCCCAGAGCAAGAGAAAGTTGAAATTCAGTTTCATAATAATTTATCCCCTCATATGAAATATGAACTGGTGTCTCATGGTAATACAATTATTTGTTACATGAATGAGTAGTAAGCTATGGCAGCTTGTCTTTAGTGTTAATCTGCTTTGTGATCCTTTTTGTTGTATTGTATAATATTATAGTGCATCACTTTTTATAGTATAGTGCAACACAATAAAAAAAAAAGACTGCTATGTTTGCATACACTCACCATTCACTTCAGTAGGAATGTGCACCTTCAAATTTGTCAGTTAATGTTCAGGCCAACCATCAAAATAAGGAAAACCTGTCATCTCTGTGGCTTTTACTGTGGCATGGTTTTTGGTAAAGGAAGTTTACAGTACAGTTTACAGTAAAGTCAGATACACATTCATGCCTCAGATTCCTGTTTTAACTGACATGAGTGGAACCCAATGTGCTCTTCTGCTGTTGTATCCTAACTTTAAGGTTTGATGTTTTGTGCATTTAGAGATGCCTTTCTACTCCACAATGTTACAAAATGGTTATGGGAGTTAATGAAGCTTTTGTCAGATCAAACCTGTCTAGCCATTTTCCTCTGACCTCTCTTATCAATAACGTTTTTTCCACCTACAGAACTGTTACTCACTTAATGACTTTACTTTGTCGTACCATTCTGTGTGAACTACTCTGTGTGTGTGTGTGTGTGTGTGTGTGTGTGTGTGTGTGTGTGTGTGTGTGTGTGTGTGTGTGTGAGTGTGTGTGTGTGTGTGTGAAAATCCCAAGAGATCAGCAGTTTTTTTGAAACACTCAAACCAGGCAATCTGGTATCCACAACCATGCCACAGTTGTCACAGAGATCACACTTTTTCCCCATTCTGATAAATGATGTGAATATTAATTAAAGTTCTTGACCTGTATCTGCATGATATAATGCATTGTGTTGCTGCCACATGATTGTGCCACATGCAGGTGTACAGGAGTGTCTTTTAATGCGGGCAGTGAGTGTATACTGCATATGTTCGAGGGCTCAAATATGACATGGCATTTTATTAGCCCAAATTTGAATGTTCTCTTTCCACCATGCAGTAAATATCTGAGTTATGCATCACAAATAGAGAACTGGCCTGATTTGCATGTAGATGTAATTGATTTGTGGGAAAAGATGGAAGAATGAATTCATTCCTGCTCCCTATTTTTCTCTCACAACATCCATCTAAACCCCCCCCCTTCCCATGCCTTTTTTTCCTCTCTCTTAGTTTCTCTTTTTTTGTCTATCCTTCATTACCTATCTAGTCCCCAGATGACACAGTGGTAATAGCTTGGCGCATACCGGTAAACAGTTTTGACAAATTAAAATCACCCAGAGCTCAAACTAAAGGCTCGGTTGGGTATTGTGTGTGTGTGTGTGTGTGTGTGTGTGTGTGTGTGTGTGTGTGTGTGTGTGTGTGTGTGTGTGTGTGTGTGCGTGTGCGTGTGAAAGGACAATACCAAGTTTGCTTGTTCTTGCTGTTCGCCCTTTTTATCTCCTCAGCCCCAAAGCTATTAGCACATACAAATTCATACTGCACGGTAAGACCAGTGCTTAAAATATCTTCACGAAAGATCAAAAGGGTGCTTGACAGCTAATGCTGCTGTCAGCCTCCTCATAACCCATCAGAGGTGATTGAAATACACAATTCCAGCCTTGGCACTGTGGTGCTGTTGCAGGAAACCAAGTATGTTACCCAGTTGCGCTTATGTGTTGATGATGGATGGATGTGACATTCATCATTTACATCACTTACAAGTCTCCTTTAGGATGAGTGACACTATGCATAAGCGCGCAGAAAAAATGTAACTTCAGCAGTTTTGTCCGACAAACTGTTGTCCATGGCAATGAAGCAAAGATAATTTAAATTCATAATCAGATTTTTTAAAAGAGTCTGAATATGGAAAGTGCATAGTAGTTCAGGTTTATATAAGTGCAACTGAATTAAAATAGTTTTTATCTGCCTTTTTTTATTATTTTATATTTGCACAATAGTTTTACTTAGTTTTCTGTGTGGGTCTGTTAATTTTATGCTTATTGTATTCTAGGTTTAATCATATGAACTCTGCAGATGGTTTGGAAGTTTCTTTAGAGGTCTTTAGAGAGAAATGAATAAGTACACTGCACATTGTTTAACATATGTTGCAATGGAGAAAATAATGTTACAGTGTCACTCAAACTGTAATTATCCTGTATACTATGGTAACATTATCATTTTCTCCCCAGTTTTCTGAGATCTGTAAAGCCAGTCACTACATTATCCTACTTTTTAAATTGTTGCTCATGTGGTGTCAAAAAGAAGAACACACACCATGGAAAGCACTATCTGTGTCCTCTTCCACATATATGTGTTCACAGAAAACAAAATTGGCGAGTTTCTGTCTGACTGAAGGGGACATGATTGGTGGTTATACTCTCCCAGTGGTAGGGCTAACTCTTTTAAGTTTTACCAAACGTACATTGTGTCCAATTGTTTTCTACATTATATTTACTATATTTACTACTAACACACTTCTAAAGTAAGTTGTGTGAAATGTGTGCCTACTTAAATTCGCAGTGTCCGCTAATGTTATGAGCTTATTTTGACTTGAATCTTTATTAGAAATGAAATTATAAATAGAATCCTAATAGAAATACTGTGCCTGTGGTATAAATATACCAGTGGTATATTACATTTATTCATTCCCTTAATTTAACACAATAATTTTCACAAAAATGTTCCATTTTCTGAAGATAGTTAAAAAGACATCAGCTAGAAAATAGCAGTCTATTAGTCTCTAATAGCTTCATTTTTACAGGAACTATAGTACATCCAAGCTCTGTGAACACGTAGTAATAGCAACAACCTATTACCACAGCAACATCTCTTAACTTTCGGCTCAACAAAATCACTTTCCATCCAATGCCCCATCTATCTTCATTTCCTATCTTGACACATTGACAGGGGCTTCCATCATGTCTCATTATTGGTGCATGAAGTTAGATGGCAGAACCATCCGGACCTCTGCAAAGGCATTAATCTTTAGTATCCTCTTTGAACATGTCACAGGGACATTGTAGGTGTTGAGAGATCATCACAGTGTAATGAGTAATTAAGTGTGGATGATGCATACATAATTCAGATATAAGGATTGATTGCTGTCAGGTTCAAGTAATAATGCAATCAGCAGATAAAATTTTGGATTTATAGTAAAAGAAGTACACATCCTGTAAAAAGGAAGTACTCTGTTCTTATTTTTATTCATAAAGTACATTTGGTATGTAATTGATGAACAGTCTTAGTCTATCGGACTCCAATATTATCAGTGAAATCTTCTCAGGAACAATGGCATATCTTCAGATATCACTTAAAATTATTTTGACTATAAAACCTTTAATGAACTTTTTATTTATTGCAATGATTCTACAGTGGTTCTTGCAATAGTTCATACTGTAGTTAGCAATGTAATTTTATTTGAAAGCCGTTTTGACAGAGATTGCGTAGGATTGGGTCATCAACAGTTCAGATGAAGGGTCAATAAACATAAGCTAGATGTTAATCGTGATGCAGGCTATATCGTCAGATTATGTGTAAACAAATATTCTAAACCAGAATATTTTGGAATATAATGGTGTTACCCCAGATTATAAAAACATACATAGAATGGTAGGGAGAAGCAACACTGGGGCTGATTTTATTCTAGCCCAGAATGTAGTTTAATGTAGTCTATCAGTGATCATCATGTCAACTGATAACACAGAAAGAAAAGGCCCCTAGATTTAATCTCAGTTTGGACTAATATTTTCTCAGCCCATGTCACTGACACATCTGTAGCACATCTTCAGCAGAGATTGAGAAGGCAAAGAAAAGAGAGAAGTGGCCTATTTATTCTACATTCTTTTTTTTCTCAAAGTTCCTTTGGAGGAGAAACTAAAAGTAAATAGATTAACACACACTGTGTAATCAAGCAAACAACATGGAGCAAACCAAATAGGTTTATTGTTGATTTATTCAGAGCAATAAGATTTTATCCTGACCATATGACTGTATGGTTTGAGTTTGTGGGTGAATGATCTTGGCTGCTTCTGCAAAAAAATTGTACGTGATCTCGAAATTTTGTTACGAGAGTGCAAACCCTATTTTCTCTATTTTGATTTGTAATTTATTTGCACCTTAATATACTATCAGAGCAAGGTTATATTTGTCTGTTTTACTTCACATGAGATGCTACTAAAATGTTGATTCTTTTCATTGGCTACATGTATACATTGTGGTCAAAAAACGTGTGTTTAAATGACAATAAAAACATATTCAATTTTCTTTTTTATCTCTTCCTCCAGCCTCACCGCAGCCCCAGGAAGGTGACCCACAGAGTTCCAAGAGATTCAAATATTAGCACTGACATTGAGAAGCATCTCCATGGGCTTCTGTTTATTTAAAGTACACTGAGGAAGAGAGTGAGCATTGATCAAAAAAAAAAAAAAATGAAGAAAGCAAAAAAAAAAAGAAAAAGAAACCGGTGCACCGCATGGGTCATCTGCCTGATCTGAGCTGGTGTGACTCTCTTTGACTTCAATTAACTCCTGAGGGAGGTTTCCCACTCGATGTGTGATCTTTATCACTGGGGCTGCTTCTTAGATCAGTATCGCTGACCCACAGGGAAATGGAGATGGCTGGCTTGACAAAGGACAGAAATCGGCTCTATTTTTGGGCCTGTCCCTCTGTCCCCTAACAATGTTGCCTCAACACTGACAGCTGTGACCTTGAACAGGAAGTTAGCGTTAGTGGAAGCTCAAGGTTTACACAGCTTCAGAAAATAGGGAGCATGACATCAAAAAGAAGAAGCACTCAGCAAGAAGTGAAGTGAACACAGTATGCCACTGGAGCACATGTTAAAATGCCAAACAGTATTGAGTGCTGTACAGACACTGGCTTCACTCCAGTAAGTGACTCTGTTTGAGTATCTCACTGGTGGATTATGGGAAATGACACACCACTCCACCTGAGAAACCAGTGGATTGAGAGTGTAAATATGCTGAAGCAAACATTTGAACAACTTCGTATCAGGTGGAGAGAGAAAAGAGAGCACAGATGGGATTGGGTCTCCTAGTCTGGAGAAGTACACACAGGTGAGGAGCTATTTTTTGCTTAGTGTGGCTTTTGGCCACCAAGGCTAAATTACTCTCCCCTGCATATGAATGGCAACGGAAATGCAAATCTTTGTCTCTGTCTCTGTCTCTGTCTCTCTCTCTCTCTCTCTCTCTCTCTCTCTCTCTCTCTCTCTCTCTCTCTCTCTCTCTCTCATTGCTGCAACTTCTCTGATGAGTAATTCAAAATCATTGTTTGTACTGACTATATGATATTTAATGTAATTACACTGAGGATTCACATGCAGTGTTTTCCCCTACAGGTTCATAATATTGATGAACCTCAGTGGGTGGCAGGATTGTGGATTCCGCTAATCGCAGAATGTACCACTGTGAAAATCACACTCAGTAGACAGATTGAGGAATGTCAGGCCCTGCTCAATACTTTTTCAATATTATTAAAGACTGAGCACCTGCTGTATATTATAGTATTATAGAGACTTTCATGAAGGTCATTAATCTTGGTGGTCAAAAGATACTGGACTAGAGAGAGAGAGAGAGAGAGAGAGAGAGAGAGTACTAAAACACGAGGAGAGTAAAGATGTACTATTCTCATAAAGAATCTGTTGCTCATCAACTGTCTATGCACTGTTCGAATCACAAATGAGCAATCAAAGAAAGGTAAGTAAGAGGACCTGAGCACCTGAGCCAAATACTTTTCTGCCTGTAAACACAAAATAAACAAGATATGAAATAATATAAAGTATGACTTTCTGAGTTGAAGATCAAACTCCAGAATCCTACTAGTACTTCATTATTAGATGGGTTGGCAACAAAGTTGAGGAACTTAATGATACAGATTGGTGTAAGCTTCATGATAGATGGCTGAGATACACTTACTGTACAGTAGCTGTCAGAAAAATGGCAGTTTTTAACTTAATGAAGTCTTGCCTGGCTCATAGCAATAACCTGTTTCTGTAGACAACTATGTTGACAACATGAAGCTATGGCTCAAGCTTAGCTACACTGATATTACTAACAACTTGGTTATATTCATGGTGAAGTGCAAAAGGCTTCTTTTACACATCCAGAGCAACTTACGTTTCTATCTTATTTTATACAACTGAGCAATTGAGGGTTAAAGGCCTTGCTCCTGGTCCCAGCGGTGGTAGCTTCATGGTCCTAGGATCAAACTCACAACCTTCCAATTGGTAGCCCAATAACTTAACCACTAAACTACATCACATCACACTATCAGTATCAGTGTCAGTATCATTGTCAATATCAATATCAGTAACATTGTCAGTATCAGTCAGTATCAGTATCAATGTCAGTATCATTGTCAATATCAGTGTCAGTATGTGTCAGTATCAGTGTCAGTATCAGTGTCGGTAACATTGTCAGTATAAGTCAGTGTCAGTATCGGTATCAGTATCAATTTCAGAATCAGTGTCAGTATCATTGTCAATATCAGTATCAGTATCATTGTCAGTATCGGTATCAGTATCAGTGTCAGTATCATTGTCAATATCAGTGTCATTATCAGTATCAGTGTTGGTATCATTGTCAGTGTCAATATCAGTCAGTGTCAGTATCAGTGTCAGTATCAGTGTCCGTGTCAGTATCAGTGTCAGTGTCAATATCAGTATCAGTATCATTGTCAGTATCAGTCAGTGTCAGTATCGGTATCAGTGTCAGTATCATTGTCAATATCAGTGTCATTATCAGTATCAGTGTTGGTATCATTGTCAGTGTCAATATCAGTCAGTGTCAGTATCGGTATCAGTATCAGTGTCAGTATCATTGTCAATATCAGTGTCATTATCAGCATCATTGTTAGTGTCGGTATCATTGTCAGTGTCAGTATCAGTCAGTGTCAGTATCAGTGTCAGTATCAGTCAGTATCAGTCAGTGTCAGTATCGGTATCAGTGTCAGTATCAGTGTCAGTATCAGTCAGTGTCAATATCAGTATCATTGTCAGTATCAGTCAGTGTCAGTATCAGTATCAGTATCAGTGTCAGTATCATTGTCAATATCAGTATCAGTATCAGTGTCAGTATCATTGTCAATATCAGTGTCAGTATCATTGTCAATATCAGTGTCAGTATCATTGTCAATATCAGTGTCAGTATCATTGTCAATATCAGTATCAGTATCAGTGTCAGTATCAGTGTCAGTATCAGTAACATTGTCAGTATCAGTCAGTGTCAGTATCGGTATCAGTATCAGTGTCAGTATCATTGTCAATATCAGTATCAGTATCAGTGTCAGTATCAGTGTCAGTGTCAGTATCAGTAACATTGTCAGTATCAGTCAGTGTCAGTATCGGTATCAGTATCAGTGTCAGTATCATTGTCAATATCAGTATCAGTATCAGTGTCAGTATCAGTGTCAGTGTCAGTATCAGTAACATTGTCAGTATCAGTCAGTGTCAGTATCGGTATCAGTATCAGTTTCAGTGTCAGTATCATTGTCAGTGTCAATATCAGTCAGTGTCAGTATCAGTGTCAGTATCAGTGTCAGTATCAGTGTCAATATCAGTATCAGTATCATTGTCAGTATCAGTATCAGTGTCAGTATCATTGTCAATATCAGTGTCATTATCAGTATCATTGTCAGTATCAGTGTCAGTATCAGTGTCAGTATCAGTCAGTGTCAGTATCGGTATCAGTATCAGTGTCAGTATCAGTGTCAGTATCAGTGTCAGTATCATTGTCAATATCAGTGTCAGTATCATTGTCAGTCTCAGTAAGTGTCAGTATCGGTATCGGTATCAGTATCAGTGTCAGTGTCAGTATCATTGTCAATATCAGTGTCATTATCAGTATCAGTGTCGGTATCATTGTCAATATCAGTATCAGTATCATTGTCAGTATCAGTCAGTGTCAGCATCAGTGTCAGCATCAGTGTCAGTATCAGTTATAGCAGTTATAGTATCGGCTAGCAGATAGAGTATCGGGTAGCAGTATCGGCTAGAAGTTATAGTATCGGGTAGTTTGATCCTAGGAGCACCAAGCTACCACCGCTGGGACCTGGAGCAAGGCCTTTAACCCTCAATTGCTCAGTTGTATAAAATAAGATAAAAACGTAAGTTGCTCTGGATGTGTAAAAAAAAGCCTTTTGCACTTCACCACGAATATAACCAAGTTGTTAGTAATATCAGTGTAGCTAAGCTTGAGCCATAGCTTCATGTTGTCAACATAGTTGTCTACAGAAACAGGTTATTGCTATGAGCCAGGCAAGACTTCATTAAGTTAAAAACTGCCATTTTTCTGACAGCTACAGTAAGTGTATCTCATCATCTAGCCATCTATCATGAAGCTTATTACACCAATCTGTATCATTAAGCATAAAGCCATAGTGCTACATAGCTAACATTATCATATATATGATTAGCCAACCAGATCACCAGATATAAGGAGTGTATTTTTTGGTATGTACTTTTCTTACATGATTGCTGGTAAAAACAAAATCTTTTTCTGTGGTCAGTGTGGCACACCGAAGGCATATTGGTTAGTAACTGATAAAAAGGATGCTGTTATCAAATCCTGCTACGACCAGCATCAAATGTGAAGAGGATGTGAATAAATTTTCTTTGTTGTATTTTAGATTTATTTTAGGATTGCATTACATGAATTTTAAAGGAACAAACAGTGTTAAAAGTCACATTTCGCTCAGTACATGAGCACTTTTGGACTTGCATGGATCTCATGGATATGATTCCGAAGTACGTGTAAAATATATATATTTTTACTGGTTTATTCTATAGAATGTTTAGTAAAATTTTAGGGTATAAAAGTATAGTAAGAGTATTTGTATTTGTCCTTTCAGTAAATCCATTACTACATTTTATTTTGGCCTGTAATGGAGTACATTAATTATAGATTTAAAGTCAGCATAAGCACAGTTAAATTTAGATTATTATTGTCATTATAACATTTAACACCTCAATGTTGTTCTGGTTCTTCATTGATTAATCATTTTGGTGTGCCTAAATATAGGCATAATTAAGGTAATGTCTCTGTATGAAATTTACATTCATTTCCATTTAGTGTGTCTGGAATGCTGCCATTCATCAATATGTATCAAAATACTCAGCCTTAGTGTATGCCCAGAATCCTGGAATACGGAATCAGTCCTGCTAGCGTCACTCTGGGGACACATAAACTTCTCAGTCTCTCAACTTTTGTCCCAACTGTGGCACATGATTAATATATCTCACTCTCACTCTCACTCTCACTCTCTCTCTCACTCTCTCTCTCACTCTCTCTCTCACTGTTGTGGCACATCACCACTGGGAGCATCCCCTGTCTCTACCTCATCTACTTTTGCCCTGATCACGTCCTTGATCAGCATGTAATGGTTTCGAAGTCATTACTCATGTGGTGTGCTTTTTATTTGCATGAGTAAATACAATAATGAGCACAAGACCTTAGTGGTCAGGTTTAAAATAGATATATCATTACATATATATAATATAGCTGGTAATGATATTTATTCATTTAGAAACATTGGGTTGAAGCAGGAAAACCACTTTTTTTGCAGTTTGAACGTAAATGTTTTTATTACAGTAAGTCTTGCAAATCAATGCAAATGAGAATTCCTACTTAATATGAATTGGGTTAAACAACATGTGCTGTTTCTTTCTTTATTGCTGTGTTTTTCAGTGAAAGCCTTAAGTCCCCTGACAGCTTCCAGTACAAACATATTAACACTGTATTAGTGGCGAGCTAATCTTTGCATAAAGCCTGTGTATGCTATACATCAGCCTGCCTCGAAAGCAAACTGCAAAGAAGTGTCTTGTAGGCCCAATCAAACAAACAGTTCATAATATAGTATAATCTAATAGCAGTCTTATTTTCCTAGCCTCAGCTACAACCACAAACTTAATAAACAGGAAACTTCATACACAACTCCCTTTAATATACTAGTGCATTGCCATGGGCACCCCATCCACCATCAGGTAATCAGTTCAAAGCACTATATTTAGCGTCACCAACAGACAAATATCTTTCCTGAAAAGACTCTCAACAGAAATGATACATATGAAGATCTTTGGAAGTTCTCCTAGATGCAGATGCAAGCCCACATGAGGCTTACATTTGCATTTAATATCATCATTATCAAATTTTTGCTGAAGGGCACTTCCTCCACTACCATTTACAATGCCATGCTTTCAGAGCCCATGCAGATGATCTCAGATCCATTTGCATAAGTGTAACATAAAATATTTTATGTGCATGAAAGCAACTAGTGATGTTAAATGTAAGATCACCAAATTATACAGACTGAACACTTTGCAGAATTAATTTGATGACATATAAAATCATACAGTATACATAATTAAATATTGTGTTTTCTAAGGAAAGAAAAACTAATGTACAGTGTAGAGCTCATGTTGAAAGCCAGTGGTAAATATTCTCTCTATTTTGTAATTACAAAAATCCAAAATGATTTATAATCAATCCAGTTCACAGACTCCTCTACAGTACGTACAGTACTTACTACACCTTCGATTTTCTAAAGACTAATTGTGGAAACCTGAAAGACTTTGTCATTAGTATTCACGTGTAATAAAGAATTGTAAACTGGAATGAACAAATAATAATAATAACAACAACAACAACAACAACAACAACAACAATAATAATAAAATCATCATCATTAAAAAAAAAGAATCTGGAAATTTGTTATGAACTGTTTATTTTTGTAAAGTTTTAGAAACTTTTGACAGAAAGTTTTAGAAAGCACTTGGTTGAGACTCGAGGTATGCATTGGGACTGGGATCCCATGGGATGCAACAAAAAGTCACATTCATCTGGTCACAACCGTGCAGCCGGATGTAAAGCTCATGGGAACTGCACAGTGCTGTGGGATACATTTGCATTTACTGTTCATTGTCATGGTGTTTTAATTACTATACTAGTTATTTATATTTTCTGAAATTATGATGAACCACAAAATACTGTGACCAGGAAGAAAATAAAAATAATAACCACATGAGCAGTATTAAAAAAAAGCTATACATCTATATTGAGTACAGTATATTGGTATATCCTTTTATATCCATACCAATTATGAACTCAATTGATGTAGCTGAGTTCAAGGAACTGTCAGAATTCACAGACCATACTGACAGTACTGATATTTCTACAGCAGATTTTTTCCCCCCACTGTTTTCCAGAGCTCCCCGGGGCCATAATGGTAGAAAAAAAAACACCTTCTGGTTTAGGCCTTGGGATTCCCTAGATAGTATTTTTTAACACTGCCTTTCCACCATGTTGGTGATTGGCAACTTTTGGCAACATTTTAAGTTACAGTTTCTACAACTCTTATTTTTTAGGAATAGTGTTCGGTCACTTTTAGTTCAGTTAACCATGACATTTGCCACAATATGTTTCTAACAATTAATGTATGTTATTTGATAACTAATAAAAAGCTGGCTTTGATTAGGTGAATAACAAATCAGATCAGTAACAGTTAAGCCTCATAAATGCACACACAATATCCATAGGTGCACCTAAATCTCATGACAGTTCTGTAACAAAGCTATGACATTTGTTTCTCAAAAATATGTTGACTGTTGTTTACCAGTGTATTTTTAGTTGGTACTTTACATTACTTATGCTAACATTACTTAAATTAAAATTATATTAAGAGTACTAGATAGCTAGCAAATAGTATCTCAGTCAGTTATGACTTGAAGCTGTAGAATTTTGTCCTGATAATGGTAAGATCAATATATTTGTGAAAATGATAAACTTAAGTCGCAAATTTGAGACTTGCTATCTAGTACTCTTAATATAATTTTAATTTAAGTAATGTTAGCATAAGTAATGTAAAGTACCAACTAAATTGAACACCGTTCCACCGGTGGAACACTACCGCTAGGGGCTGAAGCTGCATAATTTCATTGTAACTTTTAAGCATTAAATCCTCTAAAAACACGAAAAAACTTATGTTTCTAGTAAAGTTTATACTCTCAATATTTTTTTAAGCCCACGCACAAAGCATAATATGATTCATAGCCGTCATACTCTTAGAAAAAATTTTTGGGAGAAAACTGACCTAGGTGGCGCTAGACCAGTTTTTCCTTACCTTTAGACGCATCCCTTTCTTCACTGGGGTAATATATTCCAAAACAAATATTCCACAAAAATCCACACAGGTCCAAGGAACTGAAATCTGTAAGCCTTTTAATCCAAAACGCTTTGGTCGCGCCGCAAATATTCCGAAAAATTGGAAACAGTGGTGCGCCACCATCTTTGTTTCGGCTCTAACTTCTCATTGGGGTATTCAAAAATTCTAAATTTACGTCATATTTATAGCCCAGGGCGCAACGAATCAAACAAGCCCTCACTTAAGCCAATCGGTGCTTGTATTGCAGAGATAGACGGCTGAGAAGCCAATGAGGTCAGACATCATTTTTGGGAACCCGCCTTTGACTGACAATTACTCCTTCCAATAGCAATGAAATTGGCCGGGACCTATACAGCTCTTTAGCCAATAAGGAGACGATTCCAACGGTATGCCACGACCCGCCTCTCTAATGCTGGCTTCTGCGCGAAAATCGTGCGCGATGGGTTTATTGCGCAATCCTTGAACTTTTCACACTCTCACAGCTCAGGGTGTCAGGTTACAGGCCTCTTTACACAGCAGAATAGTAGAGAGAGAGGCTGTGCTGGTTTCTGGCCATTTAAACTGAGCATGCAGTCTTTTAATTCAAAGTTATACAGTAAACAAGTAAACAAGAAACACATGACCGGATGGACATGTCCGTAGAAAAATAGTGTTATTGAAGCCATTTTTGGGTCTTTTGACTTGATTTTTTTTTTGGTGAAAGCCAAGACATGTGGCTATGACCCTCAGGTGTTAAATGTTACCTAACATGTTCCAGAGAAATAAGATAAATTAAAAACCTCAGGCGAAAATCAAAATTTTCCATTCTAGCCTCTGTAACTTTGTGTCAGTAAGGCCTAGAATCAATCTGACACTTGTATCTGAAACTAGAGAATCACTTCTTTCCAATGAGACCAGGCTCACCCCTGTGTGTTAAAGTATGTGGGAGCTGTATCACTTTTTGTTTTGTATACAATTTCGTCCGATCGTTCGTGTGCGATAACAGGTTAAAAAAAGACTCGACTTGACATTCATGACTTGAGACTTGACTCAGGCCTTGAGCTAAATGATTTGGAGATGGGGACTTGACTTGACTTGAGTCAGACTTAAGTCGCAAATTTGAGACTTGAGACTTGCTTGACAAATATTAAAAAAGACTCGACTTGACTTTGACTTTACATTCATGACTTGAGACTTACTTGTGACTTGCACATGTGTGACTTACTCCCACCTCTGTAAGCAAGGTTAGGGTTTAAATCATTTTGAGAGAAATTCCCTTTAACATCTGCTTAAGTCAATTAAAACAAGTTAATGTAGGGGAAAGGGTCTTAATGTATAATGAAAAATGATGCCAATAAATGCAGGTGAAGGTTAAATACATGTACTAATGATTTTAATTAAATAATTGATTCCAGTTTCTAAGGTTGATGTAATTGATTCCAAACAGTGAACTTTAGTTAAACTGTTCGAAATGTTCTCTCCCTCACAGTATTTTACGCACCCAGCTTTATATAAATCTCTAGAGGTATAATCTGATGCTTTTCACTAAAATGTACTTTAACAGACTCAGAGGCATCCATTTAACTTTTAAGCGTGTACCATATAATCAGTGTCAGAAGCTGTTATTTAAATTGAAATGTACCCTATAAATTCTCTCAGTAGAGTTTATTTAAGTCTAAGCATGTAAAGTGGAACATGTCTTAGTGTTTTTTATGAAACTTTAAACATGGACCTTATAAAATGGTTTCTGTTAATCCAGTGGTTTATTTCAAACAAACAAGCAAACATACTAATTTTAATTGTTGGTTGCGATGGATTAATTTACATATGTCTAAAGAATATGCCCCAGAAATATAATAATCACATTTAATTGACTGATTTCATTAAATTTCATTATCACTGGCCCACATTTCTGACAGCATTGCCAAGTACACAATGTCAAGTACAGGGAAGCATTTCCTAAATCCTAAAACTATAGTACACTAGAAGATAAAGTAAAGTTTGGTGTCATGATTGTATTTTTTCTCACACAACATCTTCCAGTAGGTTATATATCTCTCACAGCATCAAAAACCATAATCAGGTTTATAAAATAAAACATGAAACCAAAAAAAAAAAGTGAGATGACTTCATGCACTCTATGCTATGTATATTGTAATCTTATAATCTAAAACCCTTCCAATTCTATTTCAGCTGTAGAGGAGAGAATAATACAAATACTGTACATGAATAATACAATTGACATATAGCATCAATAGATGACAAATAGTATGATGAATACTATTTTTCTTGTTCATCATTTTATTTTATTTTATTTTTTTATTTTCATTTATTCAAAACAAAAAAGAATAAAATATAACCAACTGAATGCCACAGGCAGCGGTAGGAAGGAAGGAACACTAAAGTATTATAATAAAATATAAATATCTATATATTAAAAGACACTGTATTTAGGTGGACCAGAATATAAAAGTAGGAAACGTTTTTCATTAAACGATGCAACTATTTAGGCTTTTTGACACTGTAAATATTTCTTAACAACATAACAAGCTGGACTACACTGAAAACTGAGAGAAATATTACAGAAAAAAATACCATTTCATCTGCCTCAATCCCTTTCTCTATTATTTGAGTTACAGATAGACCTAGAAGTATAGCAATGATGCCATAGTCTTCAACCTAATGATTTATCCATCTTTATATACAGCCCACTCTCAAAGGTCCCCATTTGACATTTGCGTGGTGCTTTATGACTCCTCAGAGACGAGGAATTGTCTCAAGCGCGCTGACATGGAAAGAGGTGTGTGCCTTCAGGCTATCTGTATGAAACCTTTCTTCATGCACTCCATGCTGCAGAGTGTGTACACTTTGCCCTTCGCCTGTGCGTATGTATGTGCGGGGTGTGTGAGCATGTGTGAAATCAGCTTATTTGATGTTGCCTGTAAATCTGTAAATGATTAACTCTCTCTGAATAATTTGAATTAAAATTCATGTATTTTTTTTATTCTAAAAATACAGGTATTCCAACATGCACAAATACATAATATATTACTTGCACTTGAACTATTTTTATCTTTAATTGCACCCAGACAGACTTTGGTTTTACAAATTCATTAATTCCAGATAATATGGTAATTAGTTAATGGTAATCTATCAGTTCTACCTACAGAAGATTAATACCAAGTTTTCAAATATCAATACAAACACCATTTTCACAAATAAAAGCTAAAAAATTGCTTTAACAGAATATTTGGGGAAGTTTGGAGAATGTTTTCACAGTAGCTCACAGGAACAAAAACCTCACCTACTCAGGTCTTTCTATGTATTTTTATCATTTTTGTCATATATTACTACACCTCAAACAATTACTTTGCCTGACAAATGACTGCCTACTTTGCTTGCTAATTAAAAGCTCAGTATTCAGAATCTGTCCAATTTTCTGATTTGCTTTGAAATAATCTTTGCTTGCTTGCATTTAGAGATCCTGGCTTAAAGGGTGTCATTAATGTCTTATTTTTCCCTGCCACTTCTACAGCCTTAATTCTTACTTAATCCTATATGAACATTACTGAAATAAAGTATTAATACGGTGGCCGAGAAGTGCAAAACACATGAACAAATCCGAAAACACATGAACAAATAAGAAAACAAAACAACAAATCCGAAAACAAAACAACAAATCTGAAAACAAAACAACAAATCTGAAAACAAAACAACAAATCCGAAAACAAAACAACAAATCCGAAAACAAAACAACAAATCCGAAAACACATTAACAAATCCGAAAACACATGAACAAATCCTAAAACAAAACAACAAATCCGATAACACATTAACAAATCCGAAAACAAAACAACAAATCCAAAAACACATTAACAAATCCGAAAACAAAACAACAAATCCAAAAACACATGAACAAATCCGAAAACAAAACAACAAATCCGAAAACACATGAACAAATCCGAAAACACATTAACAAATCCGAAAACATATTAACAAATCCGAAAACAACAAATCCGAAAACAAAACAACAAATCTGAAAACAAAACAACAAATCCGAAAACAAAACAACAAATCCGAAAACACATTAACAAATCCGAAAACACATGAACAAATCCGAAAACAAAACAACAAATCTGAAAACAAAACAACAAACCCGAAAACACATTAACAAATCCAAAAACAAAACAACAAATCCAAAAACACATTAACAAATCCGAAAACAAAACAACAAATCCAAAAACACATGAACAAATCTGAAAACAAAACAACAAATCTGAAAACAAAACAACAAATCCGAAAACACATTAACAAATCCGAAAACAAAACAACAAATCCAAAAACAAAACAACAAATCCGAAAACAAAACAACAAATCCGAAAACACAATGACAAATCTGAAAACACAACGACAATTCAGACAACCCGGAAACGGTATAGTTTGCGAATGAAAACTTACCGATCATCGGACTAGACACCTGTCACTCAAGCTATACAGGTATGGAATCCTATGTGTAATGTGTAAAGTTCTCCATTTAAATATAAAAAAATAACAGAATTAATCCACAGTAACACAGAAAACACATTAACAAATCCGAAAACAGATGAACAAATCCTAAAACAAAACAACAAATCCGATAACACATTAACAAATCCGAAAACAAAACAACAAATCCGAAAACAAAACAACAAATCCGAAAACACAATGACAAATCTGAAACACAACGACAATTCAGACAACCCGGAAACGGTATAGTTTGCGAATGAAAACTTACCGATCATCAGACGAGACACCTGTCACTCAAGCTATACAGGTATGGAATCCTATGTGTAATGTGTAAAGTTCTCCGTTTAAATATAAGAAAATAACAGAATTAATCCACAGTAATCCATTCCATCCATCCATCCATCCATCCATCCATCCATCCATCCATCCATTCCAACGTTTCCCTGCGGCAGACTGTTGAACTTCATGTATACCTTGAGTGACAGGTGTCTTGTCCAATGATCGGTAAGTGTTCCAATCACAAACTATAACAACCTCTTCCGGGTTGTCTGAATTGTCGTTGTGTTTTCGGATTTGTTAATGTGTTTCGTGCAACGACTCACACAACTCGGCCACCGTATATTAAATCTGGTACAAGTAAAGTCCAAGCCGTATCAGTTTTTATGGAATTTTAACAGTCTACATTAGAATAGAAATAAGAATTTCAATAAGAAATAAAATTCAGCCTTATGGGTTGAAAGGCAATAAAATATATACGGAATAAATAAAATAAAAATACTTGTGTTCAAATGTAATACGGTCATGGAGTTCAGTGATGTCTAGAAAGACTTTCTTGCTTATTAGGTGATTAAACATAAAACAGATGGAAGAGAATGGAAATTAGCCTACATTAATGATACCACAGTGACTGTTTTTACCTAGAGGCCTGTAGGATCAGGGCTGTGCTGGTTAAGGCCAGATCCGACAGGTCTCACACCAGCAGATCTGTGTGCCCAGTATTAGTACATAGGCAGAGGGTTTGAGGTCAGTGTGTGGTTGATTATTATTCTGTGCAGCTGAGCTGAAAGTCCCCTGCCTGCTGTAAGCTGCTGCTGTAAGGTCAGCATGATCACTCGCTCTCTCTCTCCCACTGCTGTGCGGTAAAACCCAGGCCATGGAGAAGGACCAGGCATTGTATGTGTGCTCAAAGTGTGTGTGATCTGCTGTCTGTAGTCAATGACCAATCACTAAAGGTTGAATGTAGCCCTATAAGTGGATGCTTTGACAAATGGCACCTTGTATAGATGGCCTTTATATGTTGCCTTATTAACAAAATACTTTAAAAAATCTAACTATTTTAAATTTATTTCTATTGGTTGTCAATAAGATATCAAACTTTAAAACTGCCTTATTACATTTTTCAATCTCTTTCACCTCTTCCACTTCCAGTCTCACAGACAGAAGTGTGATCTTCAAACCCTGCTTATTAACTTATAGCAATCATACAAGAGGTTATATTATTTCATAAGTGTTTGTGTGTGTGTGCGTGTGTGCCTGCGGGCATGTGTGTGTGTGTGTGTGTGTGTGTGTGTGTGTGTGTGTGTGTGTGTGTGTGTGTGTGTGTGTGTGTGTGTGTGTGTGCTTGATGGAGACCAAATATCCCCTCAAGGACAATTTTTTTTGGCTTGTATTCACTAAAATGAATTATTTAAGTATGAATTAAAGCATTAAGCATTAACTAACTGCATTCATAAGGATAGTAAGATAAACACGTCTGTGATCAAAAGGTGATCAAGATTATAAATAAATGAAAGGAATCAAGCTAAAAGACAATACTGATTGTAGATGCAAGGGGATATATACAGAGAGAGATTGTGAAACAGTGCAGGTTAATGAGTTTCTGTTGAAAGTAAAAGAGAGAAACTCCCAGAGGTCTGCAGTCTTACTGCATGTTTGTGAGTGATTAGGCAAGTAATTACACAAGCATGAACCTCAGCATAACCTTTCCTCCAAGAAAGATTGTTCTGTTACTGTTTTACTGCACACTGTCCTACTGTAATTTCTTTATAAGTGGTTAATGTTACAAACAGCAAAAAGTCAAAAGCACCAGTCAGCAGTTCTCTATCCTTTCTCCTTTTCTCTCTCTCTCTCTCTCTCTCTCTCTCTCTCTCTCTCTCTCTCTCTCTCTCTCTCTCTCTCTCACACACACACACACACACACACACACACACACACACACACACACACACACACACACACACACACACTAGACACTTGAATGTTAGCATATTTTGCTGCTGCCTCGATTGAATAATTGATGTCCCACACACTCTTGCTGAAAAAGGAGTAAGCTGTAGAGAAATTCAGATAACTTTTAAAATAAAAGAAAATTGACTGAAATGTAAAAAATAAAGACAGTAAAGGCCTGTTGAGGCACATTTACAGTTATGCAAAGAAGTTTGTGAACTCACAGGAATTATCTGAATTTCTACATGAATGGCTCTTAAACTGAGACCTGATATTCATCAGCCATAGAAATAAGTATAGACAGTCCAATTTAACAGCTCCCCCACAAATACACACCATTTATAGTGCAGTGTCTTTCTTGAAATAACATCCTTTTTGGTTTTTAAACAGTAACTCTGTTGTTTTATGGTGACATCAGCATTACAGTATATTAGCTGATGAATGATCTATTTCTTCTATACAGTAGTATATTAATTAATATTTTGTTAGGATTATTACTTAAACAGACTGTTTTGGATTACATTGTCAAAAAGAGATTTATTTATACTTTTAGAAATTCTACTGTATAAGTTTGTTGTTAAAGTAACACCTTAGTAAGTGAAAATTGCATTTCCTATTAGAAGATTCCAATAAAGAAAATATATGATTATTAAAAATAGTTACTAAATTCAGTCTTAAAATATTCTCACTTTATTGCCTAATAATGTTTCTAATTTTGGTATATACATATGTAGCTTATGCATCAGTAAGTCAAACAAGCTAAAAGTCTTATTAGAAATATAAGCTAGAACAGGAATAATTACAAAAAAATGTATGTACAAAAGTATTTTTGATAAGATTTTATTTACTATTGCACAGCAACATCCAGATGAAGAGGGCCAGTTAGCTAGTTATCTGATCTTGGTTTGCTCACTGTTTGTTTGTGGTGTCTCTGTCCATTTCATTTTATATTGAGGCTATAAATAATGGCTGTTATCTTTAAATGATCATACTTTCATTCATTCATTTTCATTTTCAACTGCTCATGCTGCTCAAAGGCACCGTGTATCCGATGCCAATCCCAGTAAATCTGGGTACATAATCATTCACACCTCGGGGCAATTTACCATAACAAAGCTGCTTACCTGCCTCCTTTTTAAAAGCAGGAGGAAAACGGAGAACACGGAGGAAATTCACATGAATATGGTGAGAACATGCAAAAATCTAAACTGGCAGTAAGCTGTGGTACGAATCAAACCAGGAACCCTGTAGCTTTGAGTCAACAATTTTACATATTGCACCATAGTCCTTTACTTTATTTTGGATATCCCTAACGCTCCACAACAGTTAATGTTACCAGCCCCACCTAGCAAAATAAGCCCAACTCTCTTATAAAATTTGCTTTGTTCTAACTAGTTTCAGCTCACTGTCATGTTGTATGACCCAGAGTGATGTTTAAATCAATGAAAGACATTCTGGCATTTATTTATAGACCTTACAATACACCACAAAGTGTCCTTAACTCCAAATCCTCATGTTTCAGTGTTATTGTGCACTGCTTTGCTCTATCAAACATAAGGCATAGGTTTATTAAAAAAATTGGCACTGAACATTGTTGCAGTGGAGTTGTGGGCCATGCAAATGGTCTTTAGAAAAGCTGAGAAGGGATACAATTTTGGCAAGGATTGGCTTCTTCTTTGCTCCCCTCCTATTGCATTTCTTTTTGCACTCACATAAGCACATTGGAAATGATGCCTGTAGATTGTTAAGTGTCACTCTGTTGTTTTTTTTTGTTGTTGTTGTTATGTTCTTTGAAAATTAGAGAGCATTGCACAAACCTAAACTACTCTACTCTACAATTTTCTCCAACATTGTTAGACATTATAGTAAGAGACTGAGATGTGGTACTCTCCCTAGCACTGTCTTCATTAAAATTGCATTTCAGGTGTGTATTTATAATTTAAGAGAAGTCCTAAGGCTCTGGGTCAGAGGGTCAGGTGGGTTCAAGCCCTAGCACTGCCAAGCTTCTACTGTTGGGCCCTTGAGCAAGGCATTTAACCCTCTCTGCTATTGGTTTAGTGTATTATGGCTGTTCCTGTGCCCTGGGCTATTCCCAACAAGCTGGGGTAGGTGAGGGGGTATTTTAAGAAGGCATTTTTTGTGGAAAAACTGTACAAAGTTTCATATGTTTCAACACAAAGCAGGAATTCTTGCATTTATTATTATTATTATTATTTATATTTTCTCATTTTTAATCATTTTGAAGTTACATTTACATTTATGGCATTTGGAAGGCCCTCATCCAGAGCGACTTACTGATGTTCAGTGTCACTTTTCTCATTTTTTTCTAAAATTCTTGAAGGCATTGATTATAATCAACTGTCTGTCTAGCTCTCACAGAACAACCTTCAAGATAAAGAGAGAAACTGACCTTTTGTATGTCTCTGTGAAGCTACATGCTGCAAGATCAGCCAAGCTGGTCAGCCTCATCTTCCTTGTCCTATCATCAGCATTTGATACAGTCAACCACAGGACTCTCTTGTCTACCATCAGGTGTCATGGAATTCATAGATCAGCGTGGGAATGGTTTGTTTCCTAAGTGAAAGTTTGCTCATATCAGGTAACACGGAGGCATCATCTGCTCCATACAGACTCTCCACTTGTGTCCCCCAGGGCTCAGTACTTGGTCCTCTCCTCTTCTCCCTCTATACTCACTCTCTTGGTATAGTTATAGCCTCGCATGGGTTCTCAGGTCAGGATCTTGTAATATCCCTACACAACAATCTGCTCTACACAACACTGCTCACAACCCCTGCTATGCATGGACAGTCAACTGTCCTTTTCCTTGCATGTTGCCAATGTGGCATGTTCATGTAGACTTCTTCTCTACAACATCAGAAGGATTCAGCCATTTTTATCTACACAGGCTGCTCAGGTGCCAGTCTCTTCATTTAATCAAAGACTTGACTACTGCAATGCACTGCTGACAGGTCTACGTACCTACCTACTGTACAGTACCAATTCGTCCCCTGCAAACAATCCAAAATGCAACTGCACTCGTACTGCACCTCAAACCCTATAACCTACAGTACTAGCACTGCTCGACTGGTCCTACCATCTCTCAGGGTAGGTAGGTGTACGTCAATACTCTTTTCTGTTCTGTCACTGAGGTGGTGGAATGAACTTTCCATATATGTCTGAACAGCTGAATCACTAACTTCAAACAACAAGTAAAGACCTACCTCTTTCTGAAACACTTTAACTATTTCCTGTCTGTTTTTATGTATTTAAAGGGGGGGGGGGTGTCACCAACAGAGATTTACGTTGGTATACTTAGTCCTTATGAACCAGTGTTGGTGTGTTTTTTGATGGAGACTTCAAAGCACTTTTATACATTGCTCTGGATAATGGTGTCTGCCAAATGCCATAAATGTAAATGTTGTTAATAAAAGAAATCTATTTAACAATGCAATTCTATAAATCTGCATTATTAGGTTGTCATTAGTGATCAGGGTACAGCATCCAAAGCAAAATATATTCTAAAGCAATATGGTACTTCAGTTCTCTTGTCTAACAGGCTTTTAGCTTGTGTTACATTTGTTTCATCTTCATTTTAATTACAGATAGTAGGGACGGTTTAATGCAGATCAGTTGTTTCCCTGCTGGGAACCTCTCTTAAATGTTTCTAATATAAGAATTATGAAAAATATCCTGCAGTGTGTTGGGAAGCTCATACTTGTGTTCTTATCAATACTGAGACAAGTAGCTGCTGCTCATATGTGTTTCTGCCACCTTTTTTGCCCTCATGTTAGTTGTTGACTACAAAGTTAAATACAATTTTAGGCAATTCAGCAAGAAGCCTTCTACATTTTCTCACTGACTAAAAACTCATTTGCCCATTTATTTTCTTCTGCATGTAACTAGGTTCGTTCCCTGAATTAATCTCATCCTCTAGTGGCTGTATTGGAATTCATTAGCCTCAATCCGTGACTAGTTTACATGAAGTATATTTCCTTGTCTGAAAATCATTACAATGCTGTCTGATGTCTGCACAAAAGAAGGAGCCAGGCATTTGCACTCTAACCAGTCTATACTTCTTGCGTTAGGCAGCATACTATCTATAACCTGCTCATTTTCTATGCACTGTCATGGCAAAACCATACAGCATATCCCTTTCTGAATTTTATCCACAAAAAGGACTTTACATTGTCATTATAGAGCATGTGAAGGCAACTAGTAATACTTTGTGCATTAACAATCAACTCTCATTTCATTTCTTGCTGTGATCTGACAACAGTTTCTTTAATTTTTTGGACCACTTGGTAAATACAAAGCTCAGTTCATAGATGAAAGGAGCTCATTCCACACACAAAATGGCTCTATCCATAAGCCTATGAATATCATTTCTGTGACACCAAGTTCATAATGTAACACTCTGTAATCATTCAGTACTATGAACCACAAATTTTGTCTACACTAGGGTTTTATAAAATATAAATAAAATTTGTGATATGTGTTTCAGAAAATCGGTTGGAGCGATAGCTGTCCAAGAGCAAGCACAGTGACATTTTTGGATATTTTGGCTACACAATCCTTGAAGCAAAATGAAACCACTGAATGTAATAGCAAGTTTGAATTGTAAATGAAACGAATTATAAACAATTTAAAATGACCCTGTATGATTTAAGTGGATTCTCCCGTATAAATGTATTACAGTGACATTCCCACAATGCACCTGGATCATTTGTATATGTATTTCAATATTTCATTTTAACCCTTTTTACCAGCAGAATGGAAATCAACTTAATGGACTTTTCTAATCAGCATAAAACAAATGAAATATTTTACACCTTCAAATTTTAGATGATTAGGAGCAAGCACTTGGGGCATCTTAGACAGCAGAAAGAGGATTGATAACATTTACTTTAAAGATATACACATCTCTGTCGAAAAAAATGAATTTTTCTATGAATATTTTGCCCTAAGTAGGCTGGAAAAAAATAACAAAAATACTTATGAACTACAAATTCTTTAATCACTGAGCGTCTACTTTCATACAAGCCAGTAATTACAGTAGCACTGTGCAGTTTGACATGACAAAGAAATTCAATGCTGAAACGGACACTCCAAAACAGGAAAAAAGAGCTAAGACCAAACTGAAATCAATTGAAAAACTGTATTTTTGCTGTTCATCATCATTACACACCTATAAATAGTAACATTGCCTGAGGTAACGATATGCCAAAATCTCATGAATTCTTTTAGGAAAATAAGATTAATGGGTACAGCCCGGTAGTTTGGTTGTAGTTGTATTATTTTAATACATTATTCAAAGCAAAGAACTGAGTCATTGTTAGCTTTGCTCATGAAGCACAGACAGTATCTATATCTGTCGAATATCTGTGAATGGTGAATATACAAATATGTATACATGTATATAAACTTAAATAATTTATGAGCAGATTCACGTCTATACCCGACATCTGTTACACCATTTACATTTACATTTACATTTACGGCATTTAGCAGACACCCTTATCCAGAGTGACTTACAACTGAGCAACTGAGCATAGTGGTGGTGACTTATTTGGCCTGTGGGAAAGGCTTAAGAGAAAGGTGTGAAATATAGAATTGTCCCATTATATCCTGTAGCCATGGTCAATTGAAATTCTATAGGGGGATTTATGTACAGACACACACACACACACACACACACACACACACACACACACACACACACACACACACACACACACACACACACACAGAGCATGCCTGAGGGTAATAAATACTGTAACCGTAAGGCCACCAATACAAATAAAATATTAATATTAATGAGTTTAGAAAAATAAATACTTAGCCAGCTTTACCATACAAACCAAGGATTTGTATGGATTCCAAAAATGTATTAATTATTTTATGTACATTTTCTTGAAAGAGGGAGGTTTTAGCCCTGTTAGCTTGTTTATACCATCCAGCCTTGGTGATGTATCAGGCATGTGGGAATATGTGAGATTTCTTTCTTAGATATTGTTGGTTTGCATGTTTTATCTGCAAATGTGGTGCATGAATTGTTCTCTTCACATTTTACATTTTCACACTTTACATTTAGGCATATAAACCAAATTTAGCTTGGTTTCTAATGGATTGTTTAATCAGTCCCTTCAGTAGATTACAAGAAGTATCTATTGCATGACATTTCACCAGTTCGACAACTTCAACAAAGTTGCATTGCAAACTTAAAAAAAATTACTTCAGCAAAATCAGGCACATTTGACCACGATAAAAAAGCTCCACCAAAATCTTGGAGAGACTGTATAATGAAAAGAAACAAATATTTCTTGATGAAGTTTAAACAGCAGTCGCTATATTATATTATATCAATCATGTTTTTTCAGGCTATTTAACTAAAATCTATAAAGGTCAAGCTATATTAATCTCATACAAATGACTAGATAAGCAACTAACTGAATGATTGACGATGCAGTTATTTTTTAATGCTTCAATGTTACATAAATAAGGCAATTGGAAATGATTATGTTTTGTTTTATACAGTACTGGCACTTCACTTTTGACCAGGCCATGGGCTCTGACCAGAAAAAGAAAAAAGAGTGACAGCTGTAACAATGCAAGGAGACTCAACACATCACTTTCCATTCATTACCTTTTTATAATTAGTCATGTCATCAGTTTGCTAATCAGACCATATGATCATATGATCATAATATAATCTTATGTGTAATCTGTGAAAGTATATGAAGAATTTTGTGTTTGTGTGTGTGTGTGTGTGTGTGTGAGAGAGAGAGAGAGAGAGAGAGAGAGAGAGAGAGAGAGAGAGAGAGAGAGAGAGAGAGAGAGAGAGAGAGAGAGAGAGAACCAGAGTGATGACATGTCATAGCTGAATTTTCTAATGAATGCTATTTGTTACAGTTAGCCATTGTTTTCAGGCTGTGTAGCCATGTTATGATGCCATACTGCAACACTGCACCACTGGCTGGTGCTGAAATATCTCCTCTAAAACACATCAGATCTCAAAATATCACATAAAAACTAATACATTCCAGATATCCTTTACTTTACAGACCAGTTCTCTGTGGAGAAGTAAGAAATTGGCTGCCAACCCATCATGTGTCACGTCATCTACACCTTAGTGCATGAAGAGAATTCAGGACCAGGTGAAGTATATGGAGGATATATCTAGAGTGAATCTGGATCAGCAGCACATATCTGACAGGCAATTCATGCTGAAATAACCAAGACCACCCAAGTGAAAGGTTTGACATTATAAATAGCTGTGCATGTAGGAGACAATATAGATTTTTGGAGATGTGAAAAACTCGAGGGGACTGAAAAAATATTAATGGAGATGCCATAGATATGCCTTGTGTAGAATTTGCCAATGGTTCACCTTTAAATTCAGGAACAAATGCCTCGTAACTTGTAAGAAAATACCTTCCACATGGGATGAAGCCCTCATGAAGACTAAATGCTACTGTATGCTGGTGCTGATAGAAGAAGAGAATTTTTGCATTACTGTGTCATTTTTCTCTCTCCTCTCTGGCCTGCACCTGCACCCGCATCACACTTGCACTCCAGAGATGCCCTGGCACAGGCAGCAACAAACAAACAAACAAACAACCAGAGGCTGATGAATGGTCTGGGCATGAGAGGTAGGATCGAAGCGATTGATCCGCGCCCCACTGTCTCACCGGCGCTTTTAGCCTCTGTCAAAGCTTTGCTAGAGGGAGATGGATTCTGTCGTCTGAAGTACTGGATTAATGGTGCAGAAGTGACAGCTGGGCTCAGGACTGTGTCCAGCCCCTTGGGCTGTGTGTGTGCATGTGTGGGTATGTGTGAGCATGCATCTAGGTGTGTGTGTCTGGATGTGGGTGTGAGTGTGTTGGAGGGGTATTGACAGTACTTCAGGAAGATGTAGTCTACTACTGCTTTATTGCCAACCCATGTACAGGTGGTTGTTTGGAAGAGACAAATAGCAGTGAGTGATGCTCGCTTTATATAGCTGGAGTCTGAGAAGTTTACTGTACATTTGAGGAAAATGTGAAAATGACAGATTGGATTTACAAAAAAAAAAAAATCAGAATCCAGTATGCTCATTTAAGGAGGTCACACTTGAAAGCTGACTTTCAATCAACCAGTAAAGTATAGTTGTGAGAGATGTGCAACAAGGTCAGAGGCATTACCTTGTTCTTTTCCTAATTTCCATTCAGAGGCAGTGACACTTTTTTCTCATGTATTTGAATTCAAAGACCCACCTCCTGTAAAAAGAACATAAAAGAGCTGTGAAGGTCACAGGCTTAAGAGCTGTGGGGCAAACCATTCATTCCAATTCCTTTGCCTGAGTTCCAACGAACAGGCAACTACAGACAACTTTTTTGTCTTAGAGAGCCACAGGGTGGTTAGCATTCCTGAGCATTCATGTGAGTCTCTCTCTCTTTCTCTCCCTCTCTTCTGTAAGCTTCAGAAATTTCTGCATTACTACACAAACCCTCACGTTTTTACCCAAAATATTCCCTGTCAACTCCCGGAGACAATAAGGTTTGTGCACTCCCTCACAGAGTAATGAGGACAAAAATGTGAGCAGACAGCAACGGAATTAACAAGAGCCTCTTGCTCTCCCTCCTTGCTTCTCTCAACATTTCATCTTCTCTTCTCCTTTTCTTCACTTGCACAAAATTCTATGTTGCTGATATCTAATTAAAATAAGAACACCACGCATCTGCTCCACTCACTTATCTGGCGATGACAGTAGCACACTTGGCTGCCTTATCTTTTCATTCCACTAGATATCGTGCTGCTTGTGGCATGCCACAGAGCTCTCTCAAAAAATAAAAAAATAAAAAATGAAGGAAACATATAGCAGTAGCTAATCAACCTCTTGACTTTGTGATTGGATTGAAAACCAGGTCCAACTCAGTCGAGGCATTTTCATGGCAGGCTGACTTGCTGATATAATGATACTGAGGATTCTTCTTAAGACAAAGGTGTACAGCAAGGATATTAGCAAAGTTACAGCAGGAAAGTGACTTATAAAAGGCATAAAGTAGGCCATACAGTAGATAAGACATATATGAGAGCAATGGAAAATGGAGGAATCTCAAAGTGGTGTACCAGCAGGGACAGAGAGCGCAGGAAAACAGACAGATTGTTTCACATTTTGGGTAGAAGCCCAGAGGCTGAGGGAGCTTTTTCTCCTGTCCTGAATCAGCCCATTAATCTGTGTCGGAGTCTAGGCCAGATGTACGAAAGGTGTGCAGAAAGAGAGGCGTTCATTCTGAAGTAGTCCTCAGTGAGGAAACTCCATATCTCAGCACTCATCAATCTCATCCATTATCCAGTTCACTCTGAGAGGGTTATCTCAGAAACAATGACAAAAAAAATGCCCTTTCTCTTTTTTCCCACTTTTTTTTCTTTTGTCAAGCACATGGCTACAGAGCTGTCTCTTGTAGTTGTAGACTCTTGTGTCTCTTCCATGTAGTTATATTTGTGCAGTTTGTTGTTACACTATCAAACTGAAACTCTGCCCGCCTCACATGGCTGTTCATACATGTAACTCCCCAGTATCATTCACACATCACTTTTCATTCTGTAATATTTGTAATTGTACATCGTGCTTCTACAAGTAACATGTAAAAATGTTGTGCATTACATTTTATTATCTTTTTTCTTACTTTTTCTTTCTATTTATTCTTTTAATTTAGTTTGTCTATATACACAGTCTTCGATGAGTGGCCAGATTTTTATTCGACTCCAAGATGTACTGTATGCTGTGTACAAGACAAATAAAAATTGAATTAGCAGGGCTGCTACAGTGAATAGTCTGTGAGCAGGGTGACTTTTACTAGTGAATATATAGTCTATGATCTGATTAAATATGCTTCAAATTACACCACCAAAAATGTGTATGAGGTTTTCCTGACTATTATAACTTCACAAGTGGCCTTGTAAAATAATAGTCAGGCTTCCTGCAATGATATGTTATGCCTGTTACGGATGAAACGTGTGCATTCTCCAAAGATAATCCCAAGGACATTTTCATTCAGCAAGACATTGTATCCCTTATCGCTACTCCTCACTCTGTTACACTTTAAAAATTCTGCTCTACTGTTTATATGCAGACTGACTGATGACTGGGTGTGATACTGTATTGATCTTTTGCACACAACTAATAAATGAATGTCTGAAGACTCCAGTGTACAGATCTGCATTTGTAGAATTAACTTACAATTTTTACAATTTAAACATTGCTGAGAAAACTGTGGATGTTATCTTATCTCTTGTCTACCTATGTGCACTGCTTTACAATTCAGACATTGATGTAATTTTCTTTCTAAAATATTAATGCTGTATATACTTAATATTCCTATTATATTCTTAATAATAACTAGAGTACGTAGTTGTAGAAATATAAATTACATGACCGAAAGATTGTGGACAACTGTCCATCATACACATATGTGGACCTTCTCCAAACTGTTCCTACAAATTATACTGAATATCTTTTATGCTGTAACGAGCAAATCTCTACAGCCACACTCCAAAGGTCTATAAGGGAAAGCCTTCTCAAAAGAGTATAAGTTATTATAATGGCAAAAATGTCTAAAATGGGATGTTTAACAAGCACAAGTGATTGTGAGAGTCAGATATTCACAAAGGTTTGACCATTGTAGCGCACTTGGGCTACATGGGGCTGAACAGAGACATACAGTAAAGGAATCAAAAGGCAGGTGAAAAGGGTTCATTTATTTAAACAAATAGTTTATTGCAGGCAGTGAAATAAAAGTGAAGCATTTGCCAGGTGAAGGCAAGTGTGTTCAGGAAGAATGGCAGAGGAATTGCAGATGAGGCAGAACCAAGATAGTGTTGTCAGGTATGGCAGAAACAGGGAGTGTTAATGTTGGCCTCATGTAGACCCTAGAAGCACAGACACAAGCATTAGTTTCCAGTCCCACTACCTCAGTTATGCTGCACCCCATGAAACTCTCTCCACTTCACAGGGTGAGTGAAGACCGTAGTGGCTCTGATCGGTCCATCATACACTGCACTCTTTCCACCTTGCTTTTGTGAGTGCACCCATTGTCCAGACTGGTTGTGCTAAAGCGCTGTTGTCCCTTCAGCACCTTAGAGGGAGTCGTGCGAGGAGTGATGTTTCTTTGTGTGTGCTGGCAGCCGTGTAGTCCCGTTTCTCATTAAAATAATATAACTCTGTAATGAGACAAGAAGGATTTTGCAGTCTTGCCATTTATTCAGTGTTTTATTCTAAGCCTCTAAGATATTCTAAGCATTCTAAGATATTATACAGTACATGTTTTCCTCAACCACTAATAACTCTTTGTTTTCCTCAATTCTGCCTTTGGATAGCGTTGTTATAGTCGATTAGACTGAGAATCTTGGGGGTTTTTTTTGCTGTTGTTTTTTATGTTTGTTTTCTGTTTGTTTTTTGTTTTTTTTTTAACAGCGCTTTGGAAATTGGACTTGGTTCCATAATAAACACAAACAGAGAATTCATCCATCATCTGTTTCCTGCAAAGACATACTGTATTGTTAAATAATAATGGGCCAATACTCAGAGGGTGACGGCACATATACCTACAGTACTGGTAATATACCTACAGTTTACGTCTCTGTAATGGTATGAAGTCCCTTAATATTAAATGATAAAAACAAAGAAATCTTAAAAAAAAAAAAAAAAGGATATAGTGTTCAAAAGTATTCAGTATATATGAAGTCTGCACAGGATTTAAACTAAGGCCACAAAAAACAATTTACCGAGATGAGACAGATGTATTATTAGTGATATTATTAACATATGTAATGGTAATATTTATAGATTAATATTAGTTTCATTTTCCCGGTTTCAAAGGTAACTGACATAAACCTTTAAAATTGTTTATTATTAGAGCCTTTTCACAACCAAGCATCATTTGTGTTTGGGTGGTACAAGGGCATAAGACAAGGATGAGACTCATGTTACTCATCCAAAGCATGTGTCACGATGTGACACGGTGAAACAAAAGGCAAGAGAGGATCCAAATGCAGATAGGACTTTACTGGACAAAAACAAGAAACAAACATACAGGCAGGCAAAACAGATCAGGACACGGAACAGAAACAGAGAACAACATGAACCAAACACCTATAACGACCAACACCAGGGAAGTGAACAGACAGAGTAGATATAGTGGACAGGAGCCAATAACAAAGCAGAGACGATTAGAGACAAAGACAAGACACCTGGGGAAGAGATGGAATGTGATTAGTGTCCATGGTGAGCAATGAGTGGGCGGAGCAAAACAATTAACATCAGGGAGAGCCGGCAGACAGAAACAAGGGGAGAACACAGACAGACACATTACAGCATGTATCAGAACTTGTCTGTGGGGAAAAAGCATTTTTCTGATATCGAATATACATAATATTAAAGTGTCATTTTGTCATTTTCTTGCATGGTACATTAGCCCAAGTGCCATGAGTGTGTTTTACTAGCTATTCTTGTTGAGTAATGTTTTTGTTTCACTTCAATTAAAAATCAAGTTTTGTTTAAAAGAGCATAGCTACCCATTTCTGTCCAGCCACTGAGCACATACTTTAGTAAGTCAATCAGAAGAAGTAACTGCCACTAATAGCTGTCTCTCTTCACTCAGCCTGTGAGATTTCTTTCTCCACCCATCGCCACCGGCCTCTGACGGCCTGCTGTCTCTCATGAGTCCTCTGTCACCAGAAATAAATTGCCTTCCCGCTGAACAGGTCACAACAACAAGCGATGTCATTATTTTCACGGCAATTGATCACACCTTTGGAGAGAAAAGTCAATAGTCTACATAATTGTTAGTGGTCTCAAGCCTCTCATTCTCTGTGCTCTGTTTCTAAGGTGGTCATCTTATCTTTTTGCATTTCATGTAAAACTTTATCTTTTCTAATGCAGCACCCAGATAAAGTGCTACTGCACTTTATGTCAAATCTTTGCAGGGCTTTATGTGTCATCTTCTGACTAGCTGTTTACATTTTTGTAAACGGTTAACTATTTTAAACTTTATGTTTAAACAATGCATGTTGTGAAGATTTTCCACTTTATTTGGCATTGCCTGTCAACCACTCAGTCAGACCTCACATTACATCCACATCCATTCCTGCACTCACTCACATACACACATACACTGCACACTCCCCTAGTTATCGTCGAAATTATTATGCACTTAATGCAACCACCTGTTTTCTTTGGAACATCTTTTCAGGCACAAAATCACATTTGCCAAAAGGCCCTCCCTCATAAGCACACATGCATCAAAACTTATTAATGAGATGCTTGGGAAAGAACGCCTATTGATCTCTGCATAGGGTCTAATGGGAAATTAAAAAAATGACTTTCTACACTAACTCTCCCAGCCAAAGTCTAGACTGCCGCTGCAGCCATTTTGGAGAAATCTAGCACCATTCGCACACACACACACACACAGACACACAGACACACACACACACACACACCCACACAGACACACAGACACACACACACACACACACACACACACACACACACACACAGACACACACACACACCTACAAACACACACACACACACACACACACACACACAGACACACACACACCTACAAACACACACACCTACAAACACACACACACACACACACACACACACACACACACACACACACACACACAGCCCACAGCCTCCATTTTTGTCCCATAACACATTATTAAGTACATCAGTAGTCTTCTGGCAGTGTGCTGGGATTTAGGTTTGGTCATATAAACTTGAGGTATTGAATGCAAATACTGCTTTCTCCTTTTCCATTGTGCAGTATAATCCCACTCTTCTTCTATAATACATGTGCTGGCATGTGAATAACAAGCCTAATATGATCCATTCTACTAGATGCAGAGCCAAATCTGGATGTCAAATGTAAATTTAAACATAAGTAGTTACATTAATTTCACTTCTTAATGTATGTAGTTGTTATTACATCAAGTGCCATGTAATTTTCTAAAACTCATCTTCTCTCTGCTCATTTTTTTCACACACTAGGTTGAAGAATTGACTTTGGGTCAGTAGACAGAATTGAAGATGGTATATAGTGAATCAGAAGGTTTTCAACTCTAATTAGACTAGGAACATCTTTTACAATCTGGCATCACCGACATGGACTTGACAGAGCAGCAACTCTGGATTGGGATGTAATAGGCAGTTTACTGTTTTAAGCTTATTAAGCTGTATTTCATTTGCTCTCTGTGGAGGTGGTGCTACATTTATAGTACAATATTAAACCTTTTTCCAGTTTTCTGAGAGTTCTGGATGAGTGCACGTTCTGCTAAATGCATCATCACTATGAATTTCACATTCTAGCCTTTACTCGTAATCTTGACTTACTTCAACATTCATTCATTCATTCATTCATTCATTCATTCATTCATTCATTCATTCATTTATTTTCTACCGCTTATCCGAACTACCTCGGGTCACGGGGAGCCTGTGCCTATCTCAGGCATCAAGGCAGGATACACCCTGGACGGAGTTTACTTCAACATGTCTTTTATAATTATCAGCTTCCCTGTGGGTTATTGTAAGTGTAATCTGTACCCTGTACAGGAATCTAGATGATCCTCTGGAAAGAATATGCTGTAGTGTTGTATTTTAAATGCTTACCTTTACATTCTGCCATTGAGGTTAACATATAATTAGTCAGCGGCAGGATAGATTTTCTTCATCTTTACAATAAAACAAATCATGATCAATCAAAGATCATGATGTTGCATTGAGAGCCAGAAAGTGCTAGTGTAAATGCAATACCTGATTCCAGAACAAGAGGCTTGTGTTGCTTTTAAAATTGCAGATTCAGACAAAAGCTGACAGACAAAATTAAAGGTGGTTTTTTTTTCCTAGTTACATATGTAGTGCATTAATGAATGTTACTAACATACAGGGCTCAAAATCTACTTAAAACAAGTAGATTTC
Source organism: Tachysurus fulvidraco (assembly GCF_022655615.1). NCBI lineage: Eukaryota > Metazoa > Chordata > Actinopteri > Siluriformes > Bagridae > Tachysurus > Tachysurus fulvidraco. The sequence goes on from NC_062522.1 coordinate 18,152,615, forward strand.
CAAGTATATTATTTATAATATATAAATGAAGCTGTTATAATTTATAAAATACTACAGGTATATATTAGTTAGTAATTATTATTGTTATGCCTCTTACATTATAGTATTTTTTTTCCAGCTGTCTGTCTGTGTGTCAGTGTATGTGTCCGTCTGTTATCTGAGATTCTCATTAATGACAGTACGAGTGGATGATTTTGTTCAGATTTTTATATAAATTATCAATGTAACCAGCAGATGAATGGATTAGATTTTGGAATTGATCTAAACAGGGTGTGTGTCACAGCAAGGTCAAATGCCCGAAATACATTTTCTTCCAGAGCTATCTTCCTGTGCATTTTAAGGATATTTGAGACATACAAATTAGCATCAAGATAGACTAGACTCTGCACTGAGCCCATTAATGATGTTGGTTTCGAGTTTGAATTGTTTGTGTATGTTCTTGGAACAAAACTAGCACAGAGGAATATACTGTAGGAAACTACCACAAAATTCCTATTTAGTCTAAATTCAGCTAAAATATTATTAGTATTTAACTTTAACACATTCAATATTTTACTAAATAATTTATCTAAGATTTTATCTACTGTAAACTCAGCATTTTGATTCAATTATGTTTTTTTTCCAATGTGTACATTCTATCTTTCCATCTTATCCATCTGTATCTTCTATTGTTTCTTTTGTCTGCGTCTGTCCCTTTGTGCTGTGTTTTGCTGCGCAGTGTATTGTTTTTTCTGTCAGGGTTATTTTTCTTTGCAGAGTGGAATCATTAATGTGTAGACTAAAGCCCTGAATTTATTTTAGCATCCCAGACAACCAGTTATCAACCAGAGGCATTAACTAATGACAATATTATAGTCTGCAATGCTATACATACTATTAATCTTAAAAATTAAATTTTTCAAATGCCAGTGACAGAAATACAGGAAATTAGCATTAGCTTATCTGCTCTTAGCCTGCTTCATAGCCTATCTGTCATCAGAGAAAATAGAATCAGACAATTTTGGACTGAAAGTAACAACAGCTTTCCTAACTAGCTAATTCATCAAAGTTGTTAGTCACTGTAAAAGCAGTGCATGATACTGATTGATTGACAGCTCTTGTATACTGTGCAGTCAACACATGGGAAAACAATCAGTCATGATAAGTGAAGAAAATTGCACAGTGAGACATACTAAAAATATACTTTTTTAATTTTGACTTAATATTTTCCAATTAGAATGTTGTGCCATGTTGCCTGGTAGACACAAATAACTGTAATCACTTCCAGATATGTCACTGATTGCAGCATTAGCTTAGCCACAAGCTTTATCTCTGTGTTGACAGCATGAACCACAAGTCACAATCTGGTGGGCCAAAAAGTTAAGACTCTAGGTTATTTAGCAGGAGGTCAGTGGTTCGAACACAGCACCATCAAGCTGCAACCGTTGGACCCTTGATCAAGACCCTTAACCCTCTCTGAATTTCACTTTTCTGTAATCTGGATGTGCCAAATAATGTCTTCTTCTTTTAGAGGGAGGCCCAAAAGATTTGCTGAAAATTTTCAGTATTTTTACTAGTATAGCCTACTAGTATTAGAATAGCCTTAACATAGATTAAATTACTCTTACTGTGTAGACATGGATTGTTTAACTTATTGGATCAAGTGAACAGGCAATATTTTAAAATTATTATTCATTTTACCAACACCATCAGTTACAGTAGGCATGAGAATTCCACATGCTGCTAGCAACCCATGCATTTTAAGCAGATATTCTCTCTGCCACCAAAGGCACTGGGCGACAGGAGAGAGTCAGGAAGCACTCCCTCAGTCTGACTTAGTTCCTCCAGATCACCTTCTTTGGTCCCTCACAGATGGAACGGTGTGCCCTCCAGTTACTGGAAATGCTGACTCAAACGTGAATGACCAAAGCTCTCTCAGGAACCCATCAGTGAGCCTGTGAGCAGTGTGATACAAGGAATAATTAGTCAGTAGCATCTGTTCCTCATCCTCTCTTCAAACATGGTGGGCTATTTGAGCTCAAACGATTCAAAAAAGACTTTAGGTGGCTGTTGTGGTCTTTATTGCTGTGGATGATAAATTGTGCTGTGTTGTCTGTTGGGGTTTAGGGGGTGATTACTATAATGAATGCCAACCAAGCAGATTTGGGGCAGAGAGCCAAAGAAATCAGATAACATTAACTAATGCCTTAATATTTTCTGGGTTGATTTGTTTTTTAGTAGCTTATCTTCCTACACCAGTTGAGCTTTAATATAAACCAAGCCAGTGAGAATTGTTTGATGTATAGTGATACGATATGATAGGATTGTCCTAATTTGAAAAAAAGTCACACAATTTGAAGCAGTAGTTGTGAATATAACAGTGAATGTAACAATAAATAACATACAGAATTGATCATAGAAAAATAACACAAGCATATCAATATTTTAGCGTAATTGAAAAATTGATTAAAGATACATTAAAAAGAATGGACCGACTTTATCAAAACAAAGCATGTAGTCACAAACAGGAATAAGAAACATATCTCAGAGCCCTTATCTTGCATTGGCCGCTTACAAGAAGAGTGTCTCTTGAGGAAGTATAATGATATTGAGGATGGTGAAGAACAACAGCATTCACCTTTCCTGCCAACTCATCAGCCTTGCTATCAGTGCACTGACCCACTTCATGGAAACTTGCCTATTAAGCAAATTTAGCTCCCACACGGATAAGCTATTTACCAGCGAAAAATAAATAACTAAATAAATAATCAAACACATTATGAAACAGGGCCAAGGAGAAAGCAGAAACCATAAAATAGTCATACTCTCTGTCTCTCTCTCTCTATACAGTATATATATATATTTCTCACTCTAGCTTTCTCTCTCTCTTGCTCTCTCTCTCTCTCTCTTTCTCTCTCTCTCTCTTTCTCTCTCTCTTTCGCTTTCTCTCTCTGCCACCCTTTCTTGCCCAGAGAACAGATAGGTATCAACTAATTCCGCCACAAGCTCCCATTAACCTGTTCATAGGTTGCAAAGAAAGAAATTCATCCTTTTTTCTCCACCCTGCCTTTTCTCCCTCACACTTTCCTTGTCATTCACTTTCTCACTCCTTATATGTCTCGGTAAGAATCACAAAAGATAATTTCCTTTTCAAATGACTGCGGCCCCCTCAGGTGACCCCTGGGCATTGAGGTAATTCAGAGCGGGAAGAGAGAATGAGACTTGCAGGAAGACTTCCACTGGCACTGCAGCCCCAACCCCACATAAAACTGCATTCATTATAGTAAAAATAAGCCTGATAAGGAAGAATAGAGGCATCGCTGGCCACACAAAGAATAGGAGCATTTAGAGTTGAGATGGGTTTTTTCCCCAACAATGTTTTCCAGTTACAAAAGCAAACATATTTGAAAAAGTCTCTCTCTCTCTCTCTCTCTCTCTCTCTATATATATATATATATATATATCTAGATATCTATATATACAAATATATATATGTAAATCTACATATATATATGTATATATACATATATATATGTATATATACATATATATATGTATATATACATATATATATATATATATATATATATATATATATATATATATACATATATATATATATATATATATACATATATATATATATGGTGCTGTTGTGGTCCATCCTTCACATCAAGGGTTGAGGTTTTGTGTGTTCTGAGATGCTTTTCTTTTTACCACAGTTGTAAAGATTGCTTATTATAGACCTCCTGGCACCTCAGACTGGTCTGGACATTTGCTCGCTCTCTCTCACCAAAAAGGTGTTTCAGCCTGCAGAGCATCCACTGACTGTATTGTTTATTTTATTTTTTGCAATTCTGTTTCATCTCCAGATTACATCCATATGTTATGTGTTTATTTATTTTTATATATTTTTTTTTATTTTTTTTTACCTGAGAATAGATTTGAGTTAAAGCTATATTTGAGAACAATCTGTGTCAGTTTCGAAATGTTTACTATGAGTCACTGCAATTAGATGCACAGTAGAGATTCAGGAATGAAAACCTTCGCAGTATCAGTATTCCAAATATACTTCTGTGTGATGATAAAATCCCGCGTGTCTACGTTATAGTGAAGTAATTGCTGAAATGGTAACTTCTTCCCATCAAACAGCTGACAGCTAGAGAACACATGACAAAGCAACACACCAAATAACAAATTCCCCTCCCACACTGTGCTATTATATCCAATTCAGAGATACCTGGATACAGAACACTGAGCACTAAACAATTAGATCAACATGCCTGCAAAACTCTGGCTTTTCTCCTTCCAGTTCATCTAAAATCTTTTCCAGATCCAACACTTTTCTTTATTACACTCTGTGCAGTTTTTATTATGGTCTGGGAAAAATCTAATTTGCTTTTGTTTGTTTGACAGTATTTCAAACTAATTCATGTTGTCAAGGTGCTGCCTGGACAAACCCAGCAGATGGTGTTTGTGAAAACGGGCCCTCAGCTCCTTGCCCACAAACTGTTTAAAGTCCCCTACAGCTGGCATAATGTGTGCTTTTGGATTTTCTCCTTGCACAGTATCTTATATTCTACACACCTCCACATTATGACCCCAGTATAATTAAACTAGCTATAGCTTAAGAGCAGTAAAGGTATAAGAAGCTACCATATGCTGCATTTAACACTAAACAGCTAATAAACATTTGCATTATGACAGCAGCCTTTTAGACCACCGAGTGTGATACAGCCATTTTGATTTACAGTCGTAGCAAAAAGCACATTTGTCCAACTTCAACACAGATTTGACTGTTGTGTATCCTATTAGGAAAATTGTGAAAACTTATTAATATTTTAGTATTATTTCTTTATTATTATTTCTTATTATGTCTTTTCAGATCAGACTGTCCAGTATTTTTCTATGAATCTTAATGATTTCATAAGAATGTTTTTGTCACTGAACGTTGTTTAGTATCAATTCTATTTAAATGATAGTCGCTTGTTCTTGTGAAAGGTGTAGGGCTTTAAAAATATAACATTTGTTTAGAGTTCCGGCTCTGATTACATTCGAAATCTCTGGAGCCATCAGGAAAACAGAGATTGTTTATGGCCTACATGACCTTGCTATCTAAGCACAGAGAGAAGTATACTGTCTGGAGAGAGAACCTGGTGTAAGCATGATGAGGTTACATGTCAATGTGATCTGTAAAGCTTTAATTAAACGTTCATTCATCAAATATTCAAGTTTTCACTTGAAAAAGAAACATGGTTTGAAAATAAGATTCCTGTCCTTCCTCCTTTGCTACTGGTGAACATCTGCCTTAGTCCATTACATAAAGATTAAATCAAAGGAACTGAGCTTTATGCATTGCCAAAGCTGGATGTATCTTATACGAGGCTTCATAAAAAGGGAGTGTATAATATTAATGAAATTTTGCCTACATGAAGACAAATCACTGACGGTTTGTGGTTGGGGGTTATGGAGAACACAGAGGTTAATTCTGGTATCCGGATCTAGATTTACATCATTGTTTGTAGATTAAAAAGGTCTTTCATGGGAATGAACTATTTGTGCTTGCCCTCTCCTCAGAGGACATGCTGAATGTCCTGCTGTCTGATTAATCTTAATGAATTATGCAAATAGACTTTATCTCCAATGATTTCTGAATGTTTCTGTATTGTTTTATTAATGCACTTTGAATTGCTTTATACAAAGTGGCCTCTCTCTCTCTCCCTCTCTCTCTCGCACGCTCTCTCTCTCTCTCTCTCTCTCTCTCTCTCTCTCTCTCTCTCTCTCTCGCATGCTGTCTCTCTCTCTCTCTCTCTCTCTCTCTCTCCCTCTCTCTCTCGCACGCTGTCTCTCTCTCTCTCTCTCTCTCTCCCTCGCTGTCTCTCTCTCTCTCTCTCTCTCTCTCTCTCTCTCTCTCGCTCGCATGCTGTCTCGCTCTCTCTCTCTCTCCCTCTCTCTCTCGCACGCTCTCTCTCTCTCTCTCTCTCTCTCTCTCTCTCTCGCTCGCTCTCTCTCGCTGGGTACATTACTGTGTTTTGTTATTCAGGCCATTTTATTTTATTAAAAACTTCCAGTGTTCTCTGGTGAATTGCACACACGAATAAGAAATTAGTCATTTAATGTAATTGAATGACTTTTCAACAAACAACACTGCAGTGTACATTCCTTACAGTAACACAGTACTTCAACCCCCCACCCCCACCCCCACCCCACCTACTGCTTCCCCAGAGCCTGATCTTGGGAGCATGTGTCCTTAATTTCTACTAATTAATTGTATTCATTATCAGGACTACCCTATAGTGCGAGAACAGTTTCAATTACAGGAGTTAAATTGACATAACAAAACATAAAAGGCTCTGACTAATGACCTGTTAACAGCACCTGTCTGCTGGAAGACTCCAGAAGCTTGGAAGTTGAAGGATACATCACCATACATGAGCATTAGCTATTGAGCATTCCTCTAGTGCTTTATTAAAAGACTGACTTACACATCACTAATCACACCGACAAACGTCACAGAACGGGGAACTACAAACCTGGTCGCCATGGACTCATACTTCCATTATCTTTGGTAAGCAACCACCTTCACTCCCAGTTGCTCTTCCTATGATTATGTTCACCTGTGTTTCATTAGTATTCTCTGTCATCACTGTTTCAAAGCACTGTTTTTCCGGTTTATTATTTGTGAAATATACGTTCAGTTCTCTCACGTCCATGACAATTACCAAGCCTGACTTTATGCTCCTGTGTACCCAGTTTTTAGATTAAGTATATTCTCTGCTCTTGACCTCGATTTTGCCTAGTCTTTTTGGAGCCAGTTTATATCCTCACTGATCTGTGGCTGTTTTTGACCCTGCTCTCTGCACAATATATATTGGACTGTTTGCAATTTTCAGTTTTGCTTGCTGTTACTTATTTTTGAGTGGTTTTCTAAATTTTTTTTATTAACTATTTGTTCCTACTTTTTTGACACACCGAATAAACAAACTCTATTTGCATCTGATCTCCAAGTGTTTGTGTTCATGATACCGACAAACTAGCTATTTATTTTCAAATATTTTTCTAATATCTAATTCTAATATCATTTTCTAATATTTTCATCAAAAGAAGGCATAATTTCTCCATGAAATTGATAAATCTTATGGAAATATGAGGATAATAGGATTTTGGTGACATGAATAGAAATGATTTAGATTCCATGCAGCATAGATGGGTTATTTAGAAACATAAAATTATATTGCATTACCTGAATTACTGTATTAGTTTCCACATGATTTAGATAAACACCTTAATATGTAATTGGCTTATAAAATGGCAGTGCGTTTAAATCAGGACATGCAAAGATTATAAAAAATTTAACATTTTTTCTGTATGATTTCATCTTCAATGCAACATGCTTTGTCAGGAACAAAATGGTATATGTAAATGTTAGTTATAATGATGCACAGAGTTAGCATAAAAGAAATGACAGATGGCAGTTCACCTTTGGCAGTTATTTTTTACTAATAACTGATAATATTTGATGTCTTTCCTGATGTCATACTGACAAACAGTATGAATGTAAAAATCTCATCTTTGTGTCAAAATGGAAAGATTACATGTAGTGAATCTGATATGGAAACAGCCTATAAGCACAAATTATATTCAGTAGTTCCCTAAACCCCATAATTACGTGGCACAGTGTGAATGAACACAATCTATTTTGCAGGTCTCAGAAATGACAGAGAAGGTAAGATGCTACTTTATAAACATGGAATATACTAATCTCCCTTTAGCTCTCTTCACTTTAAAACATATCCCTCTCATCTCATGAAGGACGAACAAGGGTCAGGAAAAACATATTGTCGTGAAGCACATTTATTCTAAAATCCCATACCTGCACTGAAGAACCAACATTCTGTCAAGATAATGTGATGCACATACACAAATATAATTGTAATGAAGGACTTGGTTGAGCTAGATAAAGTATGATAGCAAGTAAATCCTGTTCAAAATCATCCAAAATATAACTGGTCTCACCTTAAATATGCCTCATGAATAGCATTAGAGAGAGAGAGAGCATTGCTCCATTTGTATTGTATGTTTGAAATATTCACATTGCCATTCATATTTGGGGGAAAGCTGTATGGCCATGCTGGCAGGTGGAAAAGCAACACTGAGCAATAACAAACAGATCCCCAACCTGCACCTCTCTTCATCTCCAGTCCTAGCCTGGAGACCTGCAGACCCAATCCTCTTCACAGTTTCCTCGCAGGACACCTGACAATGCACTGCATGCAGATGAGGATTCCTGAAATAATAATGTGCAAGCTTTCACGCATACTCAAGTGTTCATTGATGTTAGTGCCTGCAGTGTCCACCCTTGTCTCAGATAGATTATGACTCCCAACATGGAAGGAAATGGTTAATTCCTGAACCGGACACATATCTCCTTCCTGTTGCTGTAGCCTCCCTTAGATTGCTTTTATACTCTCCACAATTAAAGTTTTACTGGACTTCGAAATCTAACTAATGTCTTTACTGTGCATTCAGGATTTACAGGCATAAGAAATTCCCTTATTAAGGCTAATTATCTGTGGTGAAATGCATCAAGAGCAAATGAAGGAGAGATGTGTGAGAGAGCTATAAGGAAAGTCAAGACCCTTGCAACCCTTTATATTCTGCTGTGAATACAAATGAAAAGTGAGTCATCTGGTGCTCCTACACATGAACACACACTAACACACACAAGCAAACAATTAGATAAATTGCATATACTCCTTGCTAATCGCACATTCTTTTAATGCTAGGCTTGAGCATAGGCTATGATTTAGAGTAACATATTAGCACATTAGTAGCTGAAAATGATGTTTATAGCATGGTGAGGGGTATCACTTGTGTCACTTGCTCCTCTCAGCAAATGACATGTTGACTTACCTCCGAGTGCTTCTCCTCATTCCACTGCCGGTAATTCTAATGGTAAATTAGCCAGGCAGAAGTACTGCCTAATGGTATTATGCTAATAGCCTTACCTCTGTCTTCCACAATTTAGTCTGAAGTGCTCTGTGATAGCTGCATAAGCACTTTGCGAATCATAGACTGACAATGTAGCATCTTCATAGAGCGTCTTTCAGAAAAGAATGTGTGCCAGTCTTGCTTAGGATATTACCATAATTTTGTGATAATCTTGACAGTTAAATGGCATTTATTACTTTATATGAAAAACAGTAGCATCAGCGCAAGACTTTATGAAAATGGCTATGCATCTTAATGCAGCATGGCATTGCAGTACGTTTAAAAATAGTTACTTCCACAGTTCTAAGAAATGCTGTGTCAGTGTTCGGTGTGTCTCCTTTTAAATTCTTTCAAAATAGTGTATGGAGGTTTCCCATAGAGACTTTTATTTAAGATAATACTTACACTTTTTACTCAATAGCAGTCACTGGTTTTTTTTTTTCTATTAAACAAACAGCAAATCTGTGATTGCAAAGTTCTATTAATTTTCAGTGCCACACTCCAACCATCATAGATTAGACGTCTTATAATTTTTTAATACTTAATGTACTTCTTTCAATGGCACAAGTTCATTTCAAAACAGAAGTGCTCTGAGTTTGTCCTTAAAAGTAAACACCTCACAAAGATCAAAAATCTTTCTATAAAAGAAGAACGAAGCGTTAAATGTTAGGGGATGGATAAGGGAACACAATCAGATGTGGAACACATACACTTCAAATAGTTAATGAACTTTTCAAGCCTGATGTAATCTCCAAAAAAAAAAAAAGAAAAAAGAAGGAAAGAAAGAAAAATGAGATCAGTAGTTCTGTAGAGTGTCACGACATCTCTGGATTAGCATACTGCTCTATTGTCAGTATGTCTAGGTCTTGGTGAACACGAAATGTTACATGATGAAAGTTCTTGTTCTGTATTTATAAAACATGAATGAACGTTTGGAAGGCTGTCCCGGAGAAAGCAAAGAAGTTCTGTTTGAGAGTTTCCATTTATAAAGATATTGATATTCCACTGAAATCCAAATACATCATTTTCACTGTCCTCAAGCAGTCTTCAAGTCCTGGATCCTGCATTTCCATTATATGATCTAAAGTGATGGTTCCAGATATCCTTAACGCAGACTACCGTGTGACCTAAAAAGAAGATTTATGTTAATAAAGGGATTGAAGCAGCCATCAATGCATATAAATTTTAGACTTTAAAGCAAGGGTTAATTTGGGACTAACATTTTATTACAAATTGCCAAACATGATATTTTAGTTAGTAGTTTAATAGTTTAATACAACATGGAAATTTGAATTATTTACACTATTTCAGATAAGGTATTCCAATATAGATGATAATAATGTTAAACAATTTTCGAGTTTAACCATTTTGAAGTATCCAATAAAAAGATGAGGAATGGTGCATAATGGGAAAATATGTAGCATCAAGACTTTTATTTTTTATTGTTTTTTATTATTTTTCTGTCCTTCGAGTGTGAACTTCCAAATTAGTTAATTAGTTAGTTAGTTAACTAGCCAACTCTCCAAGCTCGTTCACTTACACATCTTCCCCATAGCACAATGGTCTACCACATGCTAGCTCAGCTGACAATTTTGGTGACTTGCTGCAATACTTTGAATTGCTGCTAAAAATATTAGGCAGTTTTGCAAACACTCCTGTCTAAAAGCCTTGTGAGCTAATGCACTTGCCTGAGTTTGAGTCTCTAGATATATAGATTTGTTTCAGAAATGCTTATGAAGCAACAATTCATAATATCTATAAAATAAAGTCACATTTATCTATAAAAATAAAGTCACATTAGATTTTCAATTCAAAATCTAAGTAAAGGCATGTGTCATTTTAAAAGCAATGTCCATGTTTTAGATTTTGCTGTAGCTAACACAAAGGTACATTTATTATTTAAGAATTAGATTTTAGAAATAAAAATAGACCAGTCTCAAGAATTAATAAATCATATATTTTACCATTAATTGTTAACAGTAAATTAGCTACTTGGTCATATATTGTATTATTGTAAATGAAAAAAGTAAATGACAAAATCTTAAAAATTCATATATTCATAATCAACTTTCAAACAAAAATGTTAAAGCTTGGCTTAGAATATGGGTTTAGAGCTGCCAGCATTTCATTTATGTCTTAATTTATCATTTAACCTGATTACTCCTGTTTATTGGAATTCAAGAAATTTGATCAGTCTGCAAAAGGGACATCTGTTATAGGCTCCATGTCCTTCTCGCCTGATTTCTCCTCATTATCTAAGCTATAACTGCTCCTGTTAAAGCTGCTTTCCTACAAATGAGGTGTTAGCACTGTAGTTAACTCATGCTCACACCCCTCCCTGCGACAGCACCTATCAGGCTCATTAACTTCAGCAGCTCTTCCAACTCAGCAGCCATGGCCCAAAATACTGTTCTGGAACATGCTGGGATGGGAGGTGAGAGCTCTGCTGTGCCTGAGTGCCTTTAACATGCCGGTCTGGTCTTGTTCCTGCTCAGTGACACACACACTCACACAAGCATACACACTGGCAGGGTGGAGGGTGCAGCTAGCTGAGGTTAGGTCTCTGTATCAGAGGACAAGGCTGTGCTACTTGGCTGTGCAGGGAATCCCAGTGTAATCTACACCTTCAAATCATAGACAGCAGGGTGCTGGAGGGTGCACTGACGAGCTGAGAGGTGTTTAGGTCACTTCCTTCTTGTGCACTCCCCAGTGCATCATGGTTCACACATTTAGACCTTTGCTACATTGTGTTGATGCTGATGCCAGGATTCAAACATTATAATTGGTCTTGCTTGAAATTCCAGCTGAACTAATTATTCATATATATATATATAGCATGTATTACTGTTTGCTGTCACCTTTCTATAAACCAAGTGCTATTTAAACTTCACCAGTTTTTGTCAGTGCACTGAAATAATTTCAAGTTCTTTACAGCATGTGGGAAATGATTTACTGAGAACTTTTAATTTACTGATTTACTTTCATAACACTTTATGTTAGTTAAATCACTGACAATATCAATGACAATAACCTCTATTCAATACCCTCTTAAGTGGAATTCTCATAGCTCTCTTGCAGTATGAATTTTCTAGCACAAAGCAAATCTGTTTATCGGTGGCCTTGCACTACTACAATGCTTTATGATGGATATAAAACAAAACCATAATAGAACAAGGTCAACCGATGGTTTACAATCATTACCAAGGCCCTGGCAATGGAGACAAAAATCGACCAATCAGACGCTCCAATCATGTCACCATGGTGACACATCTGGGATTCCACACTCTCACTGTATTCGAGACATGTGTGAGGGCGGTGGCCTGGAGAGCTCCAAAAATCAAAGCAGGCAGGTTTTGAGAGGAGCAGGCAGCACCTCACAGGCATGCCTGCCACTGACGTGACTGTGAGTGTTCTAGCATGCATTATTTAAGGCAGCTAAAGTGAAAAAGGGCTGCCTCACGCAAGCCCCCTCTGTCCTATAAATAATTTAGGAACTGGCTGAAGAAGGTGTTGGTTAGTCAAACACCTCAGGCTAACGGGTGGCTATGAGCCCAGTGTGTCAGCGTTAGGATGCACATACTGACATTCACAGGCATGTACTGTACCTGAAATCTCACAAATTACACACATAGGCTCACACACACCATGTACAGAAATACTGATTGCAAAACTATTTAACCAGAAAGCTTGTGTAATTTTTTTTCTTACAGTATTAAATATAAGTTTATTTTAATTTCATCTGGGTCAAATAGCAGTGGTACATATTCACACTGGGGGTCTGTTTTAAAGGCAAGGAGTTATAAACAGTCATTTAAAGCTAATCCTGAAATAGATACTTTATCCTCTTTAGATGACAATGGTGTAAAAGATTCCAAAGAAAGTAATGCATGTTCTAAAAGACTGGTATTCAATCTCTACAATAATTGTGATTATTTCCCATTTCTTTCATTCCTTCGAAAATGATGGCTTATGGATTATTTAACCTTAACCAAAACACTGATCTATCCAAATCATAATAATTGGTGCTATTAATACTTTAAAGTGATGCTACATACTCAAGTTTAATGCAAGTTAGAGCAAAATGAATGATTATCAAACACTGGATTTTTTTTCTTACCCTGGTCGTCTTGACTTTGTTCCCAGTGCTGCAACTCCAACCTTTAAGATCTGGCAGCACCTTACATTCCTCACCCTCCATACAGGGCTGCATCTGGCACCACCACTTCTGTGCTACTATAGATGCTATGAAGATAGATACAGAAAGAGAACAGAAGAGAATGACTCTTCTAATAGCTGTAAATACTATAAGCACATTTAGAATAAAACATATTTCTCAAATAAACACAATACAACAATCACCCCATATCCAAAATTTCCAAGGATTAAGCCCAATAATATTTTACTCACAAAATACCCTCTTATCTGTTCTCTTTTTCTATCTCTCTTTTTCACTCTTCTACTCCCTCTCTTTCTGCGTTAGAGGAAATCAGGCTGTGGGTGTTTCAACATGTGCTGATGCTTGGAATCCATCACTGGTTTGCTGCTGGTCTCAAGGAACAAGGCAAAGGTTGGAATGTCAAAATGTGTCAAAATGAAGTGAACCATGGTGAGAAATGATAACAGCAGTAAAGGCTAAGGCCAAAACATCAAAGGAGGAGTGCAGAAATATTAGACAATAGTTCAGGGGTTTTGGAAACAGATGAGTGAACAGCTCTCTCTAATATACATACAATGAGCACTTTATCAGGAACACTTTGCTAAAACAGAGTACAGAGCCTCCCTTTGCTCTCAAAACAAGCTCAGTTCTTTGTGGCACAAATGATGTTGGAAACATTCGTTTGAGATTCTGGTCCATGTTGACATGATTGCATCATGCAATCCCTGCAGATTTTTCAGGAGCACTTTCATGCTATGAATCTCCTTTTCTACCACTTCCCAAATGTGCCCTATTGGATTCAGATCCGATGACTTGTTAAGTATCTAAAATATTAAAACAGTCTGTCTGGCACCAAAAACCATGCCACATTTAAAGTCACAGATATCACATTTTCGCCCCATTAGCAGAAGCGCTTGGCATGATTTTATGTTTTTTTCTGCTGTTTCCACATGATAGGCTGACTGTATAACTGCATAAATGAGCAGGTGTATACTGTAGGTGTTCCTATTAAAGTGACTGGTGAGGATATATTTTTACAACAATGGCACCAAGACAAGATCTTTACAGGTTCACACAGTAACAACACTTTTGCAGTGACTTAAAAGGCAGATGCTCCACATAATCCAATTCTAGCCATGAGTTAACTTGAAATGTAAATTTAACATGGAAATAAAATAACATCTAAATATAACTATAACCTGATAAAAAAAAAATGACATACTCTATTGGTCTTTAATTAATAAAATATTGCTAAAGTATACAATAAATTAAAAAGGCATAAGCAAATATCCTACCAATATCTACTAGTGTTAATTTCGTTCCTCTATTGTACTAGGGCATCTTAGGAAATGTGTCTCACGGCTAAGGTAGAGGCAGGGCACAGGCACAGAGGGCAACCAGAATCCACCGGTATATTACAGAGCAGAAAAGAAGATCAGGATCGATTGACCCGTCCAGAGAGAAAGCCTGTCGACATGTTATTAGACAAGCAGGCTCTGCCACGCTCTAGCATGCAGGAGGATGATGGTGTCATGGTGAAATGGCTCTCGACTCTGGAGTGACAGGTGCGAAAGATGAGATGGCGATAGAGATGTGGGACTCCAGTTTGATGGGCAGAAACAGTTTGGGGCACGTTTTATCGATTATATGGCTTTAAACAGACAATTCAATTGTAACCACTGACTCCACAGAAGTGTTTACAGTCTGTAATTTGCATATAATGCATTCGTCTCTGTTTGTGAGACGAAATATGATTTTTACACACATTATATTAGTCTCTATTTACATGCAATATTTGCTCTAATATGCTGGTAGGTATGTAGTGAATTATAAAAGAAGATCTTTCTTAGAATACTCCTTCTATACTTTTTTTGCAGGAGTAAAAAAAAGAACAGGTTAGAGACTATTAATATTCATGCCAGGTCCTCAGAAAACAGAAATACCTCACATAAAATCAAAGCCTAGGCAAGAAGAGAAAAACAAATCCTACCATCCACACAGGAGGGGGCTGCTCTGGTGGTGCCGGCGACTTGTCCGGGAAAGCAGGAGCACTTGACAGTTTGAGAACGCTCTTCGATTTTGTTCTTGTTACAACAACGGTGCGCTGCTATGACCTCACAGGTTCCTGCCTTGACATGTACTGCAGGAACAAAACAAGGACACAAAACCATTAAAACTGGACAGCTGTTTCAACCTTGACTCCTGCAGACATTAAAGTCTGCAATTTTATGTTTGCCTTCACCTCTGGTTCTACAGTAGGTGGCAAGAAAAAAGTAATATTGCGATGGCAATGGGGTCATATTAATTAACACAAAACCAAACAAGCTGTAGGATATGGTTATGTTTTATGTCACCAGTGAAATACTAATGTATTGGAAGACTTTCGTGTGCATTTGGTTAGAGTTATGAGTAGGCTGTATTAGAGAGAATGGTTCATATTTACCATTAGCGGTATATTTGAAAATCGCAGCAGGTAAGCAAACATAAAACACTCACTTTACTCATTCACATTTTGTGGGCCAAATCTGGTAGTAAAGAAAAAAAAACATTTTCTCAAAGTTTTAGTGTTCTTTTCAAATCAGCCTTAATTACATTGGTAAAGATTTTCAATTTACAACTTGAGCTGAAAATTGATTGAAAAAAGGCCTCCATCTTCCCATTAGTGGGCCAATCTGAAAATCTCATCAACAACATTAAAAACATTTTGTCTTCAATCAATAAGAAGCCATGCGGACACACACAAGGGCCGATCATGCAGAGGGCCAATCAGTTACTGGAGAAAGAAAACAGATTTGTTGGTGTGAGCATGTATGGGAGAAGGGAGTTATTTTTTGTGTGATTATCTCCTAGCCCAAGGCTCGTAAGGTGAAACTTAATTTAGAAAGTTTCAACAGTCACAGACTGAATAGTCTAAGTTTGTTTTTAGGTAATGAATGGTGAGGGAATAGGAGGGCATGTTCCTTGTTTCTTTGGGATGGATCGATGAACTCTTAAATAACAATCATCTGTATACCAAATTACAAAACTATCAGCGGCTGTTAAAAAATCACAAAATGGTTTCATTCTTGATCAAAAAATAGGTTTAAGTTACCTTGAGCGATGTCACACTTGAATCATGGGTTATTGACCTCTAAACAGGTCTGCTGGTTCTAACATGGCTTTGGCTTTTACTAAAAGAAGGGAAAAGAGTGAATTCTAGCCCCTGATCCAGCATGTTGGGAGAAGATGTTGACCCAGTGTGAACATTTCTCTCAGACGAGCAATGAGAATCTTTGCTTGATGACATCATCCCTGTGCTTCATGACCTTTCTAAGAGGGTGTTGTGTCTTTGCTCTGACATTTGTGAAACATTTCTATGCCATGCAGCACCTACAATCAATAGATTTCACTTAAAGCACTTAGGCCGGTCATCAACTAGCAAGTCAGGGAGCATGCATAAGACATTGGAGAAGCAATGGGCTAGGATCTAACATTAATATAGACTGGCACTGGGCTCCAGACCTCCAGGAGTTCAGTGCTTCACAAACACTTGTTCATTTACATCCACTGATCCTTGATTGATAAGTAATCATTCATTACTTGCAGCAAAAACTGCAAAAACTGTATATATTTGTTACTACACGGAGCACTATAGCAGATTGCCTCACTGATTGCCACAGTTATAACTGTTTATTTATAACTACTTACATAACCAATACGAATTTATAGCATATCAAGCACTGAACACTGCATTGCCACTGACCAGTCAGAGTGAAAGACTTTAACTCATTATAGTTCATTATGATCTTCTACAAATACTCCATTAGTGTTGATGTCCACTGGTTACTAAAGGGGATTGTGGTAGCAGTTATAAGTTATTAGTGATTATCTCTTATTTTCTGAATATATTTTCATTGAAAGTTCATTTATTTATATTAATTAAAAAAAAATATTTTTCAATATTTGCAATCCATCTTTCTAGCAGTGTTAACATAATTCAAATAAAAAGCAAGTTTTTTAATTTCATATATACCTTTACATTTATACTAATGAGTTCCAATAATATTCTAATAAATATGTTTTCCTTCCATAGAACGAATACAGTTCTTTACATCTCAGAAAAGTTCATTATATATTAAAGCCTGCAGAATTTTCTTTCTTTCTTTCTTTCTTTCTTTCTTTCTTTCTTTCTTTCTTTTTTTTTTTTAGCATAATCTCTAATCTGGCAGAAACTATAGCAGGAAATGTTCTGTCTGAAAAGCTGGAAAAAATAGATTCAAGATAGAAAACTGGCTTTAATTAGCTGGTTTAAAACAAACAAACAACACAAGACACAAAACATAATATCAGAATCTGCTGGTAATAGGGTAGCATTCTCATTAAGCCTTGTGTTTGGACAGATGGTGTGTAACCATACAGTCTATCTGTTACAACATTGACTGAGAGACCTGAAAAAAGATTGTTTTTGCAATAAAGATTAATTTCCAGAATCAACAGTTAACCATTTAACCAGTTTCAGATTTAACACAATTAAAATATATACAAGATTGCATATAAGTGTGATGCCTTAATTATTATAATGTACAGCGTATTATAAATACAGACCCCTTCATTTATTTTCAATTTTGCAGCCTAATTCCACAGTTGTTTGAATAATCTACAATCAGTACCCCATAATTACCAAGTGAAAACAGAATTCTAGAAATGTCTGCAAATTTATTTAAAAGAAATAACTGAAATATCACATGTACATAAGTATTCAGACTCATTACTCGGAACTTAGTTGAAGTACCGTTGGCAGCAGTTACAGAGTCTTTTTGGGTCTTGACGCAACAAGCTTTGCACACCTGGATTGGGGGCTTTTGTGGCACAAATCCTCTCAAGCTCGGTCAGGTTGTGTGGGGACCATTGGTGGACAGCCACTTTTGGGTCTTTTCAGAGATGTTTAATAGGGTTCAAGACAGGGTTCTGGCTGGGCCACTTTAGGTCATTTACAAAGTTGTCCTTAAGTCACTTCTGTGTAGTGTTGGCTGTGTGCTTAGGGTTGTTATCATGCTGGAATGTGAACCTTCAGTCTATTCTGAGGACCTGAAAGCTGTTTTTATTAAGAATAGCTTTTCCTCAAACCTGACCGATCTGCACTGCTGGTAAAAACAGCCCCACAGCATGATGCTGCCACCACCATTCTTCACTGTTTGGATGGTAGCGAGCAGGTAATTAGTGGTGCCTGGTTTCCTCAAGAAATACAGTTTAGAATTGAGGCCAAACAGTTCCATCTTGGTTTCATCAGACCAGAGACTCTTATTCCTTACAGTCTGAGAGTTCTTCGGGTAATTTTTTTCCAAACTCCAAGTGAGCCTTCATCTGTTTTGTACTGAGAAGATTCTATCTTACCACTCTGCCATAAAGCACAGATGGGTGGAGGGCTGTAGTGATGATTGTCCTTCTGGAACATTGTCCCATCTCCACACAGGATCTATGGAGCTCACTGAAAGTGCCCATTTGGTTCACATTCACCTCTCTTAATAAGGCCCTTCTCCCCTGATTGCTTAGTTTGGCCGGGTGACCAGCTCTTGGAATAGCCCTGGTTGTGCCAAACTTTTTCTAATTTGAGAATTATAGAGACTGCTGAGCTCTAGGGAATCTCCAGTGCATCAAAAATGTTTTGTAGCTTTCCTCAGATCTTGCAACAATCCTGTCTCTGAGCTCTGCAGGCAGTTTCTTTGACTTCATGGCTTGGTTTTTGCTCTGATATGCATTGTGAGCTGTGAGGCATATTGGACAATGTACTGTATATGCCTATAATAGTTTCATGTTATTTGCAATATACACAATTTAGTATTAATTTAATACATAATCTACATTCATTTAATACATAATAATTCATTTAATTCATTTTCTACTGCTTATCCAAACTTTTCGTGTCTTGGGGAGCCTGTGCCTATCTCAGGCGTCATCGGGCATGAAGGCAGGATACACCCTGGACGGAGTGCCAACCCATCGCAGGGCACACACACACTCTCATTCACTCATACACTCACACACTACGGACAATTTTCCAGAGATGCTAATCAACCTACCATGCATGTCTTTCGACCGGGGGAGGAAACCAGAGTACCCGGAGGAAACCCCCGAGGCACGGGGAGAACATGCAAACTCCACACACAAGGTGGATGCGGGAATCGAACGGGTAAAATGTGACCATGAACCATGATTGACTGATGAAATAATTGCATGACACAATAGGTGTGTAGGTATTCCCAATAAAGTGCTCAGTGAGTGAACATAAATACAGGAATTTTCAATGAGTCAATAAAATGAAGCAAATAAAAGACTGAAGATATTCTTAAGTAAACAATATTGGAACTATAACCTCACAGCTTTATATGTGAGAGAAAAAAGTTGTCTAGGTATTTTTATAACCACCCAAGATATACATTTGCAAACATACTGATATTCAGCAGTATTCTAAAATACTTTCTGACATTTGTCAGAGGAAGTCGCCAACCCTTTCTCTCCACACAGTTTCCCATGAATGTGATATGATGGGTTAAAGCGTCTAGCTCTGAGCTGTGTGACATTACAAGGGTAAAGGATACTTAAACATAAAACCGAGAATACATTGCAGCTCTCTGTATGATGCAAGTAAGATCACACAGGCTTTTTTTTCCCGTTTTAAGTTTCTTTTGGGGCATGTCAGTCAGCTTTTTGGAGCTGTGAGTGGTTGCTTATGCCTAAACAGTTTGTGCACATGCAGTATTAATAGGGGAAAAAAAATAATCTATAACCACCCCCTGTGCTCATATCAAATTACCATAACATAGCCACTTTTTCCTTTGACTGCAGCAAGAGAAGGACCACAGGCTTTGTGTTGCCAAAAGTGCGGTGTGTTGTGTTTGCCCAGCATCATATTAGGTAAAATGGAAGAGCATGTACTCAGAGCTCAGAATGACATGCTGCAATTTCTTAACTATAGTGCCATGTTGACAAATTTGATGTTTGCCTTATACTGATCAGCAATAACATTAAATCCACCTGCCTAATAGTTCTTACTGTTACTTATTCAATAGCAAGTTAGATGTTAAACGGCATTTCATTGTTGTGCACCAGTACTTTGCAATGACAATGAATTTCTTATCTATCTATCTATCTATCTATCTATCTATCTATCTATCTATCTATCTATCTATCTATCTATCTATCTATCTGACTGACTGTCTGTCTGTCTGTCTGTCTGTCTGTCTGTCTGTCTGTCTGTCTGTCTGTCTGTCATTGTTTAGGTCTCCCTTGTGCCACTCTTAGCCACTGAGGCAAGGATTTCACAAGACCTCTGAAGGTGTGCTGTGGTATCTGACACAAAGATATTAGCAGCTTTGGTAAGTCCTAAACCAACAATTTGGCAATGTGGGAGGGAGCATTATCCTGCTGAAAGAGGCCACTGCCATTAGGGAATATCTTTGCCATGAAGTGGTTTACTTCGTCTGCAATAATATTTAGGTAGGTTGCATGTGTTAGTAAGTAACATCCACATGTGTGCCAGAACCCATGGTTTCCAAACAGAACATCATACTCCCTCATTTGGCTTTCCTTCTTTCCACAGTGCCTTCTAGTGCCATCTCATCCCTAGGTAAGCAATGCACACAAACACTGGCATTCACAGGGCACTCTGACTGATCTGCAGCCCCATACAAAGCATGTTGTAATGTGTTGTGTGGTTTAACAAAGTATTAACAAACATTGACATTCACTTTTTCAGCACTGTGTGCTACATTATCTCTTCTATAAAACTGGTTCAGACAGGCTAATCTTCGCTGACCACACCTTGCTCTTCCTTGGACCATTTTGGTAAGTACTAAACAAGGCAGTCTGGGAACACCCCACAAGATCTGCTGCTTTGGAGATGCCCTGACTCTATCCATCACAATTTGGTGCTTGTCAAAGTCTCTCACATTCTTATGCTTGCCCATTTTTTCTGCCTTCAACACATTAACTATGTGAATTTGACCAGTATGTAACCTACAGTATGTAATGAGATTATCAATGTCATTCAGGTGACCTGTGAGGGGTTTTAAGTAATGGCTGATTAGTGTATATCATTTGATTTTTATGGAAAGGTTTCATTGCTGTTACTAGACCCTATATAGTTTAAGTAAATGAAAAATAAATAATCCAGCTCAGTTGATATAGGAACAATAAGTGGAGTTATATATGTTACTAAGGTGACTCTAAAATACCTACTGAACTCAGTGATCCAGTGTTGAGTGCAGTAAGTTTATACCAGTAACAAACATGTATAGGCCAGTGGAGAAAGTTTTAAGCTTTTTACAAGGTAAGCTTGAGCTGGCAGATCACATTAGCCTCAGCTGCTCAGTCAAGCAAAAATACGCACTCTCGTTTCTCTCTCGTACCGCGTTGTTCAAAACCCAATATGTACTAGGTAAATATGTTCTCGGTTGCAATAAAGACCCAGGCACTGTGTGTTCCCCTCATCAATATGCAAGGCTCAATAAAGGAGGATGGTTCATATTGATTTTGTCTTCAGCAAGTAAAGTAACATCATGAAGTATTCATAGACACTGTGCTGACTATATCAGACAAGCACAGGGCATGTTATGTTTTCCAAGCAAATGGCACAGCTGTGCAATGGCATTTGTTTGGCACTGTTGATCATGTTTTGTAAATCTAATTACAGTATGCCTTACATTTTAACATAACAACCACAGCTGGCACTAACTGTTGAACTGTTGAATTTCCTTAATATAAGCTACACATGTTAACCTATGACATGAGCTCAATTATGGTAACCTGCAACAAACGTTATATTCATTTCACTAAAAGGCCATTAATCATTGATTTTTTAAAATATGTAAAATATGTATGGAACACATGGTCAGTAGAGATCAGTGCTCAAGCTCAATAAATACAACAATAAATGTATGACCACATTAGAAGAAACTTCTCACTGCTACCTTGGTGGAAGGGAGAGTACTGTACTTGCTCTGAGGAAATCAGTGAAGATCAGAGAGTCAAATTCACTTTCCCTCCATCTGTCCTAACACTTATTACTCAGTGTGGTAGCAGTGAACAAGAAAAAAATGCTTTTTTTCTCCTTTTCTCCCTAGCTAAGCATGCGAGTGAGAGGAGCAGAGTGGCAACCCAATTACCACAGGCATTGGCGTGGCAATTTACAGCAAGTCACTTATGAAATTGTTATGAAGCGATGAAGGAGTTGGCCATCTGTGGTACATGGAGTAGGGAGATCAAACAGCCGGGCACTTTGCAGCTCCAGTTACACAATTAGAGCAAAGGGGATGAGGAAGAAAAGGAAAAGCAGTCATTCAGCCTGGCTCTAAAAAAAAACCCCAAATGAATAGATGTCACATCAAATACTCTTTACTAGGCTGTGTCTTTGTCTTCTATCCCGCTGAGGAATGGAGGCTTGGGCTGAAATCCTTTGCCAGTGAGATATAAGAGTTCAGGTTCCACCTAGTCACCAGTCTGTGATTAGACAGAGCTAATGTGGAGTCCAGTCAGTGCTTCCAAATCAGACCTGCATCCAAGCACAGTTCTAAACTATTCTATAAAAAAGCTCAAATTCAACACAACAGGAAGTTACACAATAGAAGCAAGTATGAATAAATTATAGAAGAACACATTTGAAGGCAGGAGTTCTATAGCAGGCATGACACATGCTGTCAGCTTTTTGTTGCTTTGACACTATTGGCAATGTAGGCTCAGCTTTAAAAGTAAATTAGCAGAGATAAAAATAAAAAGAAGAAGCGAAACACACTGAGCTAAAATACTACAGCATACCACTCAGGGCACCAGGAAACTTCTGGACCATTCATTTCCAAACTTCTGATCAATGGCCTTTCCTTGAGGAATCACACAATCGATTCAGTCAATGCTCTGAATGTTATTACATTTCTCTTTAAGGAAAAAAGCAGCGCCCTGAAACTAACGGAGAGCACACAAGTATTTTCATCACTGCACAGCTAACATGCCTTGCAATTGGTGAGAGGAAGTGAAGCTGAAGAGAATCACTCCAGGCTTCAGCCAAAACAACACCAGCTGATCTGGAAAAGCATCATTTAACATAGCATCACATTTCAGTTCTAAACAACCAACATGCAATATTTTCAAATTGCATTCTGAGAACATAACTAACAGATTTAACAATGATTTAATAAATAAAAGTGATGGAACTAAACCTATGAAAATTTAGACCAATAATGAAAATGTTTATTATTAATGGAAAAACTTGGCTAAATGCGCTTGTATGGATTTAAAAAACCTATAAATAAATTTCTTATTTTTCTCAAGTTTGAGTGACTCTCCCGTGTAATACTAGGCCTGTCTCAGCTAATTGTTTGAGATTGGCTAAAAAGCTTCAAGGGATCAGCAAGAACTTAGTAAAATACACAGTGAGATAGTTACCATCTTACATTGGTCCAATCTATAAATTTTGAAAATGTGTACTGGTTTATCAGATTCACACTGGCTTAGAATATGTCTTAGTATATACAGTACTAATAATAATCAGATTTGGCCAGTATATCATACTGACCATCAATCCTTCAGGAATAATATGTCTTTTAAAACATGCAGTTTTTTTTACTGCTGAATCAGACCAAATGGCTATATATAATTGGGTGTTGAAAGCAACACTGTGTTTGGAATCTACAGTACATGTCCAAGCAGCTCTTTGTCAAGTATGACCAGTGGGGGTTAGATTATAGTAATTATGATTTTAGTTTCAATTTGGAGACAAAACCCTACTGCACCATTTTGCATTCCTTGTGACTCATAAAGTTTCATTTGACCCTAAGTCAGTCAATCAAGTAAGACCTAAATTAAGTAAGAACCTATCCATATGAAGTGACAAGTCTATCAAATTTGCCTATTAAATGAACATGATCAATATTAATGTCCAACTGTAAATCAAGTAGGTCATAGCTCTAGTTATGCTTAAGGAGGATTCTAAAAAACAAACTTAAAAACAGCACCATGAAATATAGCATGTACAAATGATGTTTTTAAAATCATATACACAACTTTATATAGCATTATTTCAAACTACTTATGTATTTAAACTAATAGAGCATCTGTTTAGGTAAATGTATACCATCAGGCAGAGAGTAAAATAAAGCTGGGGGTATGGAGAGTTCTGCACTCCCATCGCACGCTGCCACCCCTCACACATATGCACGCGGCTTGAGTTGATATGCCAGTCATGTTTGCTCTAAATAGCAAGTCGTTCCCACCCTCGAAGTGTCAGTAGTGTTTTACATCTCTCATACACAAACATGCACACACACATACACCCTGTCCTCCAAGCCTCTTCCTAGCATGATTGACAGCTGAGATGTCATCAGGCATACAACGTCTGTAAAAAAAAAAAAAAAAAAAAAAAAAAAAAAAAAAAACACCTATCAGCTTCCCTTGCAATCTTATGCCTAACATGCCAGTTACATCTCAAATCAGATGCTGGTGGTATGGTAATCAGGTCAGATAATCTTGTAAGAAATGGTGTATTGGCAAAGAGGTGAGGAATCAACAAGTAACAAAGAAAAAGGCACTACAATGTAATGCTCAAGCACAATATCAGGAACTCTGAAATTAAGTCAAGCTGGCAAAGGGTTTGGAGATTTTTTGATGCCACCCATGCCCTTAATATTTTATTTAAGAATGGTAACATTTGAGTTGCTTCACCACAAGAGCTTTTATTCACCCTTTCATTCATCTTCAGTAACTATTTTATTCTGCCTAGGGCCATGGTAGATCCAGAGCCTATCCTGTGAACATTATGTTTGAGGCTGGAATACACCCTGAATGGCCCAACAGTCCATCGCAGATCACCATGTACATGCATAATTGCCCACTCATTCATACCCGAGGTCAGTTAGAATAGTCAATTCACATACTACACATTTTTTTGAAATTGTCAGGAAACTGGAAAACCTCAAGCCATTACTTCTTATTTAACAGCCATGGGAAAAGAAAGTACATCCTTCTTCAACTGCCGGGTCTAAATTAAATTTTGTGGCCCTAGCCAAATTCTGTAAAGAAACAAATAACCTCAGATAACAAAAAAAAAAATCACAATTGTAGTCAAATTGTAATGCAACACTCATAAACTAGGTGAGAACAAACAAAAACACCTTTCTAACATCTTTGAGTATAATTAACAGATAGGTGTTATTAATAAAATGCACAAGATTAGTTCATCACCAAGAAGGGAGGCTACCTTTATAAAAGTGGAACTTATGGCAGTTTGGTGTTCTGTATCACTCATTTGTGAGTCTATATCATGCCAAGAATTAAGGACATCAGCAATGACCTCAGAGTTGCTTATCTGGGAAGGGTTATAAACAAACACTTTGAAATTCACCATTCTACAGTAAGAACGGTTGTTTATATATCAAGGGCCTTTACGGCATTTGTCTTTCCAGGAATGGGGTTCCTAGCAAATTAGGTTGGAGTTCACCCAGACATAAGAGCTACATCATGTGACATATAGGTGACTATAAGCAGGTTAAATGTTTATGTTCATAATCAGAAAAAGACTGAACAAATATGGCTTTTATGGAAGGGTGGATAGGAATAAGCCCCTTCTTTCTAGAACAGATATAAACACTAGACTTAGGTTTGCAAAATTGCATCTGAAATAAACACAAAAGTTCCAGAAAAAATATCCTTTGGAATGATGAGACCAAGGTGGAGGAATTTGGTCATCTTGCACATCACCATGTTTGGCAAAAAACAAATACAGCATATCACCTCAAACACCTCAAACCAACTGTCAAGCATGGTGGTGGAGGCGTGATGATCTGGGATTGTTTTGCAGCCACAAAACCTGGGAAACTTGCCGTCACTGAGACAATGATAAACTCCACTTTATATCAGAATATTCTTGAGACAAATGTAAAGTCATCTCTCAAACAGCTTAAGCAGGGCTGAAATTGGTTCATGCAACAGGAAAATGATACCAAGCACATTACCAAATCAATAAAGAAGATTTGAATAAAGAAGAAAAATATCAAGGTGTTGGAATGGCAAGACCTCAACCCAATTGAGATTCTGTGGTGTTAAATGAGCTGTGCATAAACAAATGCCCTCAAACATCAATAAACTGAAGCAATGTTGTATAGAATAGTGGGCCAAAAACACAGACATAGTCCCTTACAGAAAATGCTGACTCAAAGTCACTCTTACTAAAGGTAGGCCTACATTATACTGAATAATAAATCTATGTAATTAAAAGATTTACTTTCTGAAAAAAATACTGTAATACATACTGGAAAAAAGACCACATATTGAAATCTGTTATTGTTTTGTGGTTATGTGAGGTTAGTTCTTTGTTTATAAAATTTGGTGAGGACAATTGTAATTTAGGCCCTGATTAATAAAAACCTAGAATTGGCAAAGGGGGCTATTTTTATCATGAGTTATATCGTGATATAATTATAATTATATCTAATTCATCATATATATGTGTATATGCATAATTTTCACTGGCCACTGTAATTGTCAAGGTTGAGCTAATCTTTAAGAAATGTAAAGAAAGACCTAGTGAGTAAAGTATTATATGCCAGAAATAAGTGTGAATTTTAAATTACATTAACCCAGTTCAAGAGTCATTAACATACTGCTGCCTCTCTAATAGACATAATAGACATAATCACTGCACACTCCAAGTTAGCACTTCACTGCTTTCAAGCACAGACTATTTCATTTTTTCATTATTTTCATTACATTATTCCACAGCAATTTAGCCCTCTGTCATTTGGAGTCACCACACAGGTGTATGTTTGAATAACATTTCCTCCAAATTGCCAGCAGAACTCTCTATTTTGGGCAATGTAGACAGCAGATGAGCAGTTTTAGGACTGTTAAATTTCATGGCCAAGATGGTTCCACCTTGCTTGCCTTTTCTTTTAAGGCGTGCTCAGGATACCATGTTGAGCAGTTCGTTCCTGCAGTGAATCAGACTGGGGAATGTAATGAAGTGACTACAGAGACGATTGATAGACCTCATTTTAGAACGTTCTATTTCACTCGACTTCAAGAACATTCTGTTTCACTGAGCTCAAACGACTAGCTGGGAGCATCTTACCATCACATTAAAACAGGGAGAAAAAAAGAGAACAAGAAGGACACAGCAGTAAGCCTATTGCAGGCTTTTAAGGATAGGCATTGTTGAGCTGTATATTAAATACTATATTATACTGTATTCACTACACATATTATATTTACTTTTTTGCCAGAATTATTAATCGAATAGTGTAATGTACTATCCAGAAGAGCATAAAAGCCCCTATTACTCTAGCCTTGGCACAGTTATAGCTGGTTTCATATATTAAACAAGATTTGCAATAGCCAAATGAATATGCTTTTTACATGCCATTTTACATTAACGGCTTTTTCATCTTCCCTAAAGTCATTACTCTGAGCACACTTTCACTGCAATATTACTATTATATGAAAAGTACAAGACAAATGAATGGGTTTAGCCTTGTGCCCTCTGACCATGTACAGTATTTGAGCCCTGTAAAAATTTGTATTAAGGAACTATAAAGGTTTGCTGAAGGCAAATTTGTTCACTCCTCCCAGTAACAGACACCATGTCACTGTCATTTGCTACTTATAGTTTTCATCCATAAAATCATTATGTTCCCTATTTATTCACATCCAAAACAGGAAAACAACACTGCTTTGCATCACAGGCCATCCAGCCACATGTCTCAATGGGTGATAATGAGAGGTTAGTAATGAGAAATAGCTGTAGGTCAGATGAATGATTAGACCACATACAGGCCAGATGAGTTAGCCAGACAAGAGCTGCCTGTAGAGATAGCAATGTGATTATTAAAAACAGAGAAAGGGGAAGGCTGATACTCGAAAAAAGGACTAATAATTACAGCACTGCAGCTGTTGCTGCCATTTATATTTAAAGTACCTTTCCTGTTAGCAGTTATTTTGATTATTATGTGGAAAATGAACAATCAGTGAAGAATACAGACTTTTGTGCTTTTAAGTTTAAATCAGCTAACAACATTTAACAGGTAGCATAGTAGCATGCATGCATAGAGAGAGAGAGAGAGAGAGAGAGAGAGAGAGAGAGAGACACTTGTAATGAAGGACTTGTTTGAGCTAGACAAAGTAAGATAGCAAGTAAATCCCAAGTAAAGATACAAACCAGGCATGCTGTATTCCCCAGTATGCATGGGTGCTCACTGCTAGACCATAATTTGACCATAAATAAATTCATATGACATGAACTTTTTGGGCTTAGAGTTGGGAATGCACCATAATAGTAATACAGCAATGTGAGAAATCCTTAAATTAAATTTAAATTTAAATTAAATTTAGTCCAATAAACAATTATGTCATTGTCTGCTTCTACTACCAGTGGTACAAATTTCCTCATGTACACAAATTAATAAAGGGTATCTGCTGTAGGTTTGTGTCTCCAGTAAAGACAGCAGCTGTCAGGTTTTATCAGATGAGTGCCTACAGTGTTTTTTAAGCCTGTTTTATTTCACTCTACAATCCCCCTCAGAAAATGCTTGATTAGTATATTATAAGTGAAGACAAAGTGGTAGCTCAGTGGTTAAGATGTTGGACTTCCACTCGGAAGGTTGTAAAATTACCAGGACCAAAAAGCCTGTATAGAGTATACAAATAGCTAGTATAGAGTCTTCTGTATGTCTGTCGTTATGTGAGAAATACTATGGTTTACATCCATATAATCTTTATTGATGAGTCCCAGGAGGATTTTTGACAGAAGTCTGGATGTCGTTCATTCATTAATTCATTCATTAATTCATTCATTTTCTACCGCTTATCTGAACTTCTCGGGTCACAGGGAGCCTGTGCTATCTCAGGCGTCATCGGGCATCAAGGCAGGATACACCCTGGAAGGAGTCTGGATGTCATTATTTCCTGCTTGTTTCTGTGCTCTTTGGTCCAAAGTAAGAAGACAAATATATCAAGAGACCAGTAATAATTAATATGGTCTGTGCTGATGGCCTCATCAGTAAGAAAAGTACACCAATTTTGCAGTATTGTGTTTGCATTAGAAGATCCATCTTTAATTATAGTTGGTGACAGACTTTGGAATGACTCCTCAACAGATTTACAGTATCTTCAATGGAACGTTAATGGTTCCACCATGCTTCTTCTTTGTCTTGTATATATATAATCCAAGGCCAAAACAATGTGATTATCCAAGATAAATTTCACCTGTTCAGTTTCTGTAAGGTTTGAAGTATTGTGCATTCTGGGATTCTTTTCTGTTAACCATGTGTGTATAGAGTGTGTACTTGAGTTATTATAACCTTCCTGTTGGCTTTCCTCTCCTCTGATCTCTCCCATCATTGAGGTTCCCCCCTCTCAGAATTTATGC
This sequence comes from Tachysurus fulvidraco, assembly GCF_022655615.1. Classification (NCBI taxonomy): domain Eukaryota; kingdom Metazoa; phylum Chordata; class Actinopteri; order Siluriformes; family Bagridae; genus Tachysurus; species Tachysurus fulvidraco. The sequence goes on from NC_062522.1 coordinate 18,182,128, forward strand.
TCATTTGATGATTTTTGTTTCTGCACCATACTGTGTAAAGTCTAGAAATTGTTGTTTGTGAAAACCCCAGGAGTCCACCAAGCAATGCTGTAGCAAACCACACAGTCAAAGTCACTGAGATCACATTTTTTGAAGGGAACTAAATATGATATGTACATGCACACAAACGTTTTGAAGGGAACTAAACTTGATATGTACATGCACACATAAGCAGGTGTGTAGGTGTTCCTCTTAAGAAATGTATATATAGATATATGTGTGTGTGTGTGCGTGTGTGTGTGCGTGTGTGTGCGTGTGTGTGTGCGTGTGTGTGTGTGTGACTTTCTTTTTACCTCCAAAAGTCTTTTGATGTTTATACATTCAACAACTCTCCATATCTCCTTTTTCCTGTCATGGCTGGATAACAAGTCCTGGCACTGCTACAGTGGTAGTAAGTTGATCTGTAATCTCTTAAGGTTGCAGGGAGAGTATAAAGTGCCCGAATGGCAGCAGGTCCCAAGATCTCTAGGCAGTGGGGCTAAAGAGGTCTGTTTACAGGTACACCTTGGCGTGACCTCAAAACACCACTGGGACTAAATATGTGATTAGCTCAGTGTTAGCCAGGAGCCCTGAAGCTCTGGCAGCTTGGAAAGCAGCTCCTTCTTCCCAGTGAGAGCTGAGTGATTGGGCATCCTCACCATAATCAATCACCGACTTTACTGCCAACACCACACATATAGCATTGCCGGGAGAAAGATGGGGTCCCTTTAACTTGTTGCTATCTTTGTCGCAGCTTCTGAAATGCTGTGTGATTTTATTTAGAGCTGCCCTTTGGCTCAGGAAGGCAAGATTAATTGCTGCTGCCTCTTCACATTGTCCCCAATGGCTCTTTGCAAAGGCTCCTGGCATGTGATCACAAAACATGTCTTCACTAAAATTCATGTAGCCAATCAATGGAGGATTTGTGTATATTGTTAAGCTGTCACTATGTCTTTGTTGGCCTTGGTTGAATTCGTCATAATATTCCCACTTCAGGCTTCTGCGCTGCCATTGTTTGCCCCTGTGGATGCAGCTCATTATTGTGATGTGAAATCACAGCTTCCACCTTTAGCCCGGGGTCTCCCCTCCTTCCTCCCCCTTGTTCGCTCTCTCTCTCTCTCTCTCTCTCTCTCTCTCTCTCTCTCTCTCTCTCTCTCTCCTCTCTCTCTCTCTCCTCTCTCTCTCTCTTTCCTCCTCCTTCACTCATTCAGTGGGACCTCATTGATGCCTTTGGTACCTATTCTCCAGCAAACAAGAGATTTACAGTTGGGGCCAATAAGCCCTTCTTTAGCCTTCACAATTCCACCATATCCTAAATCAGCCCTTTATGATTTGAAATATCATGTTTATTCAGATGAAATTCTCATAAAATCCTCAAAAATGCCAAATAGAAGACTGAAAATTAAATAGAATATGAAAATTGAGGTTTTTTTTATTTGCACTCCTGAATTATATTGCTTGTGTGTTTTGCTTTATGGTCACATTCACCATAGTCCGACATGTTTAAATTACCTTTCTGCAATATTCAAATTAAATACTTTGGAAGAACAGCATGCTGAGATGATGTATTTGTGTGTGTCTAGTGTTAATGTTCACCGGCCTGACACTAGCAGTAGGCAGCACTGTACCACTGTATCTGACTCACTACGCTGGGATGTGGGATCTTTTGTTCATTCTTTGTAGGTCTGATAGCAAACAGAGGTTAAGTGGAGGTTAAATGAGTGAGTTTGCAGCAGTAAAAAGACATTCCAAGCACATGATGGCCAGGTCCATAACCAGCATCCCTTCAGCTGTGGCTCAGTAGTTCATCACTAAGCTCGGAGTTATTAAGTGGTGTTTCTGTTATTGAGAATTATTAGTATGTGTGTGACTCACCAATGTGGCTGCGGTGTGAGGAGGCCAGGCTCAGCTGCCCCCATAGAGACAGCAGGCAGACGCCAAGCAGCAGCACTCTCTTGCCCACGCACCACAGCTCCCTCTCCCGCATCCTACACACACACACACACAAACATATAGAAGGAGTTAAATCTGTTAGAGAAAAACACACAGATGGCTCATTGCAACGTATTGGTCAAATACATACATATGCACGCACTGGTACAGTTAACGAATACAGAGCATCACCTAGTTGAGAAAAACTAGACAGTTTGGTACAGTGTTAACAGTATTCCATCAATTATTTACTGTGTGTTCTCAAATATCAACCTCTCAGTAAGCCATTCTTCAATGTTGTAGTCAGTGACACAATCCCTCCCTGTTCTGATGGGCTCTTCTTGGCTGGCAAACACAGCGGTCTTGATACAATATCACACAGTGCTGGACACTAATTCCTGCTCTATCTTCTTGATAGGACCAGAGAGACTCAGAAACAATCAAAGGCTCATCTCACTGCCTGGCCAAAACTGTGCTCTACCCATAAGGGGAAAATATAATCTGAAAATCACAGCCATCCTTTCAGGCAATTTGTTAGCATATCTTATCAAATTAGCACATAGATATGTTTCTTGCACAGAGCTCTCTTCTTCCTTCCTTGGCAGAGACCTGTGAGGATTTGCTGCATATGCTTAGCACTAATGCAGGCTCTGAAGTTTCACTGGCTCTTGTCTGTGGATGTTGTGGTGTCTAAATTATTAAAGCAATAAATGGTTGTGATTAAGAACTCCCTGATCCACTGAACGAGATATGTTGGTCTTTTAATAAGAGCGAGGCCTCACAGTAGCTGTTTATTTGCAAGACAGGACAATAAAAACTCTTGAGTATATAAAGGGATTTTTGCAGCGAGCACTTTCTAAAGGAATAGTGCTGTTTTGCTACAGAATATTTTAGCTGATAGTAAAGCTACAGTACATAGGATTGATTTTCTTTAAATATGAACTAATAAAATGTCCAGGATTAGTTGGTAACTGAAGAAGAAATGCTGCATAATCAGATGTTTTGTCACCCCGACAACCCTTGAAACAGTTATTCAAAGTTATTAGTGTGTCAGTGATCTCGGGTCAAACTTGGTGGGAAATTTGTACGCATTCGACGTACGCCACCTCAGACACATCAAACATCATCACACCCCAGCTGAAAGAAGTCTACACTGTAACCAGCAGGTGATTTATTCTCACTGGGACAATTGTATCGTTAGCTAGTAATTAAAGTGTTTTAGCTAGTGGGCTATTGTATAATATGGTGTGTTTAATGAGTAATGTTTAGATCTTACATTTAAAAACTCCAGTCAATCGATAGCATAAAGTGTGGTCTGGGATGCTGCTCTGAATTCTCATTGATTGTTTATTACTTGCAGCTGTCAGATTAATACACACAGTGGTAAAAAGATGCAGCGCAACACATGTAAGAAAATGTGCTGCATATATTTTAAGATAGAATCATTTGTTGCCATAGTGATGGCAGCTGAACTTCATAGTTATCTGCAGAGTTACAAAAATTCACATCTATTTAACAGGTTGTCTGTTGCATGTCTCTTTATCACAACGAAGTAAAATGTTACAAGGTTGAAAAAAGTTCTCCTTTAAATCCAACAAAAAAAAACATAAATTTTTTTTAGAAATATAAAACACAGCATAAAAACTAGTGCTGTCAAATTGAATTAGTTAATTTACTTTTGTGATTAATTCATTTAAAATCGAACACAGCATTTTGTTACTTTCTGTGACAGCTGACGAGTTACCTATGACTTGCGTTGACGTGTGTGCCTCCAAACCGAACCATCCTTTTAAAATTTTAGGAAGGATGTTTCACTTTAAAAGATCACTTGATAGATCTTTGTAGAAAACAAAAGTTATCTGCACAGTTTGCAAAGCCGTATGTAATTACCACAGAAGAATTTGTCTTTGTCAAATCACCTCAAAGCAAAACACACTACTAATACTATCTCTACAGGACCTCACCAAAATATATTACAGGAGTGTGGTGCTCAGGGGCAAATAACAAAAACTGTAAGTGAGAAGGTAACTAATGCTTTGTTTAAATGTTGAAACCTGCCACTCACATTTTACATAGAAGAGAATCAAGAAATATGCCTTTTAATCTGAAAGTCCTAAATCTGGAAATCTGTTCTTCACAGGAGAGAATTTGTGTTCCAAGCTTACAAAATGCTATTTTACAAAAGTACTAGAATTTAAATACTTGATTGTGTTGATTCAATATTAATTCTGTGATTTTAATGTTTCATTTTAAGAAAAAATATTTTTTGTTGATTGACAGCCTAAATAAAAACGTTTTACCTGGCTCAAATGACTCAAAATAAACAAACAAATAAATAAATAAATAAATAAATAAAAACTTTTTAAAGATAGTAAATTAAAAATTAAATTAGATTAGGTAAATTATATTTTTAATAGCATAAATACATTCAGAATTGAAATTATTAAACTGTTAAAGATTATATACTGTATAATATACACTACAGTTACAATATATTATTATTATTATTATTATTATTATTATTATTATTATTATTATTATTATTATTATTATAAAAAAAATCTATATTAGGTAGGCATTCACATCTAGAAATCTGGAAAATTTCATTAAAAAAACTGTCATTGTTAATCATTTTATTCTCAGTTAAATCAGTAGCCACACCAGGATCTTCCTCAAACAAATTCATAGTCCTAAAAAAATTACTAAGCAGTAAATATATAGTAAATATTTTTTCCTCAACTGCTTTTCATGGTTGCATCTTTTGTGGCTTCAAAGCCCAGATTCCCCTTCCTAATTTGAGCAAATACTCCACTTATTCAGTTATGGAATTTGTACATTGCCCTCTGTTCCTATCCTCTGTGTTACAGTTCATAAAAGAACAGCATTTGATAAAGCAACCTCTTTGTACTATAATTGAATTCTAAAGACAATAAATTCTACTCTAGAATTTCGACAGCCTTCTTCAAGTCACACGCAATAAAAACATGTACTCGTTCATCACAAGTGAAAACCTTTTTAATTCTTAACTAATATCATTCAACCACCCCATGTGTGGAACAGGCTGTGAGCTGTGATCCTGCAGTGTCAAGAGGCTGTCTTTGCTAGACTGCCATCATTATGTGTTTTACCAAAGCAGCTCTAATCTTTCAAGCGCTTAAATTTAAAGGGGATTTCAAGGTCAATGAGGATAAGGTTGTAATAGTGGTGATGATGATGACGATGATGATGATGATGATGATGATAACCCTAGACTTTTTTGGTCTACCATTTTGCACTTGATCTTCCTTTTCAAGCTAAAAGGGTACTTTTCAATTTCTGTATGTTCACAGTCAGAGCATCATTTAAAGGAATGTAACTACAGCGATCTTCTAATCATATTGGTTATTGATATCATGTAATACAAGTAATTCTATTTAAATATACACTAGAGTAACCTTTAAAACATTTTTAATTTCATTTCTAAAAGTACATTTCGAGCTGTACGCCCAATGCTCTTCATGCTACAGTATGACCTCATTTTTGAGTCTAGTATGACACCATCTAATTGATTTTCTCATCTGTGGATTAATGTGCATCAAATGATATTAAGTATTGCTTCTGAAATATAATTACAAATGCATGAGATGAATGGCAAGTCTAGAAAAATCAATAAACAGAGCGTGCATGATAAAGTGTTCAATTTAGTTCAGCTTGCTTTAATCAAATGGTCTCTGGATTAAATTAAATCACTTTTCTCTTTATTACTCAATTCACAATATCATTTGTTTCTCATCTTACATTTCTATTACTTCCAGCTCTGTCAAAACCTTAAAATTTGCAATCATTAATGAAAACTAATTAAATGAATAGAGTTCTTTGGCTGCAAAGAACTGGCTGCAATGAAGAAAAGTCTGGCTGTAATGTTTAAAAATTTGCTTATTACAAACTCATAAAGACAGGTTTTATTCATAGAGGCCTTGATCTAACTCATTCAGCTTTTGAACTAATTTAAAAATGCACTGTAATGTGTGTGTTTGGTTCATTACTATCCAAAGAAACATTGGTAAATTTTATTGACAAAAACAATATCGTAGCATAGGCTCTACAGAAAAGTGTGATACCACACTTGTCATGTGTGGTGGCAAAATTAGCCAATATCTCAAAATCAATTTCTGCTAAATCAAGCATATTTCTGTAGATTCTCAGCCAGCCATCTTTGATGTAACTGCGTACTGTACCCCATCACAGAATGCAAGTACATATGTGTCTTCACTGGCAAAAGATACAGGATTTATTCAGTGTTTTTTTGTTAAATGAATAATCATTCGCTTGCAATGTCACTAATTCAAGTGATTCACTTGATTCACTAATTCACTTTTCCACAACAGAAAAAAAAAAATCTTGGATACTCAGGGCCTTTTCACACCTGGTCACTTCATGTGTTTTCTCTGTTAAATCTGTTCCATTTACATTAGGCCACATAAATGCGTCTTGGCGAATCGGATATCAATCCGATCTTTCTACTCCCGCCCAAAATGCAAATATATTTTACCTCATTTCCGGTTTAATTGAGTTAAAATACGAGTGACGTACTTCCGTTTGTGAGGAGTATGTGGCGCTGACGTATGTAGCTTGAACTACTGTACCACATTCATTTACACCTGTCCAGTTTCATCTGAAATGTGTCCCAGACCACCTCCTGAAGTGGTTTGAACGAACGGATTTATATCCGTCTCGAAAACGTTTCGGAGGGCATTTACACCTGGTCTTCTTACGACCGGATAGCTATTGGATCACAGAAAATGCATGAAGTGACCAGGTGTAAAAAGCCCCTTCAGACAATCAGAATATTCTCTTTTCAGTATCAGTTACAGTACAATGACACTATCCAATGCTAATGTTTGTGTGCTTAAGAGGGCTAATAACACTTTCCACTGAGTGTAATATGCTGCCCTGTGATGCAACATGAGAACCAGTTAGGAAAAGATTCATTTGTTGATTTCACATTTCTCAGAGGAAGCACATTAAAATTCAGACTTCCAGGTTAGTACATGTCTTATGACAGAAGAGAACTTGCTGTTGGGTGAGAACTGACAGGTGGCCAAAATAAAAAAAACTGTCTATAAATTAAATGGTAAATACATTTAATTCAATTAAACCACGTGAAAATAGAAGATGAAAATATAACACTGTACATTGACACAAAACAAGGTCGCCACATCAAGTGGAGAATTCAAAACACATACTCAACTCTCAGTTGTCAATCATTCATATGTTGACTGACTAATCTGACTTTTTTCCCCACTACTTTTTTCTTTCTGATGTTGAAATGTAGAGCTGCTGTGCATAAAGGTTTGTAGGTCAGATACATCATTTAAATATATTTTTATAACTTAACTCAACAGTGAATATATCTAAAGACATAACATGTGGTCCAGCACAAGTGACCTGCACCTATTTTTTAAAGAAGATGTAAGCAAAGTTGAGCCAGAAAGCCATTTTCCAGTAGTTTGAGGAATAACGTACAGTAGCATTACTGCCATATTTTGGTTTCAGGGTGAAACAAACCAGTCATGATGTTTTAGTGTTTTCATGTTAAGCAGCTCGTTATGTAGCGTTTGACATAACCCTGAGGCCAGGCCATGCATCGCTATGTGCATTCGCTCATCTGAATTGCTGTGATGAGCGGACAGGGTTATAAAAGGCAATGCTACAAAGACTGGTACTAAACATACAAACATTTTAGGTACATAGTGTTCTGACTAATGAGGTAGATTTGAATTAAAATGAAACTATAAGTGCATCCCAGGCCTTTCTTTATACTCATAGAAAATAGCCTTGACAACCTGCCAGTGAGTTCAGTGAGGACGTTTCGGTTTTTGATCAGTAGTCATCTCATATCTCACAACTCTAGTTGAAATACAATTCAGAAAAAAGTGAGTGGTATAAATCATTCTGATCATTGACTGATGGTGAGGCAAGGATAAAATGCATCAATATTTTAAAAATCAATTAAACTCTCATTATGCTATTTAGTACTTTGCACAAAACAGAAGACGTAAATCAAGGACCAAAGATATAAAATAACTTCTCCTGAACAGTTTGTGTTTCAGTAACTAAAATAACAGATATAAAAAGAATATCATGGATCTATCTGCCTTAGACAAAAATATCAATTCGAGAGGCTTCACAGCCGACGAACAGGCGTTAGGAGCAAAAGGGGATTCAATCCGCCTAAACATGTAGGAGTGAGTCAGTGATGAGTGGAGACTCCTTTTGCACCTCCTGGTTTCCCCGGAAGAGTGCACCATTTTCAAACGAGCTCCTCAACCTGCCTCAGCTGCCTAATTAGTCCCATTGGAGTGCCCCTGTACAGATGGCAAGATGTCTGACATATTTATTTCTATTTCTCTCATCAAACCTCACTCCTCTCTCTTTCCTTTTCCACGTTCATCCACCCTCTTTCTTTCTCGCTCTATTTCTCAGCCCTTGAGAATGGAGGCAGCTCTCTGGTGTTTTCAGTCTCAAAGATGTGGCATCACAGAGGCTATCCAGCACTGTTTGATTTCCTGCGGATGTGGATGTGTGTGTGTGGATGTGTTTGAGTGGGTGAAGCAGAAGAAGAGAGGTGTATAAAGATTTGCCTCACTCGGGCTCTCGGAGGAACCGGACATGCAAGTGTGCCAGTGCAAATTCAGATCCAGACATCTGTTCCATAAAGTAGGGAATAAAGCTTGAGGGTGAAAGAAGAGATTAAAGAAAAAAACTTGAACAAAAAAAAAACTATAGAGAAAGAGCAAAAAAGAAAGAGATGGAAGTATAGACAGTGGAAGGGAGGGAGCGAGTGAGGGAGGGAATGAAGTAGGATGGATAAATGGTGTGACAGAAGAAGAACAGAGGCCATTCAAACACATACATGCCTGAGGTAGACCTTAAAGTCCACAGCATGAGTGTTGATTGACACTGACAAGCAAAAGCTTGGAGTAGAAGAAAGGAGTTTTTTTTTTCAGCCAGCTCTTTTATACACATACTTCACAGCATTTATGCAAGACAGGCTTGGCATTTTTGAATACAAAGAATTTTGTCTTTGGGCTGATGCTTTTAAAAATGAAGCAATCAGACTTCTAAATGCAACTTCCATGGAGATACACAAATCTGTCACTCAATAACGTCATCCTAAGTGCAACATAAGAACGCCAAGGTTTTCCAGGAATCAATAATGCAGCATATGGTCAACCTGTCAGACTTACAAAAGACCTGTCTATATGACAGTGACAATGTTGAACACTTCAAAGAAAACGTTTGACCAATATTGTCCAGTATCATTCTAAATGACTTTTCATCAATCCCTTGTCTAGTGGAGGTTTTGGCAAGCAGTTCAAGTTTCATTTGAGCTGGACTCAGAAGACACCTATTTCCTATTGCTTGCCTGAATGACATACGTATGCTGCATTTAGCATTTGCAATAAGAGATATGTTACAAAAATAACTCAAGCGACAGCTTCACTAAGTGAACATTTGAATTCTACAAGATTGCATTTGGTTGCCAGCGGCATAATATGCAAAGCAGAAAGCATTATATCTGCAGAATTGTGGCCAAAGCAAACTTTAAGGACGTTTACCTTCAGTGGCAACAATGAAACGTCAAGGAATCTCTAAAAGATCTGCAATAAACATGCCATATATCGTCAACAAGGATATTGCTGGTTTAATTCAATATATTTTCCTAAAGACATGCGGAGGTGAGTTCATCTTCCACCTAATGCAGATTAAGCTGTAAGATGAACCTTAGGAAGCCTTCAGCAACACCTTCAGAGTTATTGGTTCATGTGTCTATAAACACTGAAAGTAACTCAGAGCAGACCTTGAATTTGCCAACTCATCAGCATGAACCAAACTTACACAGCCGGACCTGTCAGTGTACATCTCATCCGGAGTCATCACATACCACCTACACACATTGCACACCGACTCGTTCACACGCACTCACACACACACTTCACGGCTCACTTCGTTCTCTCCAGGTGTGTTTTTTTATGCAGACTCAATCCGTGCTATCAGTGTTTGTCTAGAGGAATAAAGCTTAAGCAGCGGTTGGGGTTCAAACATAAGCACAAGGAAAAGAGCATAGTTTGTCTGGACTAATGAAATGTCAAAACAAAAAAACAGCAATGCAGGTATTACATAAAAATGAATACAGAGATTCAAGCATGAGTAGACATCACAGGCTCAAATTAAACTCAATTTGCAATTTCGTTCCATTTTCTGAACACTCAAAAAGGGAATGGTCAGTTGCTAAAAAGCATCCAGTACGCAGAAGCTGCCCTGCACAAATGCTGCTTGTAATTTGTTCTTAAAAATGTATGATTGTTGTTCAATACAATGGCAGTTTTTCATTCTCAGCAGCACAATGGCTCATCTGTAAAGCCAGTCTGGGCCTGAGATTTCACTCAGTTAGAGGAATACACCGAGGAATGTGCAGAAAGTCTGACTTAAATTGAAAGGATGAGAGTACTCAGGAAGCTCTAATATAATCAAAGACACCCTAAGTGGATCTTCAAGATTTACTCTGGCTTCTGGGTGTCTAGCTTGGCCCAAATTTCTGCAGCTGTTTTTGCCTTTTTAAAAATACACTTTCTCTTAATGTTGAACAGCTCATGGTAAAATTGAAAACTGAGGAATCAATAGGAATGGGATTGGATAAATCTACGGGAATGGGATTGGATAAGTCTAGATTGATCTAAAGCTGTGATTAGGCAATGCTGGTCTTCATTATCAACTATTCTGACTGTTTTACATACTGATAACATCTCCAGCAAGCCAAAACAAATGGCACAATCTGTTTCCTACTGAAACACTTATTTGTTGTGATGTATTATTTTTAAAAGATGTTTTCTTCCTGCACTTTGAAAAAAAGTAAATAATTCTTAGGGACATACAATATGAATCTATTCCTATATCATTAGTTTTTTCTCCTCTGATTTTTCTAGAGGGTGTTACAGATCATTCTATGTATAGTATCCCGGTTTAGTTAAGCAATATCGTGATTTGGCTGTAAGTAAAACCCTGCAGGAAAAGCACCTTAGTTAATCACAGAAATGAAAATAACCACCTGATTATGAGTACAATCTTGCTTTAATTCTATAAGGAAGACATTTTAAAGAGTATGTGACATCTTACATACAAAAAGGTCCAAATTGTTAATTTTTGTTAAATTAGTGAAAAAAGCCAGCTCATAATTTGTTCGTTCCTGTTAAAAGCGATTCTGGTAAAATTGCCATTCCTTCTTTCTTTTCATCTTCGTCTAAGCTGCGTTCATATTTTAAGTCAAAAGTTATATTCCTAAAAAGTATATTTTGCCATGGCTGCAGATGATATTACTAACACTACTGTAATAACTGCAGTGGAACGCTGCTCGAGCAAACAAATTAGAGGACCAGAACAAACCGTTGTATAATATAGTAATACTGTTGTATATATTATAAAATAGACTGTCAATGAGTTCAGTGAGTGTTTTTTGTGCATGCATACAGTCACTGGCTAAAGGAGAAAACGAGAAACCTTTGAAAAATTTTAATTCTGTAATAAATAATTGAAAAGTATAAACATATGGGGTTTTTTTTAGAAAATGTAATTAAATTAAGAGTACCTATTGTATATTTAACTTTAATAACCCTAAGTGAATATACTGTAGCTCCAAATAAAGTACAAAGTTTAATTACCCAAGTATTTCCCATTGACCTGGATACTTCTACTTCTACTCATCACTCTTTTGTTGTTTATGTAGACATAAACAACAACCCTGATATTTTTGCAATATAAGTAACAGTCATAATAGTTGAATTTTTTCTTTCATTTAAGATGCCTGACAAACTGCCCTGCATATAATTGAATAGAATAGATCTTTATTGTTGTTTTAAAAACAACAAAAGTTTGTATGTCTAGAGCACATCAAGAAAGCACAGGCACTATATTCCCCCATCACACCATAAAAGAATAACCTTCAACATTGCTTCAAACCAGCTCCTTTTAAGCCAGATGAATGTCTTGCTTCACTTCAAATACATGCTATGGAAGCCTCGAGCAGCCAAAGTTACTTCTGATGCAGGTCTTTTTTGCGATCATAGGATAGACAGGGAAGTGCTGTTCAGAGCAGGGAAATGGTTGGCTGTCATTCAGAGTCACGATCCTTATGCTAAATGCTTTCGAGGTGAGCCAGACAGCTGCTTTAACTTAAATTAAATAACTTAAATCTGCTTAGGTGTTAATGCCAGAAACACATAAGACTTGCGTCTTGCTAAAAGCCATTTTCTGCGACCTTAACCTTTGCTGAAAAATTTTATGCTACGATTAGATTTAATCTCGGAAGTGAGGAAATAGTATCAGGGCAGAATATGCATGCTGTTCCACCGTTACACGTCAGCTGCTCATAGCTGTTTCTCTGAGTCACATAGTCTATGCATTAACAGTGGCTGGTGGGAAAACAGTCTTTAGTGATTAATTGAGCTTTCCAAGAGCTGAAAGACTCATTCAATCAAACCAAAATAGTATTGTCTCCAGTGTCGAAACTCAAAAGTAGACCAGCTAATATATTAACCACAAATCCACACAGGGTTTAGTTTTAAAACACCACTGCTTACTATGTTTTACTTTGTCTTATTCTTTTCTTATTTTTCCTCAGAAAATATCTTAGTAGACACATGAAACGCTCATAATATTTAAACACAAAGACTTGTGGGTTTTTTTATGGTTATGCTGGCATTAAATTAACTTCCACACACTAGCTGTCAAACCCTTTTGGAATCCCTTAAGGATTTTAGCTCCAGCTGTGCCATACAGTGACAGCGGCTGTCAGTCCCCAAGGACATGCTTTTACTGGGAGCTAAGGATGGCAAGGATTCTTATTTTTTAACATCGATATGCCATGTACTACACAGCTGGTCTGCATGGTTTCACAGCTCAGCTGAGCACTTCAGTATTGTCTGAGACAAGCGCTTTCTAAATACACTGAAAAAAAATTCACAGCCTTCATATGCCTTAAAATTGGTGTGTATTTTTAATTAACAGAAGCCTGTCATGAAGACTTAAAACTGCTGACACAGATAAGTTCTAGTAAAGTACAAATAAACCCCTTTTGAAGACATATCCTTATTCCATGCAATAATTTCCCCCTGCCAATATCTAAGCCTTGAAAGAAATTCTGCATACACAGCACAAGAATGAAGAGGTTGTACAGGCATGGGGGAAAAAACGTAAACGTTTCCAACCTGAGTTTGTGATATCAGCATGAGTTCTGGTGACACTGTAATAGTCAGAAACCTGATATTCAAATCAAATCAAATCAAATTTTATTTGTCACATACACATACATACATACAGAGTACGACATGCAGTGAAATGCTTTTTGCTTTCAAACATATGGAATGCAATTTGGGCTAAAAATATAACCAAAAGGAGGTAGATAAATAAAAAAAAGTATAAACTAAATAAAAAGAAACTATATAAAATATGAAAATATGAAAATATAAGTGATCTTGCCAGCATCTCAATGACCATCTAGACTGTTCCTGTATACATTATATATATCATTCATGCTTTATATATATCCTACATTCTGTTCATGATGTAAAGCCTCGAAGATTGGTGAATTTAACACGAAATGCTCGTCTTGATTTACTACTCCGTTTGACAGTATCAGTCCTAGCAAGCAAGGACTAAAAAGCTAACCTGCTCTTGAAATACCACTTGGTAGTGAGCACGGCCCTTGGCCTTCTGCCTATTCACAGTATAGGCAGACAGGGTTCCCTATTCTGTTTGCTGCCCTACTGTCAGGGGGCACTGAGCACACTCTCATCCATTATTGACTAGTAGCAGCACCTCATAAAGAGGGGGAACAATGAAAGAAAAAGAGACTGATGGAAAGAGAGACAGTGAAATGCAGACAAAGTGCTCATAATCCTCAAATCCAGTGTGTTTTCAAATGACAGTGTTTTATACAGAAGAAAGGCCAAATGATGAATAAGCACATGGGGTGGGATACTAAAAAAAGGGAGAAGGAAAATGGTTACCACAGCCACAACATTTGGGCAAACTGCCACTAGAAATGATTGGACTATTGGGATCAGCAAGTCACAGCACACATATGCCTGGCTCACTGCAAGAAGATTTTTTTTTCATGTACTTGTTTTGCTTTTACAGTCTGCCGAATTAGGCTGTGTGCTTGCAGAATGGCGAACTACATGGTGCCACCTGTCTACAAATACCACTGTCATTATGTCATCCAGTCTTGCACTGTCCACATCAATCACATGCAAAACAGCGGTCTGTACTTCAGCAAGCAAGCTTAGATAAGATGCTTTCCAACCATTTAGAAAGTCTTTCAAGGGACCCTCATTTGCACTCCATGCCTGGCCAACCTGGCTGATTATTCAAACATAATATTCCTTTTGGAGATCGACTAATGAAAATTGTTACAGCTCTTGCTCTGGTGAGATGCGGCCGACGTTAATTGGATATGTAATTGAGTTTCTCTGCATGTTTGGACAAGCTAATTTTCCAAGCAATTTTGGGCCTTAATTTCAGTCATTACAATTCCAGAATCTTGAATTCCAAAGCTGTAAAGCCTCCTTTTAGCACACGAGTCCATGGGTGCTTCTGAAGTTTGACTACAAACACTAATTCACTTACAGCTCACAGAAACACACTCTCCAAATTACCAAACTGTGAGTTAAGCAGAAGCACACAGCCAAAAATAGCAAATTAATCTTCCATTTATGCAGATGCACTTTTTTTTTCACTATTGCCTCAAAGCAGACTCAAAGCTCTAAAAAAAACAAAAATCCTTAGCAACCAAACAAAATGTTACTGCAAAACTGGGAATATTAGTATGATTGTAATTACTAAGGCTTTTTAATCACAGGTGTAAAACCATCTATAACAAAACACGATTATTCTTGGAGTGTTATGCTTTTTTGTTTTCTTTTTCTCCTTGTTAAAAAAACTGTTTGCAGTTATTTAGAATTACATGTTCAATGTATTTAGATTTACATGTTCTATGAAACTTATTTTCATTTATACAGACACATTTATTTAAATAATTTCATTTTATATTTGTATTTTGATATCTGTACATGTGAAGCAAAACAACTGTGATCTTATCTGAGAAGATGATTTCTTCTCAATAATATCTTGTCTAATTAGATTTCTTGCTGGTAATTAGGGCCGTCTAAAAATAATAAATGATAAATCAGAATGAATGGCATTATTTAGTCTTAGGTGGTGGGAATTTTAATTAATTCGGTAGGCAAGGGCAAAATACATATTACAAGATGGAATATTTCATCTTCAGTAATCTCTTTATCCTTATCAGGAAGGATGGGGCACATAGTACATAGTGGGGGATGATGCCAAGACAGTTTATTTCAGTTTACCAATCACCAATCCACCTTCTAGCATAGTTCTGGACAGTGGGATAAAGAAATCTATGTAGAAGCAAATCCAAAATGCATACAGATGTTTGGCCAAACTACTTAATATTTAAATAGACACTTAACAGCTCTAATGCAATAAAAAACTTTGTTAAAAAGATATCACATAGATTACAAGATGAGAAAGTTGTGTTGCTATCTAAAACAAAATAAATCAGTACCATCTTTATGAAATTAAATGAAAGTAATGTATAGACGCCTTCATTATCACCACATGTACATTTCAGAAAGTGAAATTCTTTTCTTTGCATATCCTAACTGAGGAGGTTGGGGTCAGAGCGCAGGGACAGCTATGATACAGCACCTCTGGAGCAGGGTTTTTTACTCAAATGCCCAACCGTAGCAGCTTGGCAGCACTGGGGCTTGAACTTTAACCACTTGAGCCACCACTTTATTACAAGCTTGTTTTAGATTCATTTATGTATTTACCTATCTTAATATCTTGTTGTTGATACTTTGCTAAATTGTACGTATTTTTAATAAAATCTATGTAATACATGTATCACTAAACAGGAAAAATTGAATTTCGGAACCCAAATAGCACACATTTGTGTTTAGGCAAGCAGACATGGATTAGTATTATACTGTACATACTATAATTTCACTGTAATATTTGCGATTTTGTCTTTGTTATGCATCATGCTTAATGAGTGCTCTTGAATAGAGAATATTCAGCACTACCCTGTGATTCAAAATGTAATGAAAATGAAGTTTCTCTAATTTAAAAAAAAAAAACAAATAAAGAAAAAGCAAGCAATGCGTGATGTGTTGGGCACAGCCGCCATCAAGTCCTGCCAAACACTCATTTCATTTAGAATTCCAGATGCAACCAAAAGGTAGAAAAAATAATAAGCGAGATTCAGTTCTCCTTGTCTCACATTCCTTCCACCTTCACGGGAACTTAATCCACTTCTGTAATTGGAATTTTTGGGGTAATACTGAAGTAGTGGAATTGCTCCTGCCATAGAGCTGCAAAACCTGCATTGCTTATTACAGCTAATAAAAAAAATCAAACCGTGCAGGCCAGAGGGTGCACAAGACTGGTATTAAGAATCCCTGTTTTAGACAATCATTTTTGGAAGAATAAAAATGCCTTTTTTTTTTTTTATTTCATTATAGAATGCCTTCACTATGCTTATACACTAGACTGTTCACAGCCTATTTATGGCCTAAATGGTTTCAATTAACAGCTGCTAAGTAATTCGGTAGCCAGCATATAACTACCAACTTTCTGTTATACAAAGGCAGTTTTTAGTGCTGAATGGAGCAATAAAATTACAGAATATATAGAAAATGGTACTGTCTGTAAGTTGGCATGCTGACAGCTTGAGACAGGCAGAATGGTAAATGCCGTGCAGTCCCAGCATCTGCATGACCCAGATGTTCAAGAAAACAACTAAAGGAAGGCAGACACCCATAGTATTAGGAGTGAGTAAGGACTATGTCAAAAAGTTTACTTCTATCTACCTAAAGCATTGCTAAAATCAGTTAGACTCTTAATTCCCATCTGCTTTAGAGGGAAAAGAGATGTTGCCTAACCTCCGTTCTGTGTCTCTATGTTGAAGTACTGTATATGCAATTATTGTGTGTTAATTTGTACAACTTTTTAAACTAATATTATGGCAAAGATCGTTAAATTTGCAGTTTTAACAGCAAAAGACTGTCCGTATTTGTATTATTCATGAGCTGTTACAGAAAGAATCATACATGACAGATTTTAACACATCCAGTCAGTGGTGCTGATACTGGGGTGAAGAATAGCTCTGTGTTTCAATAGTAACGATGTAGAACCTTCTGCATACACTTTTAGAAGAAAAACACAGCTGGAGAAGGAAAAAGAGATCAAGTAAGAGCATGAAAGTCACAGAGAAGAGGCAGACAACAAAAAAAAAAGAAGAAAAGAAAGAGACAGATAGAAGCATTAAAGAATCATTTTTCTATTCAAAAGCCTTTTCAAATTTCTGACAGCCCAGCTTTTTTCGCTTTTTTCAAGTTCCTTCATGATCCTGTTGTGTGGGACTCCCTTGTGTATTCACAAAGACTTTGTCGTTGTTTCTGCACTCACAGTTTTGCCTCAGCATATTTCCACCAGCTCATTTAGAGTAAAAAGTTCTGTATGATTCTGCTATTTTTACCCTTTTTGGTGTCTATATAAAAAAGCATTTATTCATTCTGCCTGCATTCAAAAGACTGCCAAATATTGAAATAAATAAATAAACAAACAAACAAACAAACAAATAAATGAATGAATGAATGAATGAATAAATAAATAAATAAATAAATAAATAAATAAATGAATGAATAAATAAATAAATAAACAAAGATCACTAATATCTCAATAGGATATATGTATGTATAATATGTAATGAAATATTATATTATACAATTATATAATATTATACATGTAATGAAATATTATATTATACAATTATATAATATTATACATATACAGTGGTGTGAAAAAGTGTTGGTCCCCTGATTTTTATTTTTTGCAAGTTTGTCTCACTTTAATGTTTCAGATTATCAAACAAATTTAAATAATAGTAAAAGATAACACAAGTAAACACAACATGCAGTTTTTAAATGAAGGTTTTTATTATTAAGAGACAACAAAATCCAAACCCACATGGCCCTGTGTGAAAAATATAACTTAACTGTGGTTTATCACACCTGAGTTCGCAATCAGGAAATCACTTAAATAAGACCTGACTGACAAAGTGAAGTAGACCAAAAGATCTGCAAAAGCTACACATCATGTTGAGATCCAAAAAAGAACATATGAGGAAAAAAGTAATTGAGATCTATCAGTCTGGTAAAGGTTATAAAGCCATTTCTAAAGCTCAGCGAACCACAGTGAGAGCCATTATCCACAAATTGCGAAAACATGGAATAGTGGTGAACCTTCCCAGGAGTGGCGGACCGACCAAAATTACCCCAAGAGTGCAGCAACGACTCATCCAAGATGTCACAAAAGACCCCACAACAACATCCAAAGAACTGCAGGCCTTACTTGCCTCAGTTAAGGTCAGTGTTCATGACTCTACCATAAAAATAAAAAAACTGGGTAAAAATGGACTGCATGGCAGAGTTCCAAGACAAGAACCGCTGCTGAGCAAAAAAAACCCATAAAGGCTCATCTCAGATTTGCCAGAAAACATCTTGATGATCCCCAAGACTTGGAAAATACTTCTAAAGTATTGAAAGTTGAACTTTTTTCAAAAGATTAACTTTTTGGAACTTTTTCCGGACAACGATCCAAAACTCACGAGCAAGTCCACCTCTGAATGGCTGAAGAAAAAACAAAAAAAGCGCTGTAACATCATTACAAGTTATCACAAATGCTTGATTTCAATTCTTGCTGCTAAGGGTGACCCAACCGTTATCACGTTTAGGCGCAAACACTTTTTCATACAGGGCCATGTAGGTTTGGATTTTGTTTTTCCTTAATAATAAAAGCCTTCATTTAAAAGCTGCATGTTGTGTTTACTTGCATTACCTTTGACTAATATTAAAATTTGTTTGATGATCTGAAACATTAAAGTATGACAAACTAAATTAAATTGAAAATCAGGAAGGGGCAAACACTTTTTCACACCACATATATAATAAAAACTATGGACTTCCTCTGCCCTATGTCCACTAACCCCAAGAAAACTTCTTGTTCTGCTACCTGGCTTTCAGATGTGCTGTGCAACAATCAAAGAGAGCTAAGATAATCAGAAAGAAAGTGGATAAAATCACAACTTGATGCAGATCTTGACTCTTACCGAACACTCCTTGCCAAGTTCTCCTCAGATGTGACTTCTGCCAAGACTTCCTTCTACAAGGAAAAGCTTGAAGCTCCCTCACATGACCCTCGGAAATTCTAAAACATCATCTCTTCTCTGCTCAACCCCCCGGCTCCTCCTTCTGCATCCTCCCTGACTGCAGAATACTTTGCTTCTTTCTACCAGGAGAAGATTGAGGAAATCTCCCGGACCTTCACTTCAGCACTTACATCTCAGAGTATGGATTCCCCTACACCTTCGTTGTCACATTTCTCAACTGTAGCAGCAGCAGAGATTTTACAACTCATCCAGTCCTGCAATCCTACCACCTGCCCATTGGACCCACTCCCTTCCACTATACTCCAGACCATCTCGCAAGACCTTCTGCCCTTCATTTCCACTATTGTCAATAGATCCATAGCATCTGGTCAGGTACCAACTATTTTCAAGAAAGCAAGGGTTATTCCCATCCTAAAGAAACCTGCTCTGGATCCATCAGACATCAGTAACTACAGACCGGTATCACTTCTCTCGTTTTTTTCAAAAATTCTTGAACGTATTGTCTGTAAAGAACTGTCTGTCTATCTCTCACTGAACAACCTCCAAGATCCCAAACAGTCTGGCTTTAAAGCAGCTCATTCCACAGAGACAGCCCTTTTGGATGTCTCTGAGAAACGACATACTGCTAGATCAGCCAAACTGTCATCCGTCCTTATCCTCCTTGACCTTTCAGCAGCGTTCGAAACGGTCAACAACAAGACCCTCTTGTCCACCCTCAGTAGTCTTGGGATTTGTGGATCAGCTTGGGAATGGTTCACTTCCTACCTGGAAGAACGCTCATATCAGGTAACATGGAGGGGAGTGACATCTGCTCCACGCAGACTCTCCACTGGTGTCCCACAGGGCTCAGTACTTGGTCCTCTTCTTTTCTCCCTGTATACTCACTCTCTTGGTGAAGTTATTTCCTCACATGGGTTCTGGTTCTCTTACCACTGCTATGCTGATGATACACAACTTATCTTCTCTTTCCCACCATCAGATACCACAGCTTCTGATCAGATCTCAGCATGTCTGGCAGAAATTTCATCATGGATGACTGCTCATCAGTTAAAGCTCAATCCTAGCAAAACTGAACTGCTGTTTATCCCAAGTGATTCATCCCCAGGTCATGATCTTGCTATATCCTTGCACAACGATCTGATCTCCCCTTCAGCCACAGCTTGCAACCTTGGAGTAACCATGGACAATCAACTGTCCTTTTCCTCTCATGTTGATAATGTGACTCGCTCATGTCGGTTTCTTCTCTACAACATTAGAAGGATTCCGCAATTTCTGTCCACAAAGGCTGCTCAGGTACTTGTTCAGTCTCTTGTCATTTCTAGACTGGAATACTGCAATGCACTGCTGGCAGGTCTACCTATGAACGCAATCCGTCCTCTGCAAATGATCCAAAATGCAGCTGCCCGACTTGTTTTCAACCTTCCAAAGTTCTCGCATACCACCCCACTGCTGCGATCCCTCCACTGGCTTCCGGTAGCTGCACACATCAGATTCAAAACACTGATGCTGGCCTACAAAGCCAAAAATGGACCAGCTCCCTCTTACCTCAAAGCCCTCATCACTCCTCGCACTGCACCCCGCACCCTCCGATCTACGAGCACTGCTCCACTGGTTCCACCATCTCTCAGGGTAAGAGGCAAGTATACTACAGTACAAGACTCTTCTCTGTTCTGGCACCAAGGTGGTGGAATGAACTTCCCCTAGAGGTCCGGACAGCTGAGTCACTGGCTATTTTCAAGCGGTGGTTGAAGGCCTACTTATTCAGGAAACACTTCAACTAGCACTTTAAAAAAAACAAAAAAAAAAAAACACAACCTTCGACACTTTCATTGAAACTTTGAGCAAATGTTTTAAACTCGTGGTATCTTAAGTATGTAACCTAGTGAGCCAGCATTAATGTATTCAATGTTAGAAATTTAAGCACTTATGTATGTCGCTCTGGATAAGCGCGTCTGCCAAATGCTGTAAATGTAAATGTAAAAAACAAAATCCACCTTTTTCTTGTTCATCTTGTTCACTCTAAAATCCAGCACTAGAATAACAAGTATAACCAATTATGCAAGCACTAATCCTAATTTTAGACTAAAAAAAGACAGATTCTATGAAAAATTCTCTCATCTGCATGGTTGTGTGGGAGTTGCAGAAGTGAGGAAAATAACTCCTCAGGATCTGTTGCTCCTGATATATTAAAGAGAAATAATTGCTAGTTAACCCCTTGCAGATTATCTAGTGCAAATATAGGGCTGTCAAGTGTCACGCATTAAGAGTGAGAGTCACGCATTTCTTTTGTCACGCTCTCCCGCCACACATTTTATTCTTCAAGCAGAAAAACCTTTTAACTATTTATCATATATTTAATATGCCACAGCGTCCAATATGTATCAGTCGGCACGGCTGTCTCTATGGAACCGGGCAGGAATCAATCGCGTCTCCCCTGGAGTTCTTAGTCAAGCCTGACACTTATCAGCCAATCAAAAAAAGAGGCTACACAATAGCCAATCAGAAAATAGCACTATCTGGGTAAGATTTAACGCAACAACCAAATAAAAAAAAACATATCCATTAGCGAGGGTATTTTCGATGGTCGGTTTGAACAAAACCTCAACACTCTTGCCTGTCTTCAAAACTTGAGAGCCCTGCAGATATGGTCCCTCTACTATGTACTGTTTGATATACAGTAGCGAGTTCAGAGGAACAGTCCAGAAGCTATTATGGTAGAGATATTTTCATTTATTTCATTTTATACACCCTTCGTTTTCCCTCTTCTAAAATCTCTGTCTCTCAGCTGTGCCCTACTCTTACATTATCTTTTGGGATGTGGTAGCCTAGTGGTTAAGGTGTTGGATTGGAAGGTTATGAGTTCAAATCCCAGGTCCACCCAGGTGCCACTGCTGGGCCCTTGAGCAAGTTCCTCAATTGCTCGGTTGTCTAAATTGAATAAAATAAAAAATATAAGTCAGAGTGGATAAGGGTGTCTGATAAATGTAAATAAATGTTTTTAAAGAAAAACATCTAATAAGAAATAGAAATTAAGTGTACCAAATTAAACACAAATTAAAATGAATATCCTTGCTTCACAGACACTGCAGGTCCCAGAAGGTGTACTCTGTTCAGTAAAATACTGTTCGGCAGACATGTCTCTGTATGGTCTCTGAGGACGGTGGCTTATGGCCTGTGACCACATGTGGTGCAGTAAGCCAAAGTGACTTGGTTGAGCAAGTGGGTATTGTTCTCACAGCAGGAAGAGGCCGCAGGCTGCATTCATTCAAAATACACATCCATGCTTCATCCTTGCTAACTGACATCAGTGACATGTGATAGGAAAGCTGATTATTGGGAACTGGATTTATGTCCAGAAAGAAACTTTATATGCAAATTTTAATTTTCCAGCAATGTACAGTGGTACAGCAGGTAATGTTGGGGTCTCACATATCCAGTATTTAGGGTTGTAACCTGAGCTTTGATTTATCACTGTATAAACAAATCATGATGATGGTTTCTTTTTGCACTCTGATTTCCACCCACCTTATACTCTCACATGGTCAGATCTCTTGATCTCTTACAAGAGAGTGCTCTTGTGGTCACTTTATGGCTGTGGCAACATGCAATCTCTGGATAATAGAGTTTACACTTTTCTGTTGCCTACTTGGCTGGTTTTAAATTTCTTAACCAATCCAACACCTCATGAAAGTGTACCTGTAGATGGTAGACAAGGCGATTGAGCCTGTGGTGGATGTAAAGATATATACGTCTTTTTCAGCATGGATCTGTACACATGTAGTAAAATCCATTATGAAGACACACTCAGAAAGGTTAATTCTCCAGATGTTAAAAGTGCAGGACTACAGAAATTAGGACAGGTTTTAAAAAAAAAGCCTGTAGGCGTAGCCTCATGCTGCTCATTTTCACTGCAATTCATTGACAAGGTACCCAAGAATTTAATCATTTTTTGTCCTACGAGACGAGGTAAATCATGTCGATAGGTGGATTTGGTTGCACTACATTGCCCTCAGGTGTGTGTTTGAGTTGTGCGTGGTACCCGCTAATGGACTGGCGTCCTGCCTGGTGTTCCCACACTGCAAAAACTACTTATTGAATTTACTTAATTCAAATGCGTCCATAGGTTCAATGTGAGTAAATTGAGTTAGTATTTCTACATCCAACATGGTTTCCGGATGTATTTTCAAAAGTCTGAATAAAATCAAACACACAGTATGCCTGAGCTGGGACTTGAACCCACATCACTGGTGTATCGCAACAGACACAGAATTGCTGTGCTATTCTACCACACATGCTTTGATTGCCTAAATTTAATACTACAGTTATATTTCACATCAGTGCCAACATCATAAGATTTCACTGTGTACAATAATTGTTTTGTGTTAATACAACGTGAGGTGAACACGCTGATTCTACATTATTCAATCTAGTCATTATAAATGAGTTTAGAGGAAGTTGAGTATAAGCTATGAAATCATGTTTTGTTGATATTATTAAGTAAAAAAATAAGTAAGAATTTTTGACCAGGTATTCCTTTTTTCAGTACAGGAAAGGCAATGGATCTAGTGCAACCCTGACCAGGATAACGCCAAATGAATTACTCAATTAATTACATCTTTATTTCAGAAAAAAAAATGTGTTTACATGATTCATAACATTTCAAAACTATCAAATATGACGAAATTACAAACCGAACAGAACTGGGAGCACACTTGATTGATCAGCTGAAGTGCAATTGGTTTTCCTCAACACTTGTATTGACACAGAGCTCCCTGGGATTCACTTTGTCTATAAGAAAATCGCCACAAATTGATCCATCTCTATTTGCACTTATATAAAACAAAAAGAAACAGATTGCCACCTGTTAGGTCTGGACTAAGACACATTTTTAAGAATGTATGCTCTAATGTGCTTGGGGTTCTTTGTCATGTTCTGTTGTTTAAATAGTAACCAAAAAAAACAACAGACTGATGTGTATGACAGTATGTCTGTCTAATCTGCAGCTATTTCGGCTGGAAATATATGCAAATATATATATATATGTGATGAAAAGTCATTTGAAAAAAAATACACAAAATCTTTACTCCGGGTATTTTCATGAGCTGGCAAGATTTTTTTAAATGCTGTAAACAATTTTTTTTGCTCTGAGATGCTTTATAAAAAGATCCTGATGGTTATAGCTATTTCCTTTGACCCATGTAAGCCCAGTGATCCCCAATCGTGTTTTCAGGTCACAACTATTTGATGTAATGTCCAGTGTTAGTGTCTGCAGGGACCACAGTTAATGAGAGCAGACGGTCATATCAATCCTATGCTCCATTAGTCTGGCTGCATTGCCCAGCCAAGCGAGGATTATTACAGGGTTCAGCTTGTGTCCTGTGACCAGAGGAAATGTTCACCAGATCAACCAGTGTGAATCATATAAAGCATAAATCTCAGGCATTTGAGAGAACAAATTTTTCTGATATTATCCATCGCTACACATAAGTAAAACTGCTGTCATTTGTCCATAGTGGCTGTAAATTCTGATGAGTGTTCTCCATGGTCCAGACATGAATATATAAGATTAGAACTGTATAGTTTGCCCATTTGTAATGTAATTTAAAACTATTAGACTGTGTACATGTTTAATTGAGAGACTAGCTGAAGCATTAGCGTTTTAGGAAAAGTTGAAGACGTTTTCAGTGCAAAACAGTATTTGACATCTGTTAGCTGTGACCTTAGAAGTCACAGTTAGACTGATACCAGACTGATGAGTCAAGAGTCATGTTCTCTAAATGACCCTAAAATGCACATTTATCAGAAAGTAAATGATGCTTACAGAGAATTTTGAAGTAATATGGAAAGCCCCATTAGCTCTGAAATTGCTTTAATTCCTTACATTTCATTCAGCTTTCAGTATTCTTATAGAGCTAAACTGTCAAATTGCAGGTAATTAATAAAATAACCTGATAAGACAATTATCTCAAATAATTGCCTTAAACTAAAAGCTTTGTTTTTGTTAGAAATTGTTACAAATCAGCATTAACACATGGATGATTAATTTAAAAAAAAACCCAGTCAAACTATTTTCTAACCAGCCATATGGAATGGAGGTTAAATTAAAAAATAAATTCTGCAAACCCACTTTTATATATCTCTGCCAGTTTCTCTCTCTCTCTCTCTCTCTCTCTCTCTCTCTCTCTCTCTCTCTCTCTCTCTCTCTCATGCTGTATTTGCATGTGTGTCTTTTCCTTTTGTAGCGTTCCTTCATTATAACGAGCTCCACATCAGCAGCATGTGGTTTACAGGTCATGGTACACTATGCAGCAGTTCTACATTCGTAACACAGCAAAACTGCACAGATGTTTTCTAGGAAATAATACTACAGGAATTACAGACCTCTGTTATGTTCAACAAGTCAAATCAACATACCTTCAACAACTAAAGTCATTTATTTAAATAAACAAATTAGTCTAGATTTAGTCTAAATATATTAAATATATATTAGAAATGTCAAAATTCTATTATTGAACTTCAATTTTTAGAAGATTTTTCACTAAATGGCTTATGGCACGTTGATATCTTTGGGTCATACCTGTGGATTTATGGCAACCTGACAGAATGAACCTGTTGAACATCTTTATCCATCCATTAGCCTCTCACGCTGCACATCTACCTTATCACACCCATAAACATGACTCTGAAAGTCAGCAGTTTTTATTGCTGCATTGTGGTCAGGCACAGAGATAAAGCAGGAGAAACCGGTTTGTTGTGTCTGACCTTTTACAGTTCCCTGACAGCTTAAAAAAAAAAACGCATTAGCATAGTAGCATTAGCATGGATCAGACATAGTGGCATGCTCTACAGAAGCAGTGCTAAAACAGAATGTTATATATCTTTGCAGCAGTTATGGTGCTGTTCAGAAGGCTTTTTTTGCAAGTGCATCTGGAAACAGCAGGGGAAGCTGCAGGAATAACTAAAGAGAAGAAGACAGAAGCAAATTTAGCATGCTCCTGCTGTGAACAGTTTCAGCATGATGGGGATTGTTTTCAGGAGAATTTGTTCTTTTGTGTTTTCAAAAAGCTTTGGCACCAAGTGATTTTTTTTAAACAATAAGGCCTTTTCCTCCTTTTCTTACAATGTCTTCAGTGACTTTAAAACTCAAGTGCAATGTTACTGTATTTATCTATCATGGTTCTAGTTTAGAGAGAAAGCCTACAATGAGTTTTAGGACAAAGTCAAGTCAGATGTCCCTTGGTTGTGTGTCTACAGTAACTGTTAATCCGAAATCTTGAACTATTGGTTGATCAGTTTAAAACCCAATTAAATATATTTCTGCACTAAGAAAAATATACTTGACTCTGCTCAGATTAGTCTCAAGGTCACTTCAGAATGCTGACTGTATGGAAAGTTTTCCTCTCTGTCTCTCTTCAACCGTATCAATCCGTGAAGTACCCAAAGCCAAATACATTTTACTGTAGTAAAAAAAACTGTGCAGGGGCAATAAAGCAAGTTTACAGACAAAATTGTAAAACAGTACAGGAACAGAGAAGTGATGTCCCCAGAAGCAGTTCATTTTTTTGACCCTGTGATAAGCATGCCAACATGAGCAGCTCATCAGTGCTCGCAGCACTGGTATTGTCCATCACTGGAGTGTCAGCATCTTTTGGGCACCACTGGAGCATCAGCTCTCTTGGGCAGAGTAAGAATCCCCCAAAGTCTCATTGCCTTGACAAAAGGACGTTCAGGTGCTTTGCAAACCTTGACAAGAAATCACAATCAATAATTCTGTGCTGGTAGGGCAGCAGGCTGTCAGGATGGCATTGTAATTACAGACCTGAAATGACAGTGTGATCCATGTCAAGTGATTTACCTCAAAGCCCTCATCACTCCTTGCACTGCACCTTGCACCTTCAGATCTACGAGCACTGCTCGACTGGTTCCACCATCTCTCAGGGTAAGAGGCAAGTATACTACAAGACTCTTCTCTGTTCTGGCACCAAGGTGGTGGAATGAACTTCCCCTAGAGGTCCGGACAGCTGAGTCACTGGCTATTTTCAAGCGGCGGTTGAAGACCTACTTATTCAGGAAATACTTCAACTAGCACTTCTTTCCTTATCTTTTGCTTTTTTTTTTCATTGTAACTTTGAACAAATGTTTTAAACTCATGGTATCTTAAGTATGTAACCTAGTGAGCCAGCATTAATGATTCAATGTTAGAGATTTAAGCACTTATGTACATCGCTCTGGATAAGGGCGTCTGCCAAATGCTGTAAATGTAAATGTAAGTAATAGTTTTGAGAATGTTCAAAAGTCAGGATTTGTAGTAGTAGGAGGGTGAATGGACCAAGTCTGAAGGTTGGACCTGTAGTTCTGAGTAGACTTATCAATTCTGTTGCATGTTCGACGAGATGCCAGTCATAATAGAAATAAGAGGTTTCCTTTGTACGAAGGCATGGAATGTGTAAAAAGAGAAATTCAGTTTCCTTGACAAGATTGTGATAATTGTCAAAAGACTCATAGTCTTAAATTCAATATAATTATAATAAAACTTGTCCTGAACTCACTGAAATCACGTACAGTATTTCTTAGGTCCTGAAAGTTGAAATGAAATGATCTGTTATGGTAGTGCTAAAAAGGTGCAGAACCCGAACACCACCTTATCAACATGCAAAATCTTGCATGCATGTCCAGAACACCCTCTTTAATGTGTTTCACACATCAGGAACCACGCATTACAGGGACATTTCTATCATCAAGTACAAAACTACACTTCCCATCAGCCCCAGCACTTCACGTAACAAGCAGAATCACCAGTGTCTCTGTTCGACTGTTCCTGATGAATTTCCTGTTGTTCAGACTCTCATTATCAAGCTATTGTTGTATTGCATTGTGTTGTCATGTAAGCCCCAGTATAGCTTATCATTTTATATGTAGTTTCATAAACCACTATGTTTATGGGCCTTGTTTTCACGTCTTTGGTTGTGTCATTAGCAGTTTGTTTAATAAATAATCTGCACTTGCATCCGGCCTCATCTCCTCTACAAATATCCTGATAACATTATCAAGTTGAAAAATTCACATTGTTCCTAATGGGCATGCTGCAGGCTGTGATGCTTTGCTTCTTCTTTTACACATAATCCAAAAGTGAAAAAAAAAAATGGATGTGCCAAACGATAGAACTAAATGTTTGGCGCTTATCTCCCTCAATCCTCTGCCAAGCATGCAGGGACGTGTCATTCAACACGAGAACCTCCAGCATCTGTTCCCTAATCCAGGAGACCCCATTCTCCCTTTTGTTTTCCTTCTCTTTTATTTATTCATCATCAAACACTATGTTTGTAATTGCCTAAAGGCTATTCATTATATCAGGAGACACTCCAGATGCCTGTGCAGAAAGGCAGAAAATGGAGTGTGGATCACACTGTGACCTGTATTCACACAACTGAGCAATGTATTTATACTCTGATGAAGCACTAGCACACAGACGTGAACTCCTTTTTTGTCAAGTCAAGTCTAGGGTTGGAGCTGTCAGAGGGCCTGGCACAGGTAGGGAGACATGGAGTGAAGAACAGAGAGAGGGAGAGAGAAAAAGAGAGAGAGAGAGAAAGGGAGAGTGGGAGACAGAGAGAAGCTTGATCTACTTACGTATATCAAAGGTTTAGTCGAAAGAGCAAGCCGTTTTGTATCGTCGACTAAGCTGAATGTTTAACAGGATGCAAGGTTTCAGATTTTCAGTACTTCACCCCTACTTTTTCAATAGTTTGGCATTGATGAATCTAAGTTCGTATAGATTATCTCTTAAGAAGTGTGTTTATTTAGCCTGTAGATACCATGTTATTTATTCATTGAAGGCATCCTTGCCTCAGCTTGAAACATTAAAACTATAAACCCAGATCAAAGTAATTCTTCTTCCAATTACACGGATATTACACGGTACATTCACTGTTCAACATCATGCACTCACATGGCCACATTTCTTCATTGTTACAGCACATGACTATAAGTGAAAGAGCAATTATTTATACATTTTTGATAGCACAGATAGAATTAGGTTTAAGCATTATGCATGCAGTGTAGTGTATTATTTACAGATAGCAGTTGCTGAACTATTCTTTAATACCGATCTCAAGTTTTTATTCCTTTATACTCAATTTATATATGCTATTAGCAGTGAGAATTCAATGCAATTGAATTGAATAGACATTTTTTTAAGAAATTTTGAATTATAAATTGTTTCTGGACAAATTTTTTTATCGAACTTACATTTTTAATAAACTATTAAAAATAATTTGCTCTTCCAATCTAGTTGTTTTCATCAAAACAATATGTTGTGTGAACCTCCATCGTAAAGATGCCATTAGTGTGTCATTCTTATCAGGGATACAGAAAGAGATTTAAAAATGACTTTATTTGGCAAGTCGTGTCCTAATGGTTAGAGAGTCTGACTCGTAATCCTAAGGTTGTGGGTTGGGTCTTGGGCCGGCCACGACTGAGGTGCCCTTGAGCAAGGCACCGAACCCCCCAACTGCTCCCCGGGCACCGCAGCATAAATGGCTGCCCACTGCTCCGGGTGTGTGTTCACTGCTGTGTGTGTGTTCACTGCTGTGTGTGTGCACTTTGGATGGGTCAAATGCAGAGAACGAATTCTGAGTATGGGTCACCCTACTTAGCCGTATGTCACGTCACTTTCACTTTCACTTTCATTTCTTAACATTGTTCACATTCTATTGGTTATTACATCTGTATTGACAAAGAAGGAGCAGCCTCAGAGACCAGTTTCACTCCATTGTGATGTTTGTACTGTTTGTTGTTAAAGAGACAAACAAGTTGAGCTATCCTTTCCTCTTGTCTCATTTCAGTTCATAATTTTATAGATATATTTAGACAATGTGAGGAAGCTAGATATATCACATGTATCATGGAAGCAGGTTTCTCTGACTTATTTATTTATTATTCATTTCCATAAATATTTTTGTGCCACCATCTACAGATCAGCTGTAACTATTGTGACCTCATGCTTAGACGATGGGGAGATGGGAGACATTAGAAATGTTGCTTTTCTGCTCATTCAGCTAAAGCGATGGTCAGACGAAATGTGAATTAAATCCACCTGACATCATTGAACTGAAGGGGAAATAAAGAAGGACCTTAAAGATCTGCGATTGTTTCAGTTAGGGAATACTTTCATGCTGTGCTGACTAAATGAACTGTGACTTGTGAATTCACAAACCATAATCTTGTGCGCCATATGAAAACAAGACAGAACAGCAGCCTCCAAATATTTCACACTTACCACATCCCAGTTTTTGATCACAGTTTTTGATCAATAATGGTGATGAGATTTGTTCAACATTCGACTCAATCTATCTACTCTATCTACTCATCTATATATTGAAATAGATTAACTGTTAAATGTATATGAGGTGGAATGTGTGGGTTTTTATGCTTAATTTCACATTGTCTTGAATATTATACTACAATAATCATGAGAAATTGTATCCAAACATTTAACCGGTAGTACAAGCGAATGCATGCACAAATTTGTGAGTATTCCCTCTATACATCACATCAGTTTAAACATATTCCTGACTAATAGAAAGTATTTTTTATAAAGTATCTTCCTCTTCTTCTGTTAAGAGGTGTCAGCAGAAGGACAAAGAAGAGAAAATAAATGTTGAATTTTTGCAACATGCATTTTGAGACTAATTCCTAGGGGGCGAAGTGGAAAGAGCCGGTCAACTCAATCCCTGCATATGAGTCATTATTTTTAGCCTCGTTTACCGGCTGGCCTCTCAAATGCTATCCTTCAAAAGAAAACAGCACTTTTAAAATCAAACATTATTACCATTAAATAAAGCCACCCATTATGGCAACCGTATGAAGAATGGAGCTATGATGAGGGGAAAAATAAGAGCAAGGTTATCACAAGATTAACAACCTCAAATAACCAACTGCCTTTGTGCCTGTTTTGACACATGACTGAATTTAATAATAATGTAAAATCATGTGGCTGGGATAATGCCAAATGAAGCCTAAAATGAAGGACAGAATTTTGGCTCATTCCTCCTGATAGGAGGTAACAGGTTTGTGGGCTTCCTGCTCAGAAACCCATTTTCAATTCAAATCAAAAAAATTGCTTGGGATTCAGGTCAAGCATTGTGATGGCCACTTTGTGATGCTTTCACATTGTTGTCTTTAAGTCATTTTGTTACATCTTTGCATGCTCGGATCATTGTCTTAACAACCAGGCTTTAACTTTCTGACAGATGGCTTGAGGTTTTTCTTCAGTATTTCTAGATAATTTTCCTCCAAATATCATATTCTTCTTAATCTTTGGGTTAAAAAAGCTCATATTTTTCCTCTATACATAACTCTGACCATTATAGCCAAATATGATTTTTTTTTTTCTATTTGACCAGGAAACACTTATCTAATACATGATCACATGCCGATATCCCGGTCTTTCTTGTACAGCACTCTTGACAGTGGCCAACAACTTGACGGATGCCTGCGACTACTTTACCAGTTCCTTTGTTTTTGTCTTAGGGTTCTTTCTGCCTTTTTAAATAATGCAATGTATTTGTGTTCTTCATTTAACTGTTCTTTTACAGGTCAGCTGCTCTCCCAATGAACTCCAAATTATGACATTGCCTAATCAGAAAGTTCTAAACATCATTATGTCAGGGAAAAGCAGACCCAAATGCAGGGATACCAAAATAAAAACAGATTTTATTAACAAAGACACAAAAAACACACGAAACAGAAAGCAAACAACTGACACCAACAAAATAATGAGGAATCTGCAAAGCCATCCACAACGTGGAGGAAATAAATACGCATTCTATTTAAACCAATAGCAAACAGGTGAGTGAGACAAGACACGTGACAGAAAACACACTGCCAGAGAATGTCCAACCAGGAGTCCTGACGCATTACATCAATATCTGATTGATGTAAAAACACAGTCAACTTGGTGTAAACTTCTGACCCACTGGAATTCTGAGTGAATTAAAGTTGAAATCTTTTCATCTTTAATCTTACATCTTAATCTTGTTTATTGTTCAATTTTGTCTGACGTTAGCAAAGCATTTGCTAAAAGTGGCTTGACAAAAGAAATGTGTGCAACTATGTATATTATGTATAATATTGTAATATCTAGTGTTTATATATCTATGTAATTATGTAAATCAGCATTAAATCTTAAACCTAGGTGTATTTAAACATTTGGCTTTAAACTGTAAATCGTTCCAAAAGATACATCTATTCATATTATTGAAATGTCCTCTCCAAGATTGGCAGATTTTTCTTGTGTGATACTCTCAAGTGTTAATTGCATCCAGACATAGGTGCAATTGACGTAGGCCTGAATAACCAGACCAATGAAAATAGACTAACGAAGCAACTCTTTGCTGTTAATAAACTATTTAGGAACACACATTTTCAACAAATATTAAAATAATTAAGAGATCTGAGGTCCAAGTTCTAAAAGGCACCACTCATGCTATAGTGGTAGGCTTTATGATCATTTGTATCCAGTGTTCCTGTTAAAGATCTGTGTTGTATGTGTCATTATAACACAAATTCACAGTGTGAGTCAGAACACAAGTGAATCAGAAAATATGTCAATTCTTATTCATTAGTAACAGATGAAATCCTGGCATAAAATTGTGTATTTGGTGTGAATGCTATATATTGTGATATTTGTTAATTTAATCTTTTTTCCAAGAAAGATCAAATATGCATGACTAAATCATTTAAAGTCAAGTCAATTAGTGCTACTTACTCATGAATATACACGCTTGTCCCTGGTACACGTGATGTTTTTATCAGTTTTCATTTGTTCATTCATTCATTCATTTCCTACCGCTTATCCGAACTTCTCGGGTCACGGGGAGCCTGTGCCTATCTCAGGGGTCATCGGGCATCAAGGCAGGATACACCCTGGACGGAGTGCCAACCCATCACAGGGCACACACATACTCTCATTCACTCACACACTACGGACAATTTTCCAGAGATGCCAATCAACCTACCATGCATGTCTTTGTACCGGGGGAGGAAACCGGAGTACCCGGAGGAAACCCCCGAGGTACGGGGAGAACATGCAAACTCTGCACACACAATCGAACCCCCAACCCTGGAGGTGTGAGGCAAACGTGCTAACCACTAAGCCACCGTGCCCCCTTATGTGTTCATATTTTTGTATATTTTATCTATATGGTCTTGTGTGTGTCCTTTGCACATACACAGCATAAAAGTCGACTGTTTTCATCTTATGTTTAGACTATGGAGTGTTTTCAAGCACACAAAAGATTTTCTATTTGATTACAGTTTAGCTCTTAGTCTCCTGATTCTTCAGTCAACTTGCTTCCGGGGGAAACTGCAGTGTTTTGATCATCCAGAAAGATTTACAAGAGTTCCTGGCATTGTCAGCAGGATGGGATGATCTCCCTCTGTGTGAAAGTGACGACACACTATCCTCCGGTTATCCTGATTCTCTGTTGTCCTGACAAACACACATTGGCACAACTAAATGAGGCACCCTATCAAAAAAACTTTTTTTTTTTTGAAGAACCAGCTAGCTAGAATTTGACTTCAACAATCAGTCCCTATGCTCCAGCGGATGTGTGAACATGTAACACAATTATTTCTTTCAAAATGTCCTTCAATGGCATTTAATGTGTTTAACAATTGCCAAAATGATGGATTTAATATAGCACATTGTGCAACACAAATGCACTGAATATTCAAGGTCACAAAAAGAAACACAAATAAATTAAAACACTGGGTTGTGTGCGAGATGTAGAGAGACTACATCTCGCACACAACTCAAGCTTTGTGTGCTTAACTCAACTCTGAATACTAGGTGCCCATGTGGTTATTCTATTGATGTGACACTGAGTCATGAAGAATGAATAGAGTCATGCACATGCTTACAGCCCTAACACATGAAAAGAAAGGAAAAGAGGTTAGAGGCAGATTACAGTAACCTACTGGTTGGTTATTAAGGGAGGCCATTCATTGCATTATATTCTGTGTGAGGTTCTACTCTGACAGTCCCTCATTCTTCTCCAAATGGCACCTTCCTGTCCACAGGGGCACAGCCAAAGCCCAGTTCCCCAAAACACAGAGGGTCCATTGCTCTTTGGTGCACACACACACATACACACAGACTCTCACATGCCCACGGATGTACACGGAAATGGCAAAGGCATGCAGAAGGCACACACATTCCTATGCAATTAGAGACACATGCAACATACACCGTTATGTCTTCTCACTTCATTGAAATATAACAGATGTTCATCGCCATTCAAATATTACACTTGTTCATCACAATTGTTAAAATAGGCATGCTTTTAACACCAGCTGCAGTCTGTTAAGAAAAAGAATATTAACTGTGTTCTTTTCCTGACTTTTTTTTCCTGAGCTGTCATAAGTTTGCACATGATCCCACCCCACCTCTTCAACCTATCATTACACTAAACATGAACATTCTAAAGGATGTTGCCTCTTAAACTAATAGGACATTAGACCTTAAACTTCATTAGAATATCCATTTTCCTACTTAAAATTGTTTGTGTCTGTCTGAAAGAGAAATGGACCCTAATCTGACCAGCGGTGAGATCCAGAATGCTAATATGCTTATGCCCAATAAGAAAGCCATACCAAGCATGAGTGTAATGGGCACAGGAGGCTTGTCCCTCATGATCTGCTCCCTACACGTGAAATAGTGACCTTCCCACAAGCTGTCTACTCGTTCTACCAGCCACCCACTCTTCCTCCGACTGATTCATCGCTCTATCCAGTTGGGCTCCTTTCTTCGATTTGCACGATTGTGTCGTGCGGTTACATCAGCTTATCCAGGAGAAAGTGAGAGACAGAATGAAAGGGGGCGTAAGAAAGAAGCAGTGCAAACAGGACTGTCTTGGGCAGCAGATCCTTGAGCCAAGTCACACATTGTGTTCATTCATCACCCCACTGTGGGGCACAAGTTCATTAAAGTAGATCTAGTCACGCTTCTATTCATCTAAGTTATGTGTGAGAATTTGTGGTTTTTGCATCTGTTTCTTGTGTGTGTTTGTGTGTTTTAGGGGTTATAGGGTGGGACAATCAAATATCCTTTCCAGAAGAGAAACAGAACAGGGATGTATGCAGGAATCTTATGTTTGCCATCGTTGGTAGACAAATGGCATATTGTGATTTTAAAAACCAATTTCGACTGCTCATATTCTATAATATCATATGTAATTTCTCTGATTTTCATAAATGATTTACCTAATAGCCAGCAATATCCACTTAACATATTTATTTATTTTTTTTATTTATTAATTATTTATATTATTTTATTTTATTAATTAGCCACTGGCTAACTCAAAGGCCTGAATGATTTTTTGCTACACTACAAATGATCTAAATATCAAAAATCGAATTTATGTTTACTTATTCATTTCCAGATGTTTTACTTATCCAGAGCGGCTTACATTTATCTGACTTATACAGCTGAGCAATTGAGGGTTAAGAGCCTTGCTCAGGGTCCCAGCAGTGGCAGATCGGTGGACCTGGGATTCAAACTCACGACCTTCCGAGCAGTAAACACAGAGCTACCACTTCCCCTATTCTTGTCAGCTGTGTGTTTGTATGTTCCGCATCTGAATTCCCATTCTCAAGCAATCTTCGTCAGAAAAACCAAGAGTGTAAGCAGAGTAAATTTTAATTTAAAATTTGATTTAGTGGTAAGACATGTACAAGTGAGCATTTCTAGTTGGACTTGTTTTAAACATTCACACATGTCTGTGGTTACACACGAGCATTAGTGAGATCAGGTGCTGATGTCAGGTAAGGAGGCCGTGGTGCAGTCAGTGTTTCATTAGTAAAAGTTCTTTCTACTCCAGCCTTGGCAAACCAAGTCTTCATAGAGCTCACTTTGTGCACAAGGGCATTATCATGCTGGAACATGTTTGGGCTCCTTAGTTCCAGTGAAGGTCAATTTTAATCCCTCATCATGCAGATAAATTCTGTAAAATTGTGTGCTTTCACCTTTTTCACAGCCATCATGGGCAATGCCACATATGGGTGTAATGGTCAGGCGTACACTTGGCAATGTCTGCACATTAAGGTAAGGTGTTTGAATATCATGATCTGTGCATACTTCTGTTTATTAATGTACAAGATATTTAGAATCACATTGAACTTGGAAAGATAAACTAAGCAAACCAACAACTGTTTATTAGAATACATCCATTGACTTCTTAATAACAAAGAGAGTACTGAAGCTCTAGAACTAACTGCACAGTCCACCACTTGTTTAAGCTGACAGCTGCTGAAATAGAGCAATCCTGTTCTCCTAACCCTTACCTACTATACATAAGATTCTTAAACCTCAAATTTGATATAGGCTCTAATCTGGGTGACCTGGACATAGCAATGGACAAGTTCAAGCTTTCCAAGTTCTCAACAGGTTCATTACAGAAATATTGAAACAGTAAATTAATGCATGGTTCCATACCTTTATGGGGAAAGTGTAAAGACAGAGCAAGGAGGCTTGGACACTCTCATGAGACCTAAACGTGCTCCCATGAGAAAAGGCCATATGCAGTCCACATTACCATGTGTTTGATAGAAACAACTAGTGCAAATATCCACAAGATAAGTACACTGACTCATAACACCATGTTCATAAGACCAGTAAAAAAACACTATGAGGAAGAGGCACATCTTGTTTTGTAGGATGTCACATTAAGGGCTGGTTGTGCAACCCCTTTCTATAGGCCATTATTAAGACATGCACCCCTTGCAGTGCAAAGCTAATTTGACTGATATCCATTCATGAAACATTTCTACCCCCATCGGAGTGGTTTCTTCCAGGCTGACAACTTCCACACTCACAAGGCAAAAAGGGCATTAGGAGGCATTGAATGGTTTGATGAATAGGAAAGTGATGTAAATAATATTCTGTTACAATCACATTCAATCGACTGAATGTGCAAGACAGCATGTGCAAAGATAGCAAAAACAGCATGTAAACAGTTTGATATGGGTTGGATGTGTGTTTGGTGCAGATCAGTGCAGTCCACACAGTGTGTGTGTGTGTGTGTGTGTGTGTGTGTGTGTGTGTGTGTGTGTGTGTGTGTGTGTGTGTGTGTGTGTGTGTGTGTGTGTGTGTGTGTGAGTGTATGTGTGTGTTTGGTACAGTTCAGTTTCTGATGGCTTGTGGAAAGCCCGAATTACCTTTTTCTAGGCAACAAGAGGGTGAAGAGGGTGTGTGAGGGGTGTGTGGGGTCATCCACAATGCTCTTGGCTTTTCTGTGTAAATGTGCGTGATAGAGGGAAGAGAGACTCCAATGATCTTCTCAGCTGTCCTTACTATCTGCTGCAGGGTCTTGTGATCCGAGATGGTGCAGTTCCCAAACTAGACAGTGATGCAGCTGCTCAGAAAGCTCTCAATGGTCCCTCTGTAAAACGTAGTCAAGATGGGGGAGGGAGATGTGCTTTCCTCAGACTTCATAGGAAGTAGAGACGCTGCTGTTCTTTCTTGGTGATGAGTTACCAGGTGAAGTTCTTCAGTAGATGAACACCAAGGAATTTGGTGGTCTTGATGGTCTCTACGGAGGATCCGTTGATGTTCCTCAGAGAGTGGTTGCTTCAATTGGGCAAATAAATAACCTAAATTTAAAAAGCTAAGATAATTGAATATGACCTCTTCTTATTTCTTCTTATTTCTATTCATTCTTTTTAACTTATCTTCTTTAATTTAGTTTATTTAAATGCAATTATAACCCCTCCAACGTATAACTATAACCAGCGTATATCTGCACGCTTGCTCGTAACTATGTACGCAAATTGACGGTAGGAGTATTGTCTCACACTTCCAGTGTCAAGTCAGAGTTTCACATGATCTTTCCTTCCCACTTTTGTTTTTAACTGCATCATACTGTAGGTGCAGATTTACAGTGAACCGAACCAGAATTATGCAGACATTGAAGAAGGCAGAATGAATAAGGCAAATGGCTGATGTAGAACTAAAATATAAGAACTAAAATAAACCTACAGTCACAGATGCTGAGACACACGCATACACACACACCCCTGAACAAGCTTTAGCAAGTCAACAAATTTAATTATGAAATAATGTACAGTTGACATCTGCTGATCCCAAACTGGTCGATGATGGCTGCCCTAACTGCATTATGTATGAGAACAAAATGGTCCAGGCTTAATAACTCTTTGTGTGGAGTTTGGTGTGTGTGTGTGTGTGTGTGTGTGTGTGTGTGTGTGTGTGTGTGTGTGTGTGTGTGTGTGTGTGTGTGTGTGTGTGTGTGTGTGTGTGTGTGTGTGTGTGTGTGTGTGTGTGTGTGTGTGTGTGTGTGTGTGTGTGTGTGTGTGTGTGTGTGTGTGTGTGTGTGTGTGTGTGTGTGTTTTCTTGCATCTGCGATGTTTATGTATGTATTTGTGTGGATGTGGGTTTCTCTATTTCCAACCTGATCCTACACACTGCTTTCTCTTATTCTGTGTCTTTCATTATTTATTTCTCCCCTAGCTTCACTTGACAGTTATTTTGTCAAGCTGTGTCGAGAACTAAATAATTGCCTCAATATTTTTTAAATTGATTTTGGTGTGCACGTCTAATACAGTGCTCTCTGCCGAAGCAGTTGGCCTTTGTTTTCTTCTATATTCAAACAATGGGAGGAAAATAAGCTCAGTTCATTACTGGGTGTGTTTAGTGTGCAAACACATTTAATAAATGTTTGTTTATATCAGTTTTGAGCACTGATTCACGAGGAATTGGTGGTCACTGGCTTAAAATCAATAAAACATGACACAGGTTGTGTGTGGTTGTTGCACTGGAGTTTGTGTTGCTTGTGTTCATGCTCATCCTCCGTAAATATCCAGCATTACATTATTGTTATGCCCTCTTCCTCGGCCCACACCTTTAGCCCGAGCTTGAGAGACTTCTGTCTACAACAAGACTTGCGACCATGAAAGCATGGATTTGAAATACATGCATGGGTTTATTTATCTTAGCTGCATTTCTGGCAAGGCACGCATATTTGTTTACTGTCATAATCTTTTAATATTATAACATGTTCAGTTGGCTACATCTCAGTGACAGTGTCAGAAATCTTCTTTGAGGCTACATCTGTCTGTTTTCTGTAGAGCTTTTCCTACACTGGGTCATGGGGAGCCTGGAGCCTATCCCAGGGTACTTGCGACACAAGGTAGGGGTGACCCTGGACAGGGTGCCAGCCCAACTAAGGGCACACACATGCCCTGGAGAAGGATGTAGGGAAGCCAATCAGCCTACAACACATGTCTATGAAATGGGAGAAGAAACAAGAGACCTGGCGAAAACCCTGTAGCATAGGAGGAATATACACAATAAAGGTAGAGGTACATTTATTTTCCTTATATCTTAATTTTTGTATAATGAAACAGCATGAGGAAGCCCAGGAACTGCTACAACTACTGAGTATGTCTTTGCAAGAACTCATGGCATTCATAATTTACAGCAACTAACCCCCTCTGAGTCCCAACTGGTCAATGTGATGCGCCTGTGCATTAAGCATGTATTGTAAATTCCACCCTCTGTCCCATTTCTTCAGCTTGCTGCTGGTTCACCACCCTGCTGGCTAGTGATTAAGCCAAGTGAGAGAGGGAGACTGAATATAGGCCCTGACTCCTGAGAGCCAGAAACCAGGACGGCTGGTGAAAAAGCTGCTTGAATGAAGAGAATGAGTAAAAGAAGCAAGGAGAATGATAAGAGGAAAATGAATCATGAAGAGTAGTCATTTCTGACATTCACCCGTTGACTGTTCAGTACACTTTTAACCTTTTCGCTTGCAAGGTTACTGCTCTTTTGGATCCAAACATGAGCAATGGAATCAAGAGAAAAAAGATTCAGGCAGAAAGAGCCTGAAGAAATAAAAAAAAAAGACCGTTATGAGCCACTGGACATCATTCCTGAGCGGAGAGCCGGGGTTTTCCTGACATGGAGGAGAATACGAGGCATTTGGAGGGGAGAGAACAAGGTAAGAGTGTGCATTAGTGCATTCGTGTGCACTTCAGCTACCATTAATGAGGGGCCAAAAACAGGCTGTCTGTCCACACACACTTACTTGCTGTCATCACCAGATGTTTCCACTGTCTGCTTCGGTCTTACACAGAGGGAGGGCAAAAATAAAGATTGAGGCTTTTAATAAATGAATGACGAAGAGTGTGTGTGGAACCATAAGCCACAGAGAGAAATAAGGAATGAGAGTGTAGAAATGTAAGCGGAATTTAGAGCTACACAGTGAGGAAAGCACAGCTAAAATGAGGTCATTACTCCATAAGGAATGTACGCATGTCAGTGAGCATGTCGCAGTCTGGAAACTTCTCCAAACAGCAGTTCAAAGCAAGATGTCGTGTATAATAGGAGTGCAGCTCTTCATCCTATTTATCTGAATCAATTCTTCTGCTGTGGTAAAGACAACTGATTAGATGTCAGTGTAGAGATGAGCGCATCTGAAATAAAGTGGCTGCTACACATGCCGGATTAAGCATGATCGTAGGCTGGAGTGGATCCTAAACACACTTCTGAACCCAGCGTGTTTGAAGGAAACTGAAACTACTGTACAAGGCTATTTGAGAGACAGGCCTGTGAGACTTTGCAATCAATCTAAAATGACCAGCTCTACCATGACTGCCAGTTGCCTGTCTGCAGACGTGGCCGTTCAGTGACAGTTGAATATGTGGTTCGTAGACACGTAGGTAGAAATGTGAGCGCTCTCCAGTTCATATGGACATGTGAGCTTCAGAGGTGACTGACAGGTCTTTTCTGGCCCCTTGACGCATAACTAAGAAAGAGGAAATACAGGTGAAAGAGAAAACATCAGGGTAGGCTTTCTTACACAGTATTTTTCGGGGGAAAGGGAGTGAGAGAGAGAGCGAGAGAGAGAGACACAGAGAGAGGGCAAAGAGGCGGACATATTTGTAGGCGTTCATGATTTGTCAGTACTTCCTGAAGTGAAGAAGTAAACACAGATCAACCTGCCAGACAGCAGGCCACAGGGAGGGAGGGAGAGAGAGAGAGAGACAGAGAGAGAGAGAGAGAGAGAGAGAGAGAGAGAGAGAGAGAGAGAGAGAGAGAGAGAGAGAGAGAGAGAATAGAGCATTGTAAGTTTTAGTGATGTGGACAGCTTCCACCATTCCTGGGAGAATTTCAGCAAAGCTCATCTCCCCCTCTCTCTTTCTTCTTGTCATTTCCTCTCCCCCATTTTTCCTCTCACACCCTCAGCACAGCACCAAAGCCCAGGAGAAATTAGTCCCTTCCACTTATGCAGAGAGTCGGATCCGATGCCATGCTCCTTTTCTCCCTCCTGACTTATGATTCTACACAAGCTCTGAGAATTGATAGTGCCTCCAAAAGCAGCCACTTCTGCAGTTTATAACAAAAAAACGATGATTTTTGTGTTCAGAAATATAATTCCTGGCATTTTAAGGGGTAAAGAGTGATTATAGTGCGCATATGCTGTCTGTGTAGCCTTCAAACTAATTTTCACATTTCTGTTTGTCATGGTGAGGGGGGAAAAGGTGTGAATAGTTGACAGATGGAATTTAAAGTTTCAAGGCTGCTTTTGAGCTTCTGTCTATGCATGATGGTTCGGCTATAAATCCTCAGCACAAAGGCAATGTGGCTAAAGGAAAATGAACAGTCATCTGTTGTAACTGATTGGCTTTGGGAACTACAGCACATTTATATCCTTCAAACGACAGTTGGTGTGTCTGTACTTCAATTTGTCATTTCTGGGGTTTTTAGGCTTTCCCCATAGTGTGGATTTTGCCTGCTGATTACACTTCATCTACAGTACATCTACTCTTATTTTCATGTCTAACAAGCATAAAAAGATCAAACGGCAAAGTGCAAAGAAGTTGGCCTGTAGCCAGTCTCTAATGCAGCACACACATCGATAACATGTATCTTCATATCCGTTTCATATTCCAGTTCTCTAGCATAGATCCAGAGATTAGAACAGCCTCTGTACAATGAATTTATCGATGCAAGGGGCCTCACTTCTTT
This sequence comes from Tachysurus fulvidraco, assembly GCF_022655615.1. Taxonomy (NCBI): domain Eukaryota; kingdom Metazoa; phylum Chordata; class Actinopteri; order Siluriformes; family Bagridae; genus Tachysurus; species Tachysurus fulvidraco. Next base: position 18,224,415 of record NC_062522.1, read on the forward strand.
TGATGACATGCTCGCTTTGAAGTACTCGGAGCTCATCTCACAATGAGTAAGTTAAAGACTTTTACTGTTAGGTCAGAAAAAGAGCCCTTGCATGTAGGGTGGTGGGGGAGCTCTTCCCTTTTCCCCTGCCAACCTATTTATTAGACATGAGAGGGTCAAAAATTGCCCTAGGCTCTCTTTTTGATCTGTTTTTTACCTCTCATATTCCCCCGCAGAATGTGGAGGCTGGCACTCGCTGTCAAACACGGATACAGAACCTTTAGCATAATTGTGTGCGTTATTGCCTCTTAGTCCCCTAATTACAATCAGGACAAAGGCGATCTGTTGCCATGCCTTGCTCACAAAGGATAACCGGCAGCAAGAGGAAAAAAAAATACTACTGCAGCCTGTAATTGTAATTTTCAGCCTCAAATTATGGCCTCATGATTGCACGAGGTGGAGCCTGACACAAGTGAATGAGACATTGAAACAATGAAAGAAGAAGCAAAAGACAAGTGAGCAAATATGATGCAAAAAAGACAAGGGCATCGAGAAAAAACAATTCAATGACTGATCTCCTTTTTGTTTTTGAGAACAAATGACACCCACATTGAGAAAGAATGGAAAGGCCACAATCGTGTGGTGTAGAGTGTGAATGGTAAGGGGGTAAAGGCCTTTAGAAACTTGTACAGCCTTGAGCCTTACAAGAAATGGAGAGTGAGTATGAAGGATATGTGCAAAAGAGAGCACAGGGTCTAAACCATTTTGCAGCAAGAGCAACAGTAACTAAACAAAACACAGCATCCTAAAATGAATCGTGTCCAAACTGCTTCCCTTGGCACCTGAGACCATTATAAGGTGAAGCTAAAAGTCCTGCTTTTTGACAGTCTAAGGTGAAGACATGCAGTGTGTTTGTCCTCTTTTAGCTCTGACAGCACTTTGTCTCTGTAAAAAAAAAAAAGGATAATTTATGTGGATATAAAAGGAGGCTTACACATGAATTTTCTTAGTGAATAATCCATTATATGCTCCTCCAAATTGAAAATCTGGGATTGCACACTTCACTGAGCTACATTAAGTGGCTAAGCTTTGCTATTAGATTGTTTTAACTATAGAATAAAGGATGGGTAATACAAGGACTTTTTTTGCCATGGAATCAAGCACTAAGCTTAAAGCTTAAACTTTGATATAAATATAAAAAAAGTCTACCTTATGAATTATGACCTTGAATGAATAATCTCAAACCCGATGCTCCTGTTACATTTTTAATACGGTCAAATAATATTCAAAACTGCCTGCAAAATGTCTTTTATGCCTACATAGTTGGTATTTTATCATTTACTAGATCATATGAACATATAAAAGTCATTTTCCTACATGGCCTCATCATATAACGTATGTTATGAGTTATGACTTATTCTCACTGCACTTGTACAACAACAATTTAGATATTCCCTTCTGTTCTGTTATGCTATAGATCGTGTTTCCTACAACATAGATGACACACTGAGGCCAAGTGAGATTTCAGCCATAAAAATATATTTTGTGCCATTTCAAAATGTGTTCCATTTTGGTTGTGAAGCTCAAGCTCAAATTTGGTGGAGGGAGAAATAGGGGCGAGTGCAGTACAGAGAGCAGAGTTGCTTAATGGAACAGAACCCAATGAGTTGGGAAATTAACCTGACAGACCTGGTAAAGCTCATCCTTAAATGCTAATGATTTGTTGTTAAATACTTTGAGTCTGGTCAATAGCTAGTGGTTATAGCTGTATGGTGTTTCTTTAGGCTCTTTTGTTTAATCACAGAAACATACTTACCATGTTGGCTGGATATGTTAAATTACACTTTTGTCTATGATGCCCTTCAATGGACTGGCATCCTCGTGTCCATTACCTTGAATGATTTTCATTCCGATTAATCAAACCATAATTCCACCGCTCGCTCCTCATACACTGTCCTCCCTCCAGGTTTCCTCCAGCCTGTGGGAAACACTGTATTTGTGCATAATAGGTATTCTAATTCTGCACAGCAAACAGCACACTGCTGAATGTATTTGTATAAGTCCATCTGGACACGGACACAGGAAGCGCTCATTCAACGTTTGGGATTTAGCTGTATAAGAAAACATCTCTATCACTCCAGTTGGCACAAATAGCATCTTTGTATGAAATATGAAAGCTGGAGGATATGTGGGAAGAGTGAAAGCAATCAATTCCTGCATAGCTACGCTGAATGAGGAAGGCGCATTGTAATATGGCTGGCTCTTTTGAGTGGCACACTGAAAATAGGTCCAGCAGGAGCAAAATTGAGTAGTAAGAGATATCTACCCCTGAGGAATTTTACTGTGTGTTTGCAAAACGATTCACAACAGTGCCTCAAAGTCTCAGTGTGATGGGCTCCGAGGCATTGCGAGGCCAGGAGAAGAACAACAGGGTGATGGTCAAATTGTAACACAACCCAAGTATATAACCCGGCTCCCTGCATGAGGAGGAAAGAAGGAGAGATGCATTTGACAGAAGCATGATTTGATTTCTAATTTCCGAGCCCCACATTAAACTGAATGTTCTCTTGCTCCCAAGGGAGAGAGACGATGTTCACTGAAGTCTTCCAAGCAACCGATTTGCTTGATTATCGTCTTCACGTTTTGTTGCGGTTACAGTTCATTGCAACCTCCCTCCACTCAGGCAAGCTTTAGTAAATGACACCTATAAAACATGCCCCCCCCCCCCTCACATCTTTCTGGTATTATGCCTTGATGCCAAAGCTTTTACTTATGATCTCTCTGCTAACAGTGCCATCCTGCTCACTAAGAATTTCAGTCTAACAATAAGCCTGATAATTTTTTTCCTACAGTTTGGACCATATTTTTCACATGATAAAAGGAAAGTTTTCTGTTATAGACTTCATGCTGCTTCTTTGCAGGGAACTAACTTAAAAACTTTTCCATATTACTGCTGTATAAGGGTGCATAATAAGCAAAGCCTATGTGCACTGAAAACAGACGTTCTTTCTGTCACATTACAATTTAGAAGAATGCTGCAAACAGCATGTCTGCCGTTATCCCTAAGTGAAATGTATTTTAAGACCAAATTTGCAGTTATGAGGTAACAAATAAACACATTCAAACTATTCAAAACAATGTACACATAAGAAACCATTCTTTATTCGATTTTCCCACATGTCTCTGACTGCAGCAGTTCGAAAGAAGGTAGCTCATATTAGACACGGTTTAATGTGTGCCCCGTTTTAGAGCAAACGACTTAATATATTCCAGTGTTCAGGGTTTTCATAACTAATTGGATTACATAAGAGAGAGGATATTTTCTGACACCGGGTTAACAGTGTTTTTCGGCTAAATTGTAAAACCATTTAAATGCACGTTTAAGACAATTTGAGGCTTTAGACAATTTAATATATTTTCTCGACCTAACGTGACACCCTGCAGATAAATTTGTCATCACAGTAATTGCGGTCTAACACAACACAGTTAAATTGCACCAATATGACAAATATTTCTTTTCTACACAATCTGCTTTGACAAGGTGTAGAATTACCCAGTTTTAATCATCATCTGCTTCTGCATCCTGGGAAGGTGAAAAGAATTCAGTAACACTCTCTGTCCAAAGTGAATTTCTAGATGACTGTATAATGAAATCGCCTTCTCACAAGGCAAAAGGTGAGTTGTTTGTGTCTTACTGAAAGTCCTGCATATGTGATAAAAAAATACTAACATTCTAATAATCTAACCTTCACTATAAATTTAAAAACACTATATTCTCAAACCCATGTGTCGGTCATCCTTCATTAGCAATTCAAGCGAACCCAAAACTGCTTTGGTGCCATAAACCTTCATCTGCCTGAAAGGCATGAGCTAGCCTGTCGCTTCACACCACTGCTCTCATCCAGATGGCTCCTGCTGCTGTATTCAACATCATATTGTGATGTTTAGGGGCCGCTGTTGTTGTTTGTTCCACACTGAGAAAAGGATAAGCCTCCACTCTTATGAGCTGTCACGGCTCGCGCAATTGGCAGCCGCTACAGCCGAGAGGTCTGGGCACATTATTTATGGTGTGATATTTCCTTTTCTAAGAGTAGAACAACACCATGGATGCTATTTACATATTTGCAAATGCTGAGTTACATGGTGCTTAAAGTTGCTGCTTCATGCTCCTGCTGAATTGTATTAGTAACTAATAAGCCATCATTTACTGTGGAGTTATATCAAACATTTTTAATACTTATTTAATTTGAGTGTGTCTGTAAAAAAAAAAAGACATTAAAAATGAAAAAAGCTAAATAATTATTCAGAAGTAACCGGGCTTGATTGTGTGCATCTTAACACAGGCACTCTGAATCAGAGAGTTATGTCTTTCTACACAGGCTGCTCTGATTTAAATTTGACACAGTGCTGGCCCAAATTGAAAACAGCTGAGCTATAGTTTTGAGGTTTAGAGATAATGGCAAACCCATCTAGTTTTGGTCTCACCTACTGACACAAGCATGCAAAGCAATATTCCCGAATTACTGCCTCTCAAATTCAATAGTGGTCTAGAAGCTAAAGACGGCAATGCCGTGTTGTTCTGTTGGAAACAAAACAAGGCTCTCGCACCTTGGCTTCATCTCCTTTCACCTCTGCAATAAATCTTCTGCCATCTATTGCACGTAAAGTAATTCTTGTCGACACTCGCTGCAGGCTAACGTTGCCTTGAGCTTTGATCCAAAATTCTACCTGTGCAATGAAAGCACAAGTAAGTCTTCTATGAGAGATGCAGAACAAGGGCTAAGCAACCTGATACAAACTCTATCAACACCTGCTCCATTCTAATGCCGTCATATGGTCCAAAACAATACTGCAATCATACACACACTCAAATTTGTGGAAACTCAGATCTGCAGATCTCCACACCATTCCTAGTTCGTAGTCTGATACACAGAACCTAAAAGCAGTCTTGTATCATTACCAGTGTAAATGCCTGTAAAAATCACTTCTCCACTCATTACCATTAATGACCTGTTTGGCAAGCTGACAGAAGTGAATCTCCCTCATGCTACACAGCCATTTACCTAGTGTTTAGCCAACTTATTCTGTCTCTTTATCTTGCACAACTCTTAATCCTGGTTAAATATACGGACACCTACATATTTACATTAATTTAGAAATCTCTCATTAAACAAATGTCACATCTATACATATTTAGATTTTAATCAATTACACACTGGCACCACAAAGCTTGAACCATCTAATATGTAAGATCATACAGGTTATAAACTTATAGACAGAATGTGCATTACTTTAATCCATTTATTCATCTTGCTGCTTGAAACTGGTCATGTCAAAGTGGATCTTGAGGTGGGGCACATGCACACAGACACACACAAGTACTGGCATGTTTTTGGGAGGTGAAAAAAGAAAAGAGACACAGGGAGGACATGTGTAACTGCACACAGCACAAACCAGAACCGATGTTTAAACTGGAGACTCTGAAACTATAAGGGAGCGACACGGCCAACTGCTCCACCATTCCATATATACTCATCAGTCTGTTATTGTATTTAAACTCTACTGAAATACACTACACTATAAAAAGACATGCAATATAATTATTTGGTGACTTTAATAATGCAGTCACTGTATTCCATTTCAAAATGTTTGAAAGTTGCTACTTCTATTTTGCTCGGAGAATAAGCAAGATCTGTGCAATATTGCAGTGTATCCCAGGGAAATACTTATACTCCAATCCATCACTTTATGTAAATTTAATTAATCAATTCTAAAAAAATAAAAAAAATTCACTTCTAAATATTTTATTTCCTATACTATATTCATGCTTTTATTATTATATATGTTACTTTGACAACAGAAGCAGAGCTCCAAATGTTGCTGTATGCAGAGCTACAGTATACAATGAAAATAAAGCTTTTCCATTTCGATTTCTATGTCTATGTCTATCATTCATCACAAGTATTAAAATGCATAAGACACCTCATTCATACACATTGTTCATAGAAATTAGGTATTGAAATGCATAAGACAAATCATGCCCTAAAGTCAGTCACACAGATAACCCACTGTAATTATACAGAAAATGCAATAAATAAACCATACAGTCTGATTATCATCAAGCTCATTCCATATCCTGAATCATTATTCAAAGCATGACCCTGGAAACACTGTCTACAAAGCAGAATTTGAGCTTTTGATTTTGGAACCACATCCTCTTAATGTGCTCCTCTAAGACTAAAGCAGGATGCTATGGTGGTACTCTGCTCAACGCCGTCAGCAATTGCGACAAATAACAAGGTGGACAATAAAGCTGATAAGCCAGAGGGCCCACCGGCAGGTTTCAGTGCTGCTGACGGTGATCTATAAAACACTGCAACACTGCACGTCACCATTGTGTGAAAGGGAAGATGTACGGCTCCTCTTGGGGTAGCAATTAATCACGGCGATCAACAAGAGCTAAGGAAGGTTTTATTAGCAAAGCCGGACGGAGGACCATGATGGCGCTAATTGTGGACCAGAGCTGAGTGGTCGCGACACCCTAAAAGCTGGAAAGGGAGGGCAGAGTAAGGAGTAAGCAGAAAGAACAGACAGAGTGGTGCTAGAGGAAGAGAAGGAGCATGAAATGCCAAGGTGAAACCATGACTAAACCCTCTAACAAGATCGAGAATAGTTCCCCTCCTGAACAGTAGGCTATTTTCTTTCCTTTTTTTCTCTTAAATGCAATTTTTCTCATACCATAGATCAAATTTGTTCCACTTTTTTCTGTGAGATACAGCAACACATATACAGAGATTAACTGAAAACAGACAGTAATATACCAGTGTTGAATTGACTCTTCATTACTGCACAAAAACTTTAAATACTTACTTCAAATCACAAAGAATATCACTCACAATCCTTACACCACAGTACGATCACAACGACTGTCCAGTATGTTCATTATTATACCTAATCGACTCATATACCTAGTACACCTAGAATATAAATGCACATAAACACTGGAAGACCTCGTTTAATTGTGTATTAATAATAAATTAATTCTTTTTGTTAGTTAACGGAAGGTTAGGGTGTAACTGCCCCTAAAGTGAGGTATAAAGGGGCACGAACAAGCAGACAGCTCATCCACACCTACTATACTACAGAGGCAATGCTTTCATCACTGGAGCACTGCACTTCCAGTCAGCACCATAAGCATCCTCCCATTAACACCACCTTCACTTCTAACCCTCTACTAACCTCTGTGTTCACTCTTCTGCCATCATCAGTCCACACAGCTTTATGCTTGTCATTAATAATTTGTTCCTTTGCACCTGCTGTGTGATATCAGACCTCCATTCAGTGTTTTATGAATTGAAAGTCAATGCTGCCTGCTGTTCTGCTAAACTGCAATCAGTTCTTTTACACGGTCAAGCACAATCCTGTATTAAAATGCCTCCAACATGACGCGTGGTTTGGAGAAGGCGCACAATTACGCGCTTTAACGAACTGCTATAAAAATGCAATGTATTGCTTATTATCTGCAGAATGCAAAATATTACACATTGCATTTGGAAACAAATACACAAGTGAATTTACCTGCCTGTCGTCGAGCTGTCAATCAAACCGTGGAAATAAGCGTCTCATTTGCTCTCCATTGACAGAAATAAAAAACCCCGGCGTCAAAAGGCGGATCTTTTGCTTTGCGCTTGAAACGTTCCCTTTAAAACGCATCACCTATGGATACATTTTAGGACGTGTATCTACTTGACTTTCTTTTTCTCTTTTTCTTCAGGTTCTTTTTCTTGTATTTTAACAGCGATAAAAGAAAACAAAGAACATAAAACTAAACGATTCTAAAAATAGACCTTGGCAAAGTTGCTTGGACTGCGCGCGCTGCCTCACAAACTTCCGCTGGCCAATTACGCAGAGCTGTTCAGTCCCAATTACGTGGAAGCTTCAACTGTACCACAAAAAAAAAAAAAATCCCTCCATCCTTCCATTTTCGTCCTTTCATCCGGTACCGGGTTCAGTTTGCGGAAACGATGCGCGGAGGCCGGAGTTCCGTCCGGAACAAGGGGGGATGCGGCTCGGCTTCTCGCCTCTGAAGTGCTGTGTAGAGTTGAGGCGCGCGCGGAGCCCCGAGAGGAATGAGCAAGATGCTTCAGATAAGTGTGCAGCAAAATAGCGCCACCCTACGGTTCACTTCATAGCGATGTGTCTGCTGTAGTAATACACTGAAGCGTGCACTAAAATTAAATTGGTTTTAATACTCGGTTAACAATGTACCTTCTTAAGACTGACATTTTCGATATTATTTCTTGCTTTAGTGATTGTGATAGTGATGTGGCCAGTGGGTTGTTATGGCTCAGTGGTTAAAGCATTGAGTTGTGATTGGAAGCTCTTGTGTGTAGATTTTCTGTGGCTACATTGCAACCAATATTGCTGCTAGGTTTATTGCTGCCACACTACTCACTTTACAGCCCTTCATTGCAATATTTTCCCCACACAGCACTATTCTGTTGTTACTGCACTGTGAATCTGTTGTGCCGTATATCCACTGTTCTGTGTTCTGTTGTCTCGTACTTGCCATTGTGTACTTGCACTATATGTAATCTTGTGTACTCTACTCCTGTATTGTTATGTGTTGCACCATGGTCCAGGTTAAATAGTATTTCATACAATGTGTTCTAGCTATACAAAGGAATGACAATAAAAACCTACTACACTTGACTCGATGTGTTCCAACAAATTCCAACACCACTGAGGTGCCAATGTTCAGCCCTTGAGGAAACAATCTGTTGTACTCTCTCTCTCAGTTGAAAGTCATTTTGGATTAACGAATCAGCTGAAAGAATTCAATATAAGTGGCCATTGCTTTGCTGTACTTTGGCCTACTGATTGCAATTTTGTGCTGGTTAATAGTGCAGAACAGGGCGCCCACTGTACTGTACAGTTGTAAGTTTTCCTTACTCCATTTTAGGGCTTGGAATATGTGTGACAGCCTTAGGCATTCATTAATTTATCTTCAGTAATTGCTGTATCCTGATCAAAGTCTCAGTGGGTCATGATCATTTCTTAGAAATACTGAGCATGAAATGGACACACAGCTTCGATGGAAAGACAGTCCATCATAGGGTACCATTAACACACACATTCACACACTAATACCTACTTAGTGCCAATTTAGAACAACCAATCCACCGACTGCCATGTTTTTGGGATATGGGAGGAGACCAGAGAACCTGCGTGTACACAACACTTACAGAGAGAGGACAATAATCACATAGACAGCAACTGAAGCACAAGATTGAACACGAGAAGGTGTGAGACCAAAATGTTACCTGCTGCACCTTTGCACTGCTGTACTTATGGGTTCAGATTACCATAAATTAAAACAGAAGCAAGATGTCTAAGTGAGCTTTAGGTGACCCAAAGGCTAGCAGTATTGCAATTCACATACAGTATTCAAAATTAGAGCTAAAGTTCCCAACAACAAATGACATATATAAATATGCAAATGGCAATTGCACTCTACTAAAAGTTTGGACACAAAGGTTGGCTGGTATCCACAGGCTCAAAGGGCTAAGTAGGGCCTACTGGGCCTCTGTCAAGCAAACTAAAATATAGAAGAAAAAAAATAAGGTAATAAAGATTTTACTGTCCACATTAATTTTTAACTTTTGTTGAAACAAAAATCAATCAGAATGAAATAGGCTGAGACGGATTTCTTTCTAGATCAAATAATAGATTCCCACAACCAATGCTGCCAGTACCGAGCATCATTTCAAGCAATTGCAGAGAGAGAAATGCCTTTTTGAAAAGTTTTTGTTGTGTTTTCAAAATGCCTTTGGAGATGTCACAAAAAATAAATAGATTGAGCACACATCATTAACACAAAGCAGGTTGGTTTGACCAAGAGATCTGGTTAATGGCAAGGACAGCTCTTCTCTTTACCATGCTTGCTATTCAAATCACGGCATAATTGCTGACTCGAAACACTTTTTTTTTTAATTAGGAAGAAAGAATTGTGTTGCCTATCTATCTCTCAATCGGTGTATGTGTGTGAAATGTTTATAACCGATTAAAATAAGAGTTTGCATTATAATTCAGAGTTGTATTGTTTTTTTATTTTTATATTGATATTCTTTAACCTGAATATTTCAAATAGTAAATATTTTACTAGAATATTGTCCTGGCATTTTTGTTGCATCTCAGATGCAACATGAGTGCTGTTATCATCCTTGTTGCCAAGCTCTTCTCTTCACCTAGGCACAGGCCATTAACTTGCACTGTAAAAACGTTTCCATTCTGGTAATATCATTAGACCATCTCTTAGCCTCTGCCTTCTTGCCTCCATAAGGCAAAGGGGAACAATCAATAGTGCCTTTGATTGCCTCAGCTCAGTGATAGTAAACAAAAGTGGCCATCTTTAATGATCAGTTGAAATCATAAACTCTTCTATTTTTTCTATTATTTTTCTATACTCTTCTATTCTTACTCTCTGGCATCATACAACCTTTCTATTTTTTCTCTGGCATTTCATTCTTTCTCCACAGCTAAACTGAGCAACAATACATTCGAATTTCAAACTGTAAAAAATAAGGTTTTCAATTTCTCAGGGTTGCACTATAATACTATAATATAATATAATACTGTTAGGATGTGTTATGACATGCCTTAACACACACCAACCCTTTGTATTTCTGTTCAAGCATGAATGAAAGTAAAATATGTTTATTGTTGGTTCCATAATTAATGCCTCGATCCACTTCGATGTTTTAAGTTCTACTTCATTTAAAATAGAGTTTACCTCTAACAAAAACCCATATAACCTATATAATGGTCTATAACTATAACATGTAAATTTTAGCACAATTATCGTTTACCTAGTATCATTCTGGAGCTGTAGGTCAATACAGAAATATGAATAAGAGAAGGACGTTCTTATCTATCTGTCCTGATTTCCCAATGATGGATGACTGTCTATGTGGTTACATTATGTAACCCTTGCTCTAAAGGGGCTTCTGTTCCACTTGTCACACTCTTCAGTGCCAAAAAATGGATGGCCTTGCACAAGCACACATATCTTAGAAGGCATAGCAATCTTGGCCAGGACAGATAGAGCTGGAGTGATTGTGGAACAGTTTTCAATAAGCTTCCAGTGATTTTCCAGGATGCATCCGTTTCAGGGTCAGGTGGTTAATCGCTCAACTCCATTCCAGCTTTGCTGGAGATTAAGGCCTGATGGAGAGGGATAGATGGTTTCTTATAGAGGTGTGAAGCAACAATGTCAGGGGAAATGTCAGGGCTGAATAAATGAATGTAGATGACGTATATTCAGCAGGCTGGGCAACACCACTGCAACACTGTGAGGATATACTTTGTGCTAAAGCATTCACAGTAGCATATGGAGCTTTAAAGAGAAATTATGTATAATTACATGAGAAATGAGGTAACAAAAAGGTCATAATTCTCCAGGCTGTAGTGCCAGTTCAAATTAAAATCACCAATGAAAATCACATTAAATATTAAAAATATAACATTACATAATGTGCTTGATAAAAATATGAAGCCCTGCATTGCTTAACTAAAACTGTCCTTTATTTTGCTGGTATAAACTCTCTCTCTCTATCTCTCTCTCTCTCTCTTCTTTTTCTTTTTACGTTTGTTTGGATAATGATAATTATTGTATAATAAAACAATATTGTATAACAAATATTGGCAATATAATCACCATAGTGACATGATTACCAACAATCTATTAAACGCCCTTTTCATTAATATGTGAAAGATGAAAAAAAACATGTAAATACTGCCACAAAAAAGGAACAAAAGATATGTTAAGACAAGCTTCCATTTGATATTATGTTGTTTATCATTTAGGAACAGTAGTGGCTCAAGTGATTAAGGCTCTGTACTGTTGATCAGAAGGTCAGGGTTCCAGCACTGCCAAGCTGCCTCTGTTAGGCCCTTGAGCAAAGTCCTTAACCCTCTCTGCTTAATAGCTGCCCCTGTGCACTGACCCCAACTTCCTGGGTTCTGCAAAGAAATGAATTTGACTGTGCAGTAATGTATGTGTGGTAATAAAAAAATTCTTCTTGAAATATATTTCCTAGTTTATGAAGTGGTATAACAATGAGATGGCAGTTTTTCTGAGAGAACTAACTAATGTAACTATTCCTATTCATGTATAACAAGTTGAAGGAAAATGAGTGAACTATATATTACTGTATTAATTAGATTATACTTCGTATAACTTTGCTGTCATTGAACAGAGCACTATACAAAGCCAAAATATATAATACGTAGAATTGGAAATCAATGTGTTGCATTAGGTGTAAAGGCGAAGAGACAATGAGGTAGACTGTCAGGAAAGAAAAGTGACATCTAAATGGTATGAAAAATGAAGAATGAAAAATGAAGACTTCAAAAAACATTAAATAAACAATAATATTATAAAACATTTAGAATACAGTAAGATTATGAAATGACAATAGTACACCAACTACCTCTGCTGTAAACAAGTTTAAGAGTTAAATTGTGTTAGCATATTTTGAAATGAAATGCTTGACTTTTAAGGTGTTCACAGATTATATATAGTAAAAGTAAAGTAAAAGTCAATATTAAGTGTAACAACTCTGTTGTTTAAAAAAATGCATCAGTCATCTCAGGTACAGTTTGTGTAGTTTTATAAGGAAATTTGCTGTTAATTTTTGTGAGCATGTTGTATCTGCCACAGTTTACACATCTCCACATTATTTCATCATTATCACTTATAGCACAGACTGTACTGTACTGGTATCAGACTCTGTCTTTGAAGATCCTTGGACTGTACAGTACATAGATTAACCTCCATTTTATATTAATAATTTATAGTATGCATATGTGCAATGTCTCCCACTATACCACTTTATGACAGCACACACTGTTTACATCTTTTTTCACTTTGTCTGGGTAGGAGTGTACAAATGCACGCTTCATGCAAATTACATAAAATTCTACACTTAAACTTCTTCTGGAGAATCTAACTGTCAAACCCATTTCTGTAAATTGCAGATTTCCTTATGATTTTTGTCTGAAATGTGGTGTATTATGTAAACATTTTTCTGTAACATTTAACTTTTTGTTGAGGAAAAGTAACATTTGGAATAAAAAAAAATATTGATTTAATAAGAATTTATATTTTTAATCAAAATTTATATTTGAAAGAAATATGGTACATAGGATAGTACTATACATGGGATATGTTTTCATAATTGAGCTCTACTTATTAAAGCCTGAGTAAAGTACTTGTTCTAAGGTGAAGCTTTTCATGTGCACTACACATTATTGAATTAATATATATAGTCTGTACTGGAGTGTTTGCTAAGCAACAATATGTAGTTCTAAGTATCACTGAGATTATTAATATTAAAGCCCTGACACTCATGGGTTATTGTTTTCAAGTAGCTGTCAAAAGCCTGATAGAGAGAGAGAGAGAGAGAGAGAGAGAGAGAGAGAGAGAGAGAGAGAGAGAGAGAGAGAGAGAGAGAGAGAGAGAGAGAGGTAAACTGTGAGGTAAAGGCCCTTAGCTCAAGTGCATTGTACTTTCATCTGTTGTGCACTACCTCCCTCTTCTGGTCAACAATATATATGTATATTATAGTATTAAAGTATTATATTGGATATAAAATTTGGACATCAACACAAGTTTCCCTTGTTTGGTTTTAAAATTTTCAATGTTTTGACTTGTTAAAAAAATGCATATTGTTCATTTTGGAATCAAGGCTATATCCATTTTTTCCTTGTGCATTATATAAATCTATACTAATCTGAATTAAACTTAATAAATAAGTGTTGGATTACCAAACGGATGGTTGTGAGTTCGAATCCCACGTCCACCTGGATAAGGGTGTCTGCTAAATGCCTCCATAATACAGAACCTCAAAGCATAATAGACTCACCTTATGTTGAATATTTGGCAAGGTGTCCTTTTTATCAGATTCTGCTCCTCTAAACCTTTGACAGAATGAAATTATTGTTTTGATCGATCCACAACATTTTTTGTTCCAGACTGCCTCTGGCTCTTTTAGGTATTGTTTTGTGTACATCAGTCATTCACATTTGTGATAAAGCCACATTTCGTTCCTTTCCATGAAAATCATGTTTGATTGTGTGTCAGCTAAAACTTCCTGTAGGTTTTTAGAGTTATATGGGGATTTGGGCCATTTTAACTGGGAGTTTTCTGGGCCTTATAGAATTTACCTTGATTTCCACAGTTCACCTTTACTGGTATTTTTAATGACATTTAAGAGAGTGGATATTGTGAGTTGAACGTGCTTTGAAATTATTATTTATGGTCTTTGTCTGTATTGTAGGTATCATTTTCAGATACGGAATTTATTGCTCTGGAATTGTTAGCCATAATTGACTGCCTAATGAGTCCTAATGATTCAATTAAGGCATATCCAAGTAATTAAGTTCTTTGACTTTACAAATGGACGGGTGTCTAAGCATTTGGCTAGGCCACAATTACTTTCTTTTTTTCATCTAATATAAAGTAACAATAAATTATCATGGTTAACTACAGCAACTGTGTTTACTTCATTTTACTTCTGTAATTTGCCAAGCTGTGTGTGCAATCTTTTTGATACAACTGTATACAATCTCAACCAATAAACTAGCAATTGTGCATAAACATAGGTTTGGAATCACTAGAGATGGTGTGCCAGTTTTAGTCCTGCACCATACACTTTCAAGCAACAGTTATGTGTACATTAAAGAAAAACATCCCACACATTGAGGCCTGGAGTAACAGTGACACTGATACACCAGTATATATATGGGGATTGCTATTGGGCAAATAATGGCTTGCTTTGACAGAAATAATTGTTTAATTATTTAATTGATTCAAGTATTGTTTTCCCTTTCTTCCTTTACCTTGTATTCTCTTTCTCATTATGCTGAACCTCAATATATAGTATACTCATACATTTCATATTGCATTGTTCTAATTACAAAAATCAGTAATGTGTATAGCTGACACTGCAATGGAATTGAAGGAAGAAAAGTATATTTCACATTAAAGTCAGTCATTCTAGCAACAAACATTACTGATTGAAAGGCCACCTTTCAGAAAAAGAAATGATACCTTTAGTTTTGTGGGGTGAGTAATAAAGCACATGGAAATGACAGATTGGTGTCTTCCTCTTCCTGAGGTGATAAGGGAAATAAAGTGTTGACTAAATAAGTTCTGTCTATATTTATATAGAGAAATTTGTGCCTATTCAGGGAAGTTTATTCATCTGCTGGAGCCCATTTTGCATTTAGTTTGACAGATTCTACACGAGTAGAAGCATCTATAAAGGTGTGTTTAATAGCATCTATATTACCATTTTTTAACAAAAAAAACTTGTCATTATTTCCCCTAGTAAATGCTTCCCTTCAGGAAGAAGTCCTTCAAAGTGTGAATTGTCACTCCAGAAGATAAGGCGTTGTCTAATTATGTTGTCTTAAGGTAAAAAGTAACTGTATAGGTCAAATGTAATTAATAATTTTACTTACATTTATTATTATTATTATTATTATTATTATTATTATTATTATTATTATTTGTTACTTCTTATTGTTTACTACACATCTACGTTTGCTGGACAACTCCATGTATGCTATATAGCAAGGGCCAGGGGCCAGTGTGGTTGCAGGTTTTCATTCCTCGCCTGCTTCCACTTGCTTAATCAGTACATCTCTGTCTCCAAACAGCAATTATGTGTGGCTCCTGTTTGGCTGGAATGAAAATCTGCTGTCACACCAGTCATTTGAGTATAAGACTGGAAACACACTCACCGTATATTAAGTTACCTATTTATTTGTATCTGGTATGTTGTAGTAACACATATTGTTCATCTGGTCAACTACCATATATTGTAGGTTCTTTAGACAATCTGTGTGTCATAGCGGAAAGAGACATTCGAGTTGTGACCACACACAGTACAGCAGTGACACTGAAATTGCAATGGATTTTAAAATGCTGTGTAGGATCTATTGTATATTCATTATGTTTAACTGAGCTGACAGTTTATTAGGTATCACTTATCTGGTAACTAATACATTCAACTCAATGTATTAGTATATTTAAATACATTATAATGCCCTACTCAGTGCGTGCATCTAGTTACCAGTTTATTAAGTACGTCTAGCTACTTTTACATACACCCTCTCACAATTTACTCAATGTCTATCTCATTTTTTTAAAAAGGGGATTATATAGAACCACCACAACTGAGCAATCTTTATTTGCACCTTTATCTTTATCACCTGAAATTGCAGTGGCAATGACACTGTGATGGTGCTGATGTACCTCACAAAGCTGGGGGGATTTCTGTATGATGTTTATGTGTTAATTAGGAAATCTATGGTAATCTCGTAGCTATTTCCTACACTTTGATGATTTATTAGAATAATGATCTTTGTTGTTGTCATTTTTATATTAGAAATAATAATAATAATAATAGTTAGTTATAGTATCAGTGTCTCGGTCGTTGTGGATACGTCGCGGCGTCACTGCCTCTTTCTCCTGCTTCCCCCCTCCCTTGTTTTTGCACACGTTGTAAAGACATCCCCTTTCCAGCGACCAGACCGACAGGCAGAACTTCTGTACTTCCTCAAAGCCTTTCGGATGATACACAGCTAATTTTTTTTCCGCTATGAGGAGGCCATCGTTTGTTAGAACGTCACACGAGTTGAGGAGCGCTGGGTTCCTGCACCGCGCCTCGTCCGCTGCGCAGCTCTGTGTTCGCTTTTAGCATTTACGCGCTGTGTAACACCGCGCCGCAATGATTAGTAAAGTGAAAAATGCCATGTCCTCGCTGGTGGGCGGCATAGTTCCACACGGCCACCACCACCACCATCATCATCATCCTCAGCAGCAGCAGCAGCAGCAGAGCGGAGCGGATTCTTTGCCTCCGCGCTTCCCTTACGCGCGGCCCGAGTTTCTGGAGCTGAGCGCTGAGTTGGTGCAGTATGCGGCTGAACACGCATCCCGGCCCGTCATTACACCACGGAGAGACGCCAAGATGCCCTGGCGCACAGGATACGCAGAGTAAGTCGCAGGTCATTTATGGTTCTTGTGCATGCACATTCCGTTATGGGTCATTCATTCACTGCGAGGTGACTGCATGCGCTACAGACGCAACGGTTCGGTTCAGTGATGCTGAGAGACATTATACATCCAAGGGCAAATCTCAGATCAATGCAGTAGATCCCCAATGCGCAGCTAAAAGGGTGTTATATACAATGTTAAATGAACTTATTACAATGTTTATTTAAATGTATCTGGAGCCATTTTAACCACCGTAAGTATTGATTCGACGCTTTTCTTTATAGCGAACGTCACGCTCTAAGCCCCATGCGCCATCTCTAAGTGTGTAATGATGACGTAGGTTGCGAGCTCAGCAGGCTCGGCTGCCTGGTGATATAAAGCGTTCAGGAGTCTAAACTAAACTGCGGCATATGCAGGCTATTACATGTACTGACCGTGCTCTGTCTAACCAGTAAGCGTACTCACACCACACCCGATTTGCTTAAAGTTTAAACATGAAAACGCAAGAGTGAGGCAGAAGCGAGTCACGTGATCAGGGGGCAGACTGGAAAGCCAAGCTGTTTATTTCGGAACCGAACAGCAAAATGCAAAGCAAGCTATTGTTTTGTTTGGTGGATTGTGAATGGATGCCTTTGCCATCTGTTACAATATCACTGAATTTCACTTAGATATTTGGCAAACTATAAGAACAGAAGTCCTCTTTCAGGTTCAGTTCTGGGGATTACACATAGAGTTGTATTGTATGATTATATGTATATATTTGGATTAAGATGATATATTCATGAAAGTAGGACAAACCAAATAGTGTTATTGGGTCAGTGTGTTTTAGTGCAGTTTGGTTTGTTGTTGTTTTCTTCAGAATAGTGATAGAGTCATCTTTACAGTCTACTGTGATGAGACAAGGCCACTAGTACCATTAGTACTGTACCTTATGAGTAGTTACCTTTATCTATGCAAAATTCCTAATGGCTACATTATATACACAATATTATTTTGTGCAACCTTAGCCAAGTTTATGATAATTACATAATTACATGATGTATCATGAAGTCTGATACTGTTACAGTAGGTTTTCACAGGTGCCCCTTTATGTAGTCTTAAATCAGTTTTGGCAAAATTGTTTCTCAACCCATGATTTCTCACTGAACCCCAGGTTATATTATCAAACATCCAAGAATCTTAGCACATCTTCTCAACATTTCTCCCAAATAGCTGCACATGCTTATAGAGCTCATATCTGCTTCAGTATGTGAATGTGTTGAATTGGAAGATTGTAAATATGTTGCCTGGTCTTCATCTTCAGCTGACTAGTTTCAGTCTGTGAATTCCCACAGATTCCTGATCTTGACTGACTGAGGAGTAACAGGAACCCAATGTGGTCATCTGCCTCGAGGTTTCATGTGGTGTGCATTCTGAGATGCTCTTCTGATCACCATGAATTTAAAGAATTGTTATTTGTGTTAAAGTTGCCTTCCAGTCAGTTTAAATCAGGATAAGGCATTTTAATCCTCAGAAACCTCATACCATTGTGTGCAAACTATGTAGACTGTTGTGGGTGAAGAAACTGAAACTACCCCAACCTAAATATGGCCATCTTCTTTACCTGCATATTTTTTTGACATTTGGTATTGGAAAAAGAAGGCTGTTAACTGAAAACCATCCCTGGAAGAATGGCATCACTGACTTAAGGGACCAGACCTAGAGCAGAGTTTCATCTTATGACAGTACAGTTCTTGGAACTGAGTTGACTGTCTGTTTCTCATTTTAACTATTTCTCATTTAACTATTAAGTGGGAAGTAGTAGAAAATGTATGTAAAGAGTATTCTATAGGGAATCAAAAGGATTCACCTTTTTACTTTTACTTCTACAAAATTTGATTTGACACTTATGCTACATAATCATAGTCAGGTTAGATAAAACTCTAGATAAAAAGTGTGATATAAAGTTATTGAGCTCTAAGAAAGCATATATGACACTGTGTAGACATCTTTAGAAAAAGACTCAAGGCCAACAGTGGCAATGATCTGCATTCTAAATGATATCCTTGTTTTACTAAAATCCAAACAAAATCTGTCTGCTTGTCATTGGCTTGCTTCCTAATATTTGAAATGATTTGTTAATAAAATTTGCAATCACAGCAATTATTATGTCCGGGAACAGACATTACAGCTTTAAAAAAACAGCTGTATTTTCTGAATCTTTTCATGGCATCCTTATTGTGGGGGAGCCAGGAAATATTTAGGGAAGCAAGGAAGGAAAATGTGGAAGAGCAATAGAGAAATGAGAAACACCACTAGTTTTTTAATCTCGTGGATAGCACAGTCAACATAGGCAGGACATTCTATAAGTACTGTAAATATGTGAACTTCAAAATGATGATAGCATCTACTGGAAACTGAAATTGTCTGATCTCTCTATCAAAATTTAATTATGTGTGAGCTTGTATCGTTATAAGGAAATCACGGGACATCACACACACCCATAGTAACACATAGAAGATAAAATCCATTTGAGAATGGGGAGAACATACAATTCTCCACTCAGACAGAGTAAACAATCTGTTTTTAAAGAAGTGTGTTTTGGTTTGGGTTTGTGAAATACAGATGTGCGCACAACTATTTTTTGAATTCTGCTGGTACAATCTGCTGGTACTGCCGGTACCCATACCATAACATTTTCTAACAAATATAGTTGCTTATATTCCCAATTAATTATATATAATAAATTGTAGGCCTAATATACTAGTACCCTAATTTAAACCACAGTGACCCTGACATTTACTAAAGATAAATGATCAAACACTGTTAAAGCATCACTGTAAGTCTGTTGTTAATATTTCTTTGTGCTATATTGCTAAAACATTGTGAGTGGTATAAGCACTATTTCATCCAGTGTCTTGCTCCTAACATTTTCTGACCCAAAGCATAAATACCTCCCGACCTACAGAACACCCTACACGTTTCATACGAGAAGCCAAAAAGCACTGAAAGGGCTTTCTAATAGTGGCTGAAATGATGTGACTTTGTAGCTACCACATCATGTTAATGGTGCACTTAGTGTTTGTCCTGTCGAGAGTTAAATCATTGATCTGAAACATGATACATTAATTAGTAGTCTATTGTCTAGCTCAGAAGGCTTCTATACCACATTATCTCCAGTTCACCTTACAGATCTGGAGTGGTGCTTGATGTCATAGCTAGGCATCCCACAGTAAAAAGCTATTCTGTATGCCATTTGCTTCGAGGGTTCTCGACTAGACTACTTTCTAGTTTCCTAAAATACTTTATTTAAGTACTCAGTCGTGATGTTCACATTCTTATACACTTAAAAAAATACTGAGTTCTTGCATTTGAGGTAACACTTATTCTGAGAGTTTTATCACCTCTTAGAAGATTAAACACATTTTATTTCATACTAGTTATCCGTGCTCATGTTTTATTTATATGATATTATTTATAAAGCTTTATCTATATTTTTGGAGCAGTTAGCTAGACTTATATACATTTAGACAATAATACACAACATGTTAAGCCCCCAAATGTCCTGCCTTTATTATGCAGATGAAAGACAATAAACTGAGCCCATGGACTGGTCTGTTGTCTAACGGAAAATAATGTTAAACAGAAACTTTGCTTTCAGTAATACTGTTGTTAGCTCTTGCAACCTCAGAAGAGGAACTTGTAGACAAGGTCCCTACTTCCTCATTTGAGAGCAGTTCACATAAGGCTAACTAAGCACCAAATTAAATGATATCTAAAAATTCCTGACAATGCAATCCTCACAAAGTGTACATTATGATAATAATGATTAGCGTGATAGGTTACGCAATGTTTGAAGCAGAAGCCACTGGTAATATCTCTGTGTCTGTGTCATTCATGCATGCTTTCATCACAAATTAGTGATCACTTGTGGTTGAAATACTTGAAAAAGAGAAGCACAAATAAAGTCTGTACTTTTCAGAAATATATATAGTATACGATTTCACCATCTGAAGGGTTTTCCCAGGAACTGAGTGCAGAGATGCTATTTCCTGAAAACAGAGATTTCTGATACGAGGATCGTTTGGTGTTTCTGTTTACTCAAAAAACGAAGTAAGATTTAAATAAAAAACTTACTCATGCTCACTATAATTCTAAAGGAAGATCTGCAAAATGTTGATGAATGCAGCAATGAAGGAAGAGTCCAAATGAATATGAATATGTATTAATCTAGGGATCCATAGCCACATGCATGGAAATTGCTATTTAATGTAGGTTTTAAAAAAGTAATTAATATTTGAAATTCATTTTGAATATGATTGAGACCTCTTCTGATGAATATTTTATACACTATCAAATCTGGTCACTGTTAGGCATGGATTAGGGTTTTGAATGCAGTCTGTCTCTGCTATTGTGCTTTAGCTCATCTATTCTCAGTGTGGTCAATTTTAATGCTTTGAGCAATCATTCATCATGTAATTTTCTGAATATTTTAAATGCCCTAATGCATTTTTACTTGACTTTATCTGTAATATATTTTTAATCTCACTCAGTCAAGCCCTAGGATCCCTAAGCCCTAAGTTTTATCAAGGTTACTTGAGGATAGTTGAAAATACAATTTGATGATGAGTTGAATTTGACTATAGTGATAAACTTCCTCTTTCTCTTTCTTTTAGGGTTGTAAATGCAGGAAAGAGTATGCTGAATGAGGACCAGGCCTCATGTGACGTGCTATACGTGAAGAAGCTCACTAGCAAACAGCAACGTGCCTCTGTGCTGCTAGAGGACAGTGGGGTAAGAATTACTAGTTCTCAGAACAATACAGTTCAGTCACAGAAAGCAGGTTCATCTCAGTTTCAGTTTCAGGATCCTCATTCATGTTCTCACATTTGGACTGTCTTATCTTGTAGTTCTGAAATAGATTGTAAACAATAGTACACTGCCTTTATAATAACTTCTATATACTTCTATAAAAACTTCTTGACTCCCTTCTTTTCTTGACTACGCAGACTCTCATCCACTACTCTCCACACTAAACTTGTGATCAATTTATTTACAGCACTTTAATAGGAACACTTGTACAACTGCTTATTTATGCGAGTAACCAATCATGAGGCAGTAAATGCAGAAAATGATGCATATACAGGTCAAAAGTTTCAGTTATTGTTCAAACATCAGAATGGGGAAAAAGTATGATCTCTGTGACTGTAATTGTGGCATGGTTGTTGGTGCCAGATGGGCTGCTTTGAGTATATCAGAATCTCCATTTGAATTTTCTGGGTTTCCAAACTTAAGCAAAGGTTTTAATCTGAGTTCATTCCTTCAGGTTGCACAAGGAAGAGCAAATAGAATTTTGTAATCAGTAGCTTTTATAGCACTAAATAGTAAGGTACAGTGCAGTTAAATGCATTCTTTTGCATAACAAATAGAAAAATCTTGAATTGAATTCATAATACATTCAATATTATGTTATATTAAATGTGAATATGTTCTTTGGGAGAACAAATGTGTGAAATGTCTCTTTCCTGTTTACCCTTTCTCTACTGAGAAACAGGTACTGTAGCAGTGCATTTTTGTTTCCTAAATTACATATGTTGCTTATTACTATCAGAGGAACACTTGAACCCTGTGACAAATCTAGTGACAACCTTTATTCTGACTGTGTACATATACTCCTGTCCTTTCACACCACTAGCCATCTTTCTCTCATTTTCTAAAGGACACCACGGGTATCCCTTTGCATTTCTGGGGTGTATTTGATGGCCACGCTGGCTCTGGAGCTGCTCTCATGGCCTCCAAAATCCTCCATCGTCTCATCCGAGACCGTTTGTGTGAAGTAGCTCATCTTTTGGAGAATCAGAGCAACCCACCACCCATCTGCCTAGCTAAGAATGGGAGTCCCTATCAGGCTGAGCAAAAGAAGGGATCTTGCATGGATGCAGAAGACCAGGATGGGCCTGTAGATCCCATTGCTCGGTTCCACATGGAGAAGGCTGTCAGTTTGGAAAGCCTGGTGATGGGAATCATAGAGAATGCCTTCAAACAGATGGTGAGAGCATTAGGTTCCAGGATTTAAAATACCTGACACTGAGCCTAATATTGATCACAAATATATTCTCAGTACTGAACTGGAGAGTTTAATCGGTTTGATACTTTCAGGCCTACATTAAGGTCGAGAAATTTAGTATCGTTTATATATAGACCACATACATAACTAGCCAGACTAGCTGCTTACAAGAGTAAGCAATGGGATTTGCGAAATTTGGATTATCTGAACCAAAACATATCAACTCTATCAAGTTATCAAACTAGTCTATCAAATGTTAATATAGGTCATATCCGTTCATTTACCAGATTATACAAATATATACTAATATTTTATTATGCTATAAACAGAACTTCTGCTGATTCTATGGTCATTTATGATCACCGGTGTGTTTAGTATTGCAAAGCCCCTATCTACTTCCATACTTGTTAGCAAAAAAAAAAAAAACTAATTTTCACATACTATTTTTGGCAGGTTTTTTTCACATTGAATGTGATTAATTAAAGCAGCACCATGATGTTTTGCTTTAGTGTCAGTGACAATTATTTGGCTGCCATGCTGAGACAGAGTAGAATTCAGATAGAAATGCCACACCATTTCAGTCATTTTCCTAGCTCTCTTTGACATTCTTCAATGACACAGCAGCACATAGCCATTTTTTTACTTACTTCCATCTAAAATGGGAAAAACATCATTAAAAAGAAGCCTGTAATACCTGATATGGGTTTGTCTTTTAATAAATTCTCAAACCCTATGCCTTTTGTCATTATTTCATATAATGTGTCCATGTCACACAGAGCTGCACCACAGAGCCAAAAACCAAAGGAACTGGCATGATTACTTACGGACAGTACTGTGTATTTTTGTTTAAATGTAATATTCTGGTGTCTCTATTATGCAGGATGACCTCATTGAAAAGGAGAAGGCATCTTACAGCATTTCTGGAGGATGTTGTGCCTTGACTGCTGTGCATTTGTTAGGGAAACTCTACGTAGCAAATGCAGGTGACAGCAGGTAATGAAGAATGAAGGCATACACATATTACAAATATGTACAGCTTTCGTAATTTCCTGGGATGCTGTTGAAAAAAGCACAGTCCTGTTTCCACTTAAAGTTTCTGAACATTAAAGATCTTCTATCTGCATTTCAGAGCCATAATTGTTCGCAACGATGAGATTATTCCCATGTCTAACGAGTTCACACCAGAGAGTGAGAGACAGCGGCTACAGTACCTGGTGAGTTTCTTAACTACAGTATCACACATGCACAGATGCACAAATCACAGATTTTTTAACCAAACCTAAACCAAAGACCATATCATTAGTTATACTGACCTGATGATTTGATCATCACTAAATGGGAATGGCTTTTAAAAAGGAAAGAATCACCTCAGGTTTATTTATGGAAAATGCTGATCAAAAGTGTAGTGATAAATATAAGGGTTTCTTAGAGAAGAAGCTCTGCAAGTACTTAAAGTAATAACTGCTTTATCCGCTTTGTGGTGTTTACAGGGATTCCTTAAACCAGAACTGCTTGGGAATGAGTTCACACACATTGAGTTTCCCCGACGCATTCAGCACAATGAGTTAGGCAAGAAGATGCTATTTAGAGACCATACTATGACGGGGTGGTAAGTATATCTGTATGAGGTTGCACATTGTTATTTGTACATAATATTGTCCCTTTTATAATAATAATAATAATAATAATAATAATAACAATAATAATTATTATTATTGTGGTTGTTGATATTATTATTATTATTATTATTATTATTATTATTATTATTATTATTAAATCAGTATGTGAGATTATGGCTATATTTTTTCATTTGTCTTAGAGATGATGCATTGCAATTTCTTGATTACAGGGCATATAAGACAATTGTTGAAGATGACCTCAAGTTCCCCCTTATTTATGGAGAGGGGAAAAAGGTAATCAGTTGAAAGGAGCAATATACACAATCTTTAATAATCTTAATTAGACTGATGTACCTTATGTCATATGAAAATGATATAGAATGAATGGAGTCTCAGTGGAGCTGCACTTTTATTTCTGTTCATTGCTCATCCAAAGCAGGAGTGTTACCATTTTTTCCTAAAATGTTTTGTTGTACTGTGTTTTTATAAAAGGGTTTTGTGTCTGCATGTGTGTGCGTTCATAGGCCCGAGTCATGGCTACGATTGGAGTAACACGTGGTTTAGGAGATCATGATCTAAAAGTGTACAACTCAAACATTCATATCAAACCTTTCCTATCCTGCTGTCCAGAGGTAGGTTTTTAACCGCAGCCGTACAATTATTGTATTGTTTTTTCCTGTCATTATCCACTTCTGCCATCCTATGGTCTGCTCTTTTCATTCATTTTCTGAGTCATCCATCCATATATTGAAATAAAAGGTGTTGCAGTTTTTTTGGGTGTGTTATACATTTAACATGTAACATCTAACAGAGACTGTGTCAGCTTTATACTTATTCCTTATTTTGCTTTGTTGTTGTATGTTCAGGTGAAAGTATACAATATTTCTGAGCATAAGCATGGTACTGATGACGTCCTCATAATGGGAACGGATGGATTGTGGGATGTGACTTCTGACAGAGAAGTAGCAGATTCAGTGAATAAATTTCTATCCACCTGTGAGCCTAATGACCCAATGAGGTACTTTTAACCTTTCACTTCTTTTTCAATATCTCCTTAACCACGTGCAAGCAGGGTAAATATTGAACTATTTTTTACTTTAAGCTTGATAGATATCCAGTGATTATGAATAAAATGTAAATATCTAGATAAACCAGCCATATGAAATAACTGACAACACCTGCAAGAGCGATGTAAAAACTAAAAATGTCAGAGATGAGGCAAGTTATATACGTTTCAGACTGATTTCAGAGAAGGGGAAACACAGACATTATAGCAAAGAGGTGCTATGTACATATATAGAGAGAGAGTGACAAAGAGAGAGATTTGTATACTTACTTTATATATTCTGATTTTCTTTCTGTGAAAGGTATACTTTGGCTGCTCAGGATCTCCTAATGAGGTCACGTGGCGTTCTGAAAGAGCGGGGTTGGAGGCTGCCTAATGACAGACTGGGATCAGGCGATGACATAACAGTGTTTGTCATCCCATTGGCTGGGGAAGAGTTAGAGACATGACAAAGCAGATCAGTTATTCTCTGGCAAGCAAATCAGGACACGGCGCTAATTCACGCCAGCTGAGGAAGGGGTGTAATACCAAAAAAATCCATTCTCATCTCAGCTGAATGGAATTATGTATGCATTGCTCCTCTTCCTCCGACTTTTCAGAAGAATCATCTCGACTCTTACCTCTTCTTATTACGCCTGGGATGACATCATCATTAAGTGCCATTCTTCTCACTCAACATTTCTCACAGATTTACTGTGAAAGACTTCAGAACATGCAAAGTCGCTGTGATATAAATACTCTAGAAGTCTATTGGGGAGCGAGCAGCTATAAGAAGAGAGATTTGTGATAATCAGAATAAACAGCGTCTTCTATCCATGACCTGTAGAAAACAAAGGAATGGAGCACTGGTGTTTTAAAATGAAATCTTCATGATTAAGGATGTATAAATGTAAGCACTTTATCTTTAGACATAAACTCATCAACCTGTAATTACAACTTAGCAAATCTCCCTCAGCTCCCTTACAGTAAATGTCTCAGAAGAATCAGTCTAATTAAACACATGCGTATCAGTGATTTCACAGCAGCTTTATTTAGAAACAAATTATCACCCAGAAAAGAAAGGAAGCACAATTTTCTAATTAGTCCTGATAATGACAGAGTCAAATATCGGTCCTTAATATAATGATCAAGGCAATTGTGTAGACTTTCATAATTATGTCATTTGTGGGCAGTGGTAGCTCAGTAGTTAAGATACTGACCTATATGACCACCAAGCTGCCACTGGTGGACCCATGGACAAGGCCCGTAACCTTAAACAGCACTTTTTATTCTTTTTGTATAAATGAGATAACTTGTAAGTTTCTCTGGAGTCTGCCAAATGCCAAAAATGAAAATAAAAAATACTACAGTAATCCCACACCACGACACATTTTCTCAAAAATAGAGGCCATTATTTCATCACTTGTACATTTGTACAAATGTACAAACCTGGGTTCCCTACCTCTTCACAAAGCCATGTTCACAATGAACTGTGATGAACTAGAAAACTTGGAAAGAGGTGGATTTTTGATTGTAATCAAACCCGTGTATTATTTGTGCACACTGAGTTTCAGCTAAACTGTAGCTAAAGAGTTAGATTGTTCCCGAGCCATATTTAGAAGCTTATTATATATTGAGAATCCCTATTAAAGCAGCTTATAGTATAAGATCAACACCTACTGTATATGGAACCTAGAATCTTGCCATTCATGAAGAATTTATTATTGTAATATATTAATAACTATAACTTTCACTCAAGGTACCATATTTGTAAAAATGGGTTAAAATGGTTTTAGGTGGCAGCTAAATTACCACCAATGATGTTTTAATGTGAACACATTTCAACATTAGAACCTGAACATCATCACCTGAACTTTGCTTAAATAATCATGAAGTGAACAACCAATTTGTAAATCTTATAATCTTAAAGATTATAAATCTGATCATTTGAATTTATGGCTGACTTTGCTATAACATGTTTAGTTGAAATGCCATTCCTGCAGAATTTTTTTAGCATTTGTCAAGCTGTAACACCTAAACGACTGTGATTCCTTCACAATAAACCTACCATCTTGAATAACTAATTTCCTGTCTCTTTTCAATGGATTATATTCTATTTGCTATTGAAAATCCCACTGATGCTAACAAACAGATCATTGTCAAAATGTATTCAATACTGAAGTTTCTCCACTAGGAATATTTGTTTAATGTACATTAGTTACATTCAGGTGTAATTGCTGTACAGTAATCAGACACACAGAAATTACTGTACACTGTTGTAGCGAACAATTCAGAGCATTAATTCTCCTCTATAAGCCCATAATCATTTATAAGTATATTAATGACTGTTTAAAGCACTTCAATTAAAATATCCAACTTGATAAGGATTACTGGTACTGTACTGTACAACCCCATGATAAACAATGTTGGAATTCCTGTGTCATGTGACTTAAATAAACTCGTGATAAACATTTCAATTTATTTTATTCATCATTTCGATCTGACAAAAATTGTATTCATTGCTTCCTTTCCAAGAGACTAAGGTTAATTACCTAACATATCCAATCTGAAAAAGTGCGAAAAAGAAGCAGAGCTTCAGTCATTCATTGAACCTCCTACTATGGCTCTAAAATATATCATTGTATGGGTTATACCCATGATCAGACAGCAGATTTTTCACTTATTCCCTGCTGTATGTGGCTGGAGCTACAGCTGCAGCATCTGGAGTTTTATATTATGTTTGCAAACATGATCATCTGTTTTGTTGCGTCTATGCCACAACCGATTCCTCTGTAACGTTCTTTCAGCTTAGCTTTATGTTGTCCAATAAAATTAGGATCTCTCTATTTGTGAAACCACAACAAAAATAATACTCTATAATGTTATGCATGACCATACAGCAAGCAAAAAAAGTAACTGGGATAAATTACGTTAGAATGATGAAATATACAGTATGGTGCATTTCTGAGGGAAATATAAGAATTGCAAGGGAAAAAGTCTGAATTCTGAGATTTTGTCGCAATTATTAATTCGCAAATATCTGTTATTATTTTTCAAAACGAGGTAGAAACAAGCTTCTATTGGGTGAACTATATAGGAATTATATCAATTTTTTATGTGGTCTGCATAAGATCCCCCAACACCACCACCACCTTT
This sequence comes from Tachysurus fulvidraco, assembly GCF_022655615.1. Classification (NCBI taxonomy): domain Eukaryota; kingdom Metazoa; phylum Chordata; class Actinopteri; order Siluriformes; family Bagridae; genus Tachysurus; species Tachysurus fulvidraco. The sequence continues at coordinate 18,253,322 of NC_062522.1, forward strand.
AATGGACCAACAAATTATTATTAACCTGGCTGTTTAGCTGTTCCATGGACAAGCATGTGTGTTTTATTCCCTCATTCTTTCACTTACAAGCAAGCAGCTAAAAGGTTTAGAGTATTTTCAAAAGCCAATGGAGAAGAGAAGGAACTGCTCATGATTCAAAGCACCACCTCTTACTGCTGATGGGATGCTGACAAAAGTAATGCAAATTATTTTGAGTTTAGGGCTGTATTGTTTGCTTAGATTTAGCCAAATACTATAACCAAAAACTCACTGGATGGTGCTTCTCAGTGCTCTTAAATAGACCTCTTTTGTTTTTTTGTGTGTGTTTTCTGCTTTATCTGTTGGTCTTGGCTTGTCTTCCATTCTTAGTTATAAGTTAGAGGGTCTCCATAAAGTAAGGGAGGTGTCCATAATTACTAGTGTCTGCCGTATGGCATGCAAATAACTAAATGAAAACAAAAAAGTAAATAGCAGATTGTTTACTGTGAAAAAAACCCAGCTGAACTACAAAAAAGAAAAATACATAATAATAAAATACATGTTATTTAAAGAAGCACCATATATATCAGGGCTTTATCAGTGTCTGCTGTAAACACGTGACCACTGATATCTAACAGCCACGTGTGAATGCTCTGAAACTAAAGTGGAGATTTGTGAATTAGTAATAGAAATTAGGTTTATAGTTAATGAACCATCATATATAGTTAATGCCAGTTCAGTTCAATTGAACCCTGACTCATAATGAAATATGGCTGTGTTTACTCAATAGGTTCACTATAACTTATAATAAGTATAGTTAAAGGCATATACATGATTCAGTGTTGCCAGATCATTTATTTTTGGTACTGAGTTGTTGTAAATACTGTAACACCAAAGCCCATTTCAGCCTCCACTGACATGCTGGAAATTTCTTTTATTTTTGTCCACCAGATGCCACTAGCACTGTGCACTGTGGTGAAAAGCTTTACGAAACAGTTCTTCATTACTTCAGGAAGCCTCATTTTACCGTCGGTAAGGAATGATGTCATTATTATCGCCGGCAATGAAGGCGGGGCTGAAAAAAATTCCTAACGGCTGAACGGCTTCCTAAGCCAATAGGGATTTTACGACCTATCGCCAAGTGATTTTTTTTCATGATGTGGGCGGGGTTATTGTTTGTCAGCTTCGTTTCTTAGCAATAGAGCAGAGTCCAAGATATTCAGTGATCCGCTGCAGTGAAACTTAGGAACGAAGGTCTGCAATCGTGTACTGGAACATCACGAAACCACGGAGATAAAGGTACTAATAGATTTAAAATGTGTCAGGAAGTTGTGAATGTTGATTGTCAAGTTTTTTTGTGCGGTGTCGGTGCGTGAAAGTAGCTGTGTGGTCGAAAGCTTTCTTATTGGTCCGTTAACTGCCCTTTTCTCTTGTAATTAGTTTTCTATCATAACAACAGTAGGGCGATGTTCTGAAGACCACCTGTTCGTTTTTAGCAGTCTGGGGTAAGTAAAGGTGGCTCGAAAACAACTTCACCTACAACCCCAGCTTGGAGAGATAGTTAGGGGTTGTTTTTTTTAACGTTTCCGTGTCGCGTCTAGTGCAGTAAACAAGGATCCTGCTTGCTTCATCTTAAGCTACTAAATCGGCTTCAATCTTTTACTACGCTATCGCTGTCGAACGTGTGGTCGTCTTAGTGGTAGATGTCCTTCTAACGCCGTGTTACAGTTAGGAGAGGATTTGTTTATTGCGAACGCGGACTAACCTGTCGCAGTCACAGGGCGTTGTTTGGACCGCCTCGAACTACTAACTACACACAAGTGCTCGAGAAGCTAGACGAGAGCTCAACGCTGAAATAAAGCAAATACTATCTGTTCTTGTGTGTGAGTTTGAAACAAGGACGGTCAATGGAAACGATAAATTAATTGCTTTGTCGTAGTAGAAAATCGTGTAGGCCAAAGCTACAGTGGAAAACATCCCGCTAAGCCATGAGGAAGAGCAAGAACTAGGTCAACTTCCAAACTAGTGACCTGGGAACGCTGCAAGCTGATAAGAGCTCTTAAATACTATCATCCTGACAGCCAGGAGTTGTTAAAATCAGTTTAGCTGTATTGTTTTGAAGTCCTAAGGTTCACTAACACTGGCCTCAGATCAGTTTATTTCCATAGAGCTGTCCTCGAGGCCCTATACTGTAGAATTATTATGTAACTCTAAATTGGAGTCGTTTGAAGACAATGAATCGTGAAATAGAACTCTGTTTGTACCGAGCACATGTGAGGAGCACACAAAGACCTGTTGATTTAGGATCAAATGGAAAGTTAAACAAGTTCTCAATCAGTGTTTGGTTATGAGGGGTGTCCAAAGTCTGCCCCCCCGGGTCCAAATGTATCTTTAGGACAGCCATTAACTTGCCTGCAAGGTCTCTTTGTGTATGATGGGCAGCCTGATGTCTATGACCGTGTCAGCAGTCTGTATTAACACCTGCAGATTAGTTTGCATAATGATATTTAGTCAGTTCTATGGACAAAAAGCACAAAACTAGCATTGAAAAGGGGTTATTAACACATAACTCGAAACCATTGGCATGGAAATTCTTGTGAAGTCTCAAAAGAGTACTTTGTTTTTTACTCCTAAAGCTAATTCTAAAGCGGTTTCGTAATCAAGTAATAATCGATTTATTTTGTAACTCTTTTGGTCTCCAAAAATACAGCTACCACATATTTAAAAAAGTGAAGTAACTCCTACAACCTTAGTCTAATTTTAACAGAAATACCCTGAAAATATCCTTAAAGCTGAATGTCTCCACCCCAATTTGTAAGTATCGCAATAGTGAGGTCAGTTATTTTTTTTCTGCTTTGTTGTGTTTGAGGTTAATAGAAGAATAAGACGATGGACCAGAATTTCAGCTTTCATTTCCTGACATATAGATTCAGACATGTTGAACAACTTCGAACAAGACACATTTTGTTTAAACCCACCCATTTTTAAGAAAGTAACTGACAGGTGTTTGTTCTTGTTGAAGACCTACTTATTCACGAAACACTTCAAGTAGCACTTTCTTGCCTGTTTGTTGTATATAAAAACAAACTTTGAACAGTGATTTAGGCTCATGGTATCTTAAGTATGTAACCTACTGAACCAGAGGTAATGCATCCAATGATAGAGACTTAAGCACTTTTGTACGCCACTCTGGATAAGAGCGTCTGCCAAATGCTGTGAATGTAAATGTTGTTGCCCAGGTATGCTCTGTTCGTTTGATTTTTTTTATTTTTTTACTCTTGGTGTGAGCTCAAAAACAAAAGTCTGTGACATCATCCTAAGGGCAGGCGGTGACGGTTTCACAATCCACCATTCAAAGAATACTTTAGGAGAAGAAATAAAGAGGGCATATCACAATCCACTCATCAGTAAGAATCTGATTGCCATATTGGAATTTACGAGGAAACACAAAGATGAACTAAGAAAGTTCTGGAATCATAGTTAACCAAGATTACCGTATTTTCCGCACTATAAGGCGCACCTAAATGCCTTAATTTTTCTCAAAAATCGGCCGTGCTCCTAATAATCCTGTGTGCCTTATGTGTGCACTGAGTTCCAAAATCTGTAAAAATGTTGTTGTGTGACTTTGGTAAGCGCTTCGCTTGATTGACTGTCGGACCATTTCCCACTGACACAGGGACGTAATACATACACTACGTACGCTGGCAGCGATAAACCATTTGGAGAACATTACGTAATACTTACAGTACGTACGCTTACATCGACCACGCCTCCGGTAGGTGAGGACTTTGATGGATTTGTGGGAGAAGATTGATTAAAAAATATTGTGTGTGTATTGTTAAATAGTAGAATAAATTTCCACTAAACTCATTGTTTTGCTTCCGTTACCTTTTTTTTGTAGACCGTATGTTTTAGCATGCGCCTTATAATACGGTGCGCCTTATGTATGGGTTAAGTACAGAAATAGACCCCGTAATTGAGACTGCGCCTTATAATCCGGTGCGCCTTATGGTGCGGAAAATACGGTAAGTGATAGAAAAATACAGCGTGTCTAGAAAGAAAGGATCTGTTCATGATCCAAAACATAGGTAAATGTGTCATGGATTGAGCATTCATGGTTGTATTTTTATTGATGATCTAACATGATCGTAGCCACAGAATGAATGTAGATGTCTGCAGAAGCAATTTACAGAGAAATGTATTCCATCTTATTTGGAGGAATGTCACCATGAAGCAAGAAAATGACCCAAAACCCCAAAAGTGAAAGGTTTTACACAGTTCAAGCCTAGAAAAACATCACAAAACGGAATGCAAGAGTATGGTGATGTCACCGGTGGACAAGCAGGATGCATTTATTCCAATGCAACTAAAATGTAATGTACTTCTTTAAATGGGCTTTAAGACTATTTGTACCAGTACTTCTACATACCTAAATAATAGGTCTTCCACAAATTTTTTTTTAAGTTGAACACACTGAAGTATCAATATCAGGAAATTGAAATTTGATTATTTAATCTCATATTTTTTAAACCCAAATGTCTTCAGCATGAAAGAGAGACACTAACCCTTGGGTATTTTGATGAGGTGTATTCTGGCTCCTTTGAAAAAAGTTTGAAAACCTAGTTGAAGATAACTCACTGACTTGTTTCTTAATAGGAATAGTAATGTTTTTTTTTTTTTATTTGTTTATTTTCACGAATTCCAGAAAATTATTGTACAGTTGTCAGATATTCTTTCACTTATGGCTTTGGTGTATGACTCCAAATGTCTGTCGATGCAAACATAAAAAAGGGCATACAAGTAGGTTACCATCAAATGAGTCTGTTGCTCCATATAACACAGAGTGGTTTGCTAGCTGGTGCCTGCTTTTGTCAAATGATTAGCCTCTAATTAATTCACAAACGGGCATTAAAACTGAAAATACAAAAGTTATTTAAAATATTCGGACCATTTATGTGGCCTTTAATTTAATTACATCCTTGTGAGCAAACAGACATTGCTGTACATCTTTTCTATCACAGGGTCTGTTTCTCCACATCACGGGTCTTTTGTGCCTGACTCTTGGCAGTATTTGGGCTCTCTGCAGGAGTGATGAAATCAAACACTACACAGGGCCTAGTAAAGACACTGGAAAGATCTAATTCACTGGTTCCCAGTGTGCTCTTGCCCTACATCTTAGATGATTGACCGTTCAAACACAGCAACAGAAACATCCTGCTTTAATGGCTGCTGCTGGTATTCACACAAAATATGGAGCTATATGCCCTATATCCTGCCTACCGAGTTTCAGGTTTTCACTCACACCCTTGTGTATTTATACTAAAGTTTATAGTATTGACACTCCTCACTGTGTACATGGGCAGCCATTAAATAAAAGTTTGCTTTACTTTTTCACAATTGCAGTGCTTTACTGAGAGAGAAATGTGACATTGCAGTATACATTGTAAAATCAAATGAGATTCTGTTTTCATTTTAATATCATTTGTTTGGATTTTGAATAGTATTCCACCTCTGGGCTAGATTAAAGCCCAGATTCAAAGCAGTCCATAAACACTGTTCTGGGTTCGCATCAGTATCCAAGCTGTGATCTGAACTGTTCTGTCACCCTGCTTGTGTTTTCCCTGTTTTATGTTGAATCAGAAAGACATTGTGAAAGTAGAAGCAGGTTAAATGTAGCAGAGGGAGAAAAAGTAAAAAAAAAAAAAAAAAAACAGAATGCACTCCAGGACCTGGGCTGGGAAGCAGTGATCTAATGTCCACACCCTTACCAGCTGAAATAAATAGATAGTGTGTTAGTCTGGACAAAAACAAAAGAACAATTGTATACATCATCCAGAGTGAGTGGATTCTCTACTTCTTGTTATTGTGGCCCTTGTACAGCATGTGAAGTCATTTTTTAACAACTGTAGTTGAAAACAACTTGCCTCTGTTTTATAGTTTATGTAAAATATTGGTCCATGTTCATTTGTAGGTGTCTTTAAACATCTAATACAATTTTGGCAATTTCAAGTCAGGGTGATATTTTAATAGTAAGCCGAATCAAGTGTTTAAAAAGGAAATTATTTTAAAAGTATGTGTTTGGGAATTTTTACGTTTTATGTACTAGTGTAAACAGACGAAACTGTTGCAGTGTAGAAACTGGGCAAGGCAATGATCAGGAAGCAGCAATCACAAGACAGAAATTTTTAACCTATCACACAGCTAGGGAGAGGTATAAAATTACATCAACATGTATAAGGATACTATTCGATTTAATACTTTAGAAATGGGGAAACATCCACAAAGATATCCCCTTTATTTAAATAATCTCCAGGAATATAGTTCCATTGTGTCGCACACTTTCTGACCACATCTGTTACTTGTAATAAGAAAAGTGGTGAATGCAATACCTAACTTCTTATGAATATCTTTCTGATTGCATGATCATTTTAAAAGCATGGTTCTACGAAGTATTCAGACACCTCTGTATACTGTTTATGTCCAATAAGAACTCATTTGAAGTATTAAGGTAATCAGACTGGGTGATTAGAGTTTGCCTGCTTCCTTCAGCCCAAGTTTGTGTTTAACAAAAGCGTTACAGTTTACAGTTATTATTTCTTGGTACAAGGGGGTGTCCAAAGTTCAAAATTTCCCCATGTAATAAAGATATTGTTCTGCGACATTGTAGGGAAACTAAGCTCATAATGCCGCGCTGTATCCGGCTTTAGTTCATGGAAAACATGTGAGCGAAGACAACAAATACAAATTTTACTTGTAGCGACTTGCACACAATGAGATGCCACATTAGATTGTAGCTATTGGAGAATCTTTAGAACTTCATATAACTGCAATTCCAGTATGCTGCCTGGAGCTGAAGTAAGTATAAGCAATATAAGCAATATCCATGTTGTAGCCTGTAGACACATGTTCACTACCCAACATCCTTTATGGCCTAGAACGCTCTTACTTTAGTGGGTAATCTTACCTGGGGGACTTGTAGAGTAGTACTTAAGAACTGCTCCTTAATCATTAAGACTATCCTGTGCTCATGTCAAGACTTTTATTGATAATGTGCTCATACTGTGCATCCTTTAAACACTTTTGCCTTCACTCTTGACCATAATGATTTATATTCCCATCATCTAGTGTCACCCAGAAGAGGTTGGGAATCTCTGGAGCCTCTTTTCAGGTTCCAGGAAATTTTACTTTACCACAGTCATGTCTGTCTAGTCCAATCCTATTTTTTTTCTTTTATCTTTTAATGTGATAAAGAAATCAAATTAAACTGAGCTAAAATTAAGGTGGCGATTTAAAAAAAAAAAAAAAAAAAAAAACAGAAGTAAATTTGAATGGATTTGATATTATAACTCAACATGGGTAGGACCTTGAACATGTCCTACAGAGCACACTTTATAGAAAACATGTGTGGTTACCACCATACTGACACTTCCCTTGTGTTGTACTTTTAAACCAGAATAACTGGCTCGTTGTGAAACTCTTACAGGTCTGTTTTGTGAAACCGAACTAAAATATTTGGAATGACTCAAACAAAAGTCAGTCAAATGTGTAAACAGTATATAATGGATTTCTAGTTACAGTGGCATTTGACAGATTCATGGAAATTGCAGGGAACTCCCAACTCTGTGAGTGTGTTTCGTTTTCTACATGATGCTTTTGACAAACAAATCTATCTAATTTTAAATTTTACTATCCCATTTCCTGCATGATGCATTTGAGAAAAAATTCTGTCAAATCTTTCATCTTACTATGTGGCAATAAAACCAGTTCAAGATGCTGTGTTTTGGCCTTGTTCACAAATGTAACCTTGTATGCGGTCTAACCAAACACATTTTCACACCTCTAGTGTTGTGTGAGACTTGTACAAAGTTCAACACAAAGTTATTTGTATACCTTTTATGATGGACATTGTCTCACAGCAGCTTTACAGAAGATAATTAAAAAATATATATAATACAAAAGTTCAAGATTAATATTAGTCTTCTATTTATTAAATGTGTTTGTATTTATTCTCAATAATAAACATACATAAAAAAAACTCCCTTAGAAGGAAAAGGAAGAAACCTTAAGGGGAACCACACTCGGGGGAACCCATTCTCATTTTGGTGAGACTGGAGGGTGTGATTATATAAATATACAGTCTGACAGTTGTGTATTGATCAGGTTGCTATCCTCAAAGATCACATGTAGTTGGCATATATAATGACACCTGGACAATCTTTTACAGAAACATAATTGTTAAATCTCAATTTGTGTACAAGGTTTGGGAGTCTGTTTTGTATACGGCTTCCAAAACTGAGCATTTTGCATTTCATAAAAATTGTTCCGGCTTGAACCACATGTAGGGTGTGTTCTGGTAGCCTTCAAAGTGGTTTTGTCAGTGACTTTGTCATTGCTCAAGTATGCACTCGTGTATTCACTACAGTTGTTTTTCTGACTCTAAAGTGCTTCAGCTTTTCACCTGGCTAGTGTTTTACTGTGATGCACACTGATACGGTCTCAATTTGAAGCTTCTGCTATATGGGTCATCTAGATAACCTTGTGCTTTATCTGTTAGCTGTGTGAATTGTGAAAAACAGCCACTTTATGGAGTATCTGAAAAATCCTGATGCCTGTGCAACATTTGTTTTACTAGGAAATGCACATTATAGAGCTCATTGATTTTAAACTGAATCCAATTATGCTGCAAATGTAAATCTGTGGGAGTGCAATCTGTGCATAGAGAACCAATAGTACAACCCTATACAGCCTCCTCACTCTTTCTTTCCAGTGAAGGGTGGAAGTGTTTTCGTTACTTACTGTCTTTCTGGTCAACGGAAACAAAAACCTTCAGTTGTGGGTGGACGAAGCATTGCAATGCATTTTGGACCAAGTTTTAAAAATAGTTAATTTTCTGCAATCAGCAGAACAATGTAACAAGTGGCAAGTGATGCATTTTGTATGTGCGTGTAAATGTGTTCAGATCTTAGGAGGAGGTGGGGAGTGGGTGATTAAAAGTACGCAGTGTTTCTTTACCGGTGCTCATTATTGTGGATGTGCATGTTCCTCCCACACACACATCAGTGTTTATGAATAGCTATTGTCAATCCCGGACATTGGCAAGGTGGTTGTTAAATAAAACGCACACAAATACAGCTGTGGGTTTCAACGTATAGAAAGGTCAGGAACAGCTTAAATGTTATGTGGCATGCTGATTTTTGGCCTCGCATGGAAATGCTAAGGGCTTTTTGGTAAAGAGTCTCAAATCTGTCTCACTGTTTATTTTTGGTTGTACCTGTCAAAATCTGCTTATATAAACATGTAGAAAATGTTGCTCTTGCTTTTCTAGGCATGGCAGCCATAAGGAAAAAGCTGGTGATCGTGGGAGATGGAGCATGTGGAAAGACCTGTCTACTAATAGTGTTTAGTAAAGATCAGTTCCCCGAAGTCTACGTGCCCACTGTGTTCGAGAACTACATTGCTGACATTGAGGTGGACAGCAAACAGGTGTGTGGATTATTATATTTTTTAAATAAACATTTATAAAATGATATATAGTGGTGAGTTTTGGCAATTAATTAGGGCTACTTAAGGACTAGACAGGATCTCTAACAATAGTATACTTCTGGAAATGGTCTTTTTGGGGAAAGCTTGGCAGTGAATTGCAGGGAAACAAACTACACCCACAGGCTTCCCCACCCTGATTTCCTGTAGTCTGTGCACTTTTTAACATCCGGGGAGGTAAGTCATGTTCGATCTTTTAAATGGACAATTAACCAAGACAAGTATTCTTGTCAGAGATCATGTGTGGCCCTGCAAGCCTAGACAAGGACAACCAAATTAATAGGAGTATTCCTTTTTAAAATATCTGTATTCAGTTTCATGTTCTGTATCAAAGCAAAAATCAAGAACTACATTTTTCTGCATTATTCTGGATACGTAATGCTCATCTTATACCTCAACATTAAATAAAAATGTCTATTTATTTCCGTATACTTCAGGGCTTTACCACAGAACTGACGTACCAATGAAAAATCCTTTTTTTGCCTATTGGTGCAATTCTGAAACATCCTTCTTATGATAAACTTAGTCCAAATCTAAGAGCAGAGTGTGATTTTCATGAGATATTGACATGAAGGCATGTAGCATACATACCACCAAGCTGCAAATCCTGAATAAGGCTCAAATCTCCCATCAGATTTGAGGTATTAGTCATTTTCCCACCATTAATGGACACTTATAATGCTAGTCTTTTACTGGCTAGTGCTATGGACAAGTGAAGAACGGCCATAACAGGAAATGGCTGTACTTGCTTGTTTCCTGGCTTGATTTGGGAACATGGCTGTGTGGATATTCCCCTCCCAGTGGCCCTCATGGGTTGATAAACAGGTCAGTTCATTTCCTGTGTGTACGTGTGAGAGCACTGGGGTGGAAAATGCTGTTTCTTTTGTATAGGATCTTGCCTAAACATTAGGAAGAGTTGCTCTCATTTTGCCTCTTTCTTTCTCTGTGTGGGGTTAAGCTCCACAGAATCTACCCTGCTTGACAGCAAGCTCGCATGAGATTTAGAACCGTTGCTAACTCGTAGCAAACTCTGAGCTCAGCCAAAATCCCTCCGGCCAAAGCCAAGCCTTCTATACTCTTCCTCCACTCTTTGTCTCTAAATATAGCTCCTTTTTCCTGCCTCTGCCTTTTTTAATGTTTGTTGCTGAAGCTTGAGTGAGGAGAAAATGACGTGTCTTTATATCTGTGTGTTTCAATAACACAATCTCTGCTTGCATACGCAATGTTTTTAGGTAAGCTCATCCACAGCGTGTAATGATGTCCATAGAAAGAATGAGATTAGGATATGGATGGTTGAAGCTGTTCCTATGTCGGTCACACTAGTTTCCTCCCAAAGGATGACTCAGCTTTGCAAAGTCTGTCAGAGCTCTTACTAAATCTCAAGTGAGAAGATCCTTTATCTCCTTTATCCTCCTTTATTTTATTGCCTCCATGCCAAAGTGTAGGCATTTAGCTAGATTTAGCTTAGGTTTGGTTTTTAGTTTTAGTTTTGTTTTTATTCATTTTAGGGAAATTTTAGGGGGTTTTGTTTTATTTAATTTTGTTTTTTTGTGTTTTTTTTTTCATATTTTACTACATTTGAACCTGTTTCTCTCCTGAAAATAGCCATGCTAGCTGCCATGATGTTAAATTACATACATACATGCATACATACATACATGGCCACAAGGGAGCAGTTTGATTCTTCTAATCATCCATTTGTGAAAAACCTATTTTCATTCGAACATCTGCTGTTAACTATATCCTGATTCCATGGGCTGAAGTTTTCAGAAATATAGTCCATTTGTTATGCTGTATTTGTGTTACCATAGCAAACAAACCAAAGAGCTATGGATACAAAAATAAGTAGTCTACAATACCATAAAGCACAATTGGAGCTTACAAAAAAAAGAAATGTTCCACTTGTCTGAAACTGGAATTTTTTTTCATGGATTGAACCCATGACCACATTATAGCTCTACACATAAGAACTTTGAAGGACGTTTTATTCCAGTCTTGAGGTTGTCAGGTTTGAGAATGAATTGTTAAATTCTAGTCACTTGTATAATGTTTTTGTGAGTCTTAGTGGTTTGTGACTAAGCGCAATTGTGAACACTGATGGTGTCATTGACTAAGTGTCAGGAGCACCAGTCCACAACATAGCTGCTCTGCACGCCGGATGTGCCACCTATGGTTAGCCTTTTATTTATTTATTTATTTATTTATTTAGCGCACTAGAAGAAATATTCTTTCTCAGATATTGTGATGCATTCTCTCAGCAAAAGGAAAACAACTAAACACAAAGTGCATTGCTCTATTTCGGTTGTGTTTAGGTAAAGGCACCACATTACTCACCTGTAAAACTAATCTAAGACTAATTTAAAACTAATCTAAGGTGGTCAGTGTGAGGATTGTTAACCCCGGCCACTGAGGAGTTATCTCTCAAGCACATATAAAAAATGGGGGGTTACGTCAGGAAGGGCGTTTTGGTGTAAAACCTGTGCCAAATCAAATATGTGGATCGGATGAATCCCTAAATGATGCAGTATAAAAGCAGAGGATTTTTTCCCTCTCCTTTATGAATGTGAAATTGACCACCTTTCATAAATCGCATACATTCTAGATCTCATTGTCCTTCTTAACATTAATAGAAAATAAAAACTACATTTCTGTCCAATATTATTCATTAGTCTTACTGCAGCTCTAGCATAAATCTGATGTGGAGTTATAATGAGTACTAAACAAGCATAAAGTGCTGATGTGCATGTTGGGAAATGGGCTGGAAGAGAGAAGGGACCATTGCTCAGCCTGTCAGCATCTATAAATATTTTGGAATATCAACTAGTTTCCTTTCCTACCGCTTGAAACGCATTTGGCTTGCCTTCTTCTTTCATCTATTATTCATTTTTTGCCCCCTAGTGGACAAGACCACACACAGAGATGCAGAAGTTGTAACCAGTAGTTTCACGGCAAAACATGCACCCTATTTTGTGTGTGGTTGCTTAAAATATAATAATAGTATGAAAGGAATTAACATAGTGGAGAAAGTCTAAGATGGGTGAATGGAATCCAGATAGCCGGATTGGTAACGAAGGTTTCACTCTGCTATGTTGTTGGACCTCACCATGATTCCTTTGCTTTTTGATTGACAGGTGGAGTTGGCACTGTGGGACACAGCAGGTCAGGAGGACTATGACCGCCTTAGACCACTTTCCTACCCAGACACAGATGTCATCCTTATGTGCTTCTCCATCGACAGTCCTGACAGTTTAGGTTCGTTTATCTATAAATGTCTTTCTCGTACACAAGTTATCAGATTCTGGTTTCCTGCTTTGGACATATAAGGAGTCCCTGCTGTTGAGATTTTTTCTTTCTTCTCCTTTCAGTTACAGTTATTGTACAGTTACAGTAAATGTTGCTCAGATGACTTTTCCTCATGACTGAGTCATGTGCAGGATTTTCATAGCAATTTCAGCTATGTTGATGCAGTACTAGATTTATGGTTAACAGATAAACATCTTAATTGTTCATATGCTCTCATAGACCATCTAAAAAGGCATTTGATTCCTCTTATCAAAGCTGAGACATCTTGGTCATATTCTCTCTAAGTGTGTGAAGAGCAGGAAGTCTGAGCTCTGATTTGTCTTGGTGACTCACTGCAGCGACTAAAAACAAAAAGAAAAGTCGGTTTATCAAATCTGCTGCAGGTGATACTGGTTATACAGTGGGGCTCGAAAGTTTGGGCACCCCAGGTAAAAATTTGTATTAATGTGCATAAAGAAGCCAAGAAAAGATGGAAAAATCTCCAAAAGGCATCAAATTACAGATTAGACATTCTTATAATATGTCAAAAAAAGTTAGATTTTATTTCCATCATCTCAGAAGCTTTAACAGAAACAATAGGACCTGTTGGTATACCGAGAAACTTTAATCGTGGTAGAATTCTAATTTAATGTCTATTAAAGATCATGATTGAAATGGAATTAATGAGATTGAATTATTACTGTCATGCTCAAATTATGTATGTTTATTTCTTCAGAGAATATTCCAGAGAAGTGGACACCAGAGGTTAAACACTTCTGCCCCAACGTTCCCATTATTCTGGTGGGGAATAAGAAGGACCTGCGGAATGATGAGCACACTCGGAGAGAACTGGCTAAGATGAAACAGGTAGCTCCCTGCTTGTAGTCCACAGCATTGCTTAAAACAGCCCCATTAAAAAGCACTTATGTGATTAGTATTACTGCCAATTCTGTGCGGCAAGAATATCCTCAATACCTTCAAAGCAAACACTCGGCACAACAGAATTCACTATGATTTTATTTAGATTTCAATTGACAGTAAAGAAAATTCCTTCAAGGGCAAGTGGGAGTGGGGTTTGAAAATTTAGCAAACTCTGCTACACTACATACAAATTGATATCAAATTGACATTTACGTAAAGCAAAATAAATTGACTTGCTTCGTTGGCCAAGGTATGTTTAGTCTGCATCTTTTATCATATGCCTTGCTAGATTTCTTTCCAATACTGTCCTGACTGGTCAACAGCTTCCTGGTCAATATACAGTATTAGTCAAATGGTCTATGAAATGCTTAGCCTATATCTAATAATGAACAACTTTTATTAACTGTAATAAAATGGGTTGGGTTTTTTTTTTTTTAGAACAAAATGTATTAAAATAATTCTGGTTATATGCAGTTGTTTAAGCTAATACCGAGGTCAGTATTATGTATTTCAAGCTACAATGTATTAGTTTATAAAATCAGCCCATGCTCAAAACATTATAATTAATGATGTAATTGTTAATCATTATAAATAATTGTTAAAGAGTAAAATGTCCTCCAACATCTCTCTTGTATCTGTCTGATTTTAGGAGCCTGTTAAACCAGAGGAAGGGCGTGACATGGCCAACCGCATTAGTGCCTTTGGTTACCTGGAGTGCTCAGCCAAGACCAAGGATGGGGTGAGGGAAGTGTTTGAAATGGCCACAAGGGCAGCGCTGCAAGTGCGGAAGAGGAAAAAGAGGGGTGGCTGCTTGATCTTGTGAGGGGATTTATAGAGTCCTGCAGAAGCATCTGCCGACGTCTAGAAACGTTTGGCATTCAACGGCCCACGAAAGAACATTTGATTTGTAACCAAACAGCATCTGTGTACTGTACTGAATATCGCATATGCATCAAAAGGACCAAGACTGACAGTAATATAGGCTGGCACAAGATATGCCTCAGTTATTTGGTTTTATTTGCCTGTAACACTTGTTACAATGTGAGATTTGCACCTGAGTAAGATCTAACTATGCTGTATTTTTTATTTTTTGTTCATATTTGTTTGTTCACTGCCCTGATCATAGCTGTTATTTCTAGATGTAACATCTGAACTTTTCATTTGAACTGCTCACAGACTTTAGAGGTGATTACTAATTAACAAAGAATGGTGCGTTCATGCAATGATTTGAATGTAATTTACAGTTTATTTGAGCTTCTTTGAAATGTTAATTGATCTTTCTTCACTACTAATGGGTGTAATGGCCAACTATACAATTGAATAACGTTCAATGATTGGTACTATTATAGCACGTGACATTGGTATTCATCAGACAGACAGGTACAGGAAGCACAAATTCACATCTTGGTGCCATTGATAAATCTACACTGGATTTAGACTGACCTATACCATAGACACTGCTCTGATCTTCGTTTCAGTACCTAAGACTGCATTCTATTGTACTCTGATCAGTATGCAGAGGCAGTGTGTAACCAGTCAAACAAGCAGGAGAACCCAAAGGCTGGCATAAAAATTTCATTAGATTAAAACAGTCTCCTTGGGCACACTTTGAACATTTACAGCGACAAATATAGCATCTAAACATATACGCATAAGATAAAGGTTTTTTTTTCCAAAAGTGCATTTTACACACGTCTACACACATCCTATTTACCTCTGTGCCTTCAGTTGCTTGTTGAGTTGGCCGTCTTCACCATGGGAAAAGCACTGAATGTATTATTGGGGCCGGTGTTACGTTATTATAAGAGGTGTTCTATAGTCTTGCATGCCAGTCACATCGGTGTTGTCTGAAGCCTCTGTACTACTGTTGTCTTTTGTTTGTTTTTTCTTGCTCGCAAGAATGATCTACAGATACAGATTTTAGCAAGATATATCAATAGTTTACATTACTGCCCCTTTCAGGTGATGAGTTATTAAAAATCTGTCAGATTTCACAGCACTGTATTAATGCTAAAGTTTCAACTCACTGCTGTTTGTTTTCCTACACTCTTACTTCAGTAACCTATATGTACTGTGTAGTAAATATTCAAAGTAACAACTTTATTAGCAGTTAACTTTATTAACTGCTCTTCATCTGTAGTATCTAGTTTTAGTTGGCTAAAGAATGCAAGATATACAAATCGTGGTAACGTTCTAAAGTTAGAACTTGCCAGAGGTGTAAGATAGGTAGATGTCTCGCTCAGTAATTAAAAGGCACCATGCAATTAATATAGCACACAAAATAAACGAGCACAATATCTACACTTCATTTGTGTTTGCTTCTTTGATAATTTGTTGATAAAAGCTGCATAAGACAGTTCAATGTTAAAGTATCTTCGTTTTCATCTGAAAGTCTCTAAATTGAATCGATTCTAAACCAAACCGGGTTAAATGTGCAAATGTTGTAATATGTCTTAGTAATACAGTAAATATTTGAATGAAGCGAAAACCAAGCCATGTTTTGGAACGAGCCGATTCTGTATAGTGTGTTGCCTTTTCAGAATCTTAAGAAGGCAGTGTGAGAGAAGCATTGAATGTAGACAATATTTATGTAAAATAAGTGTTTTATTGCATTTATCGCCCAACTCCAGTAAGAACGTGATGTGCTAACAGAATGTTCTTTGTTAAGCGCAGACGATTTTAATTAAAAGAAATTTCCCTCATTCTGGATCATTGTTTTTTTCCTTAGAAAATGCAAGTAGTGTCTGTAATGGACAAGAAAAGATTAAATATTGCAGCCTATATTCTATTAACTA
Organism: Tachysurus fulvidraco; assembly: GCF_022655615.1. Classification (NCBI taxonomy): domain Eukaryota; kingdom Metazoa; phylum Chordata; class Actinopteri; order Siluriformes; family Bagridae; genus Tachysurus; species Tachysurus fulvidraco. Next base: position 18,269,839 of record NC_062522.1, read on the forward strand.
AACAAACAAACTTAGAAAGCCCAATCTAACATTGACTAAAAAGAACAATTACACAGGCTATAGCCATATAAAGATATTGCAAAAGTCAAAGATTTGATCTAGAATTAGCATAAAGAAATCATGAAAGCAGAAACTGTTTAATCTTGGAACATGATCTGTGATTATTTTAAAATTTATGGTACCTTAGTTGAAATAGGAAAAGTATAGTAGGAAAATAATGCAAAAGTATTTCACATAAGAGCATCAAGATATATTTCAAGTAGTATTACAAGAATTATATAATTGGTGTTAACAACTGAAAGTTTTGCTCTGCTCGATTTGTCGTCACAGCAGTTTTAGAAGGTGCTGCAATGGTCAGCTCTCAGTTCCTCACTGAAGTCTGAAGGTTGATCTCTGGGAATTTTTTACTGTTCACTCCTCCACTCTGGATGCACATGCTGTTGCACCGCACTCTCTTCCATTTCTACACAGAATCACACACATTTTAATGATATGCAAATGTAAATGCCTTCTTATTATGTTTATTACACTACAGGATGGGGTGAGTATACAATAGCTACTTAGTTTCAAATGCTGCTTTCTATAAAAATGACCTTGAGGTGATCTGGGAATGTGTGGAAAACCGTTGTGATCACATTTTTGTTTCAGTCCAGGAGTCATAGATAAAGACTGAGAAAGAATCTGCTGGATCTTCTAAATAAATAATACAATGTTGTGGTTGCAATTTATTGCACTGTGGTTGTGAGGGTTATTTCTGAGCTACATTCGGGGTGACTGACAAATTATTAAACATTGTTTCCTTTAGACAGAACAATCCGAGATTTGTGGAATGGACGCTTCAGGATTTCTATAGAAACTCAATAGTCCTCATACAAATTGTTGTTAACAAAATGCATGGTTCTGTGATATAAAAAATGTAACCAAGATAAATCATGTCAGATCGTTTCCCATCATGAATGTGATACAGCAACGGAAAAAATTCAAATGAAAAACAAATAGAAATGCTACACAAGTATGCGCACCACTTTACAATAGAAAATGTGACTCAAGCAATCACATGTTCAGACATGATTATTATACACCTGTCACCATATAGTGATTCTGATTAACCCCAAATAAAGATCTTGCTGTTGAACTTTTACGCCTCCTTGGTTTCAGTAGACTGATGAAGTCATGGTCCACAAAGCATGAATAGGATCTCAATGTGGAATGTTATCAATGAGAACACGGGTAGAAAATAAATTACAAAACATTAGCTGTACCATAGAACAATGTGAATTTCATTATCAACAAGTAATAAAATAGACATCCCTCCAAAATTATTTGAAAGAAGAACCAGAAGAAAGAGAACTATAGCAGCTGAGTTCCAGGAATATCTGGCAAGTACTTTAATCACAAAAAATGCATGTGGCAAAATGTGTTATGGTTTAATAAAGACCAAGGTACGTTTTTTCAGACACAATTCTAAAGGATATGATTGACAAAACAAGACAGATGGTCTCCCAAAAACGCCATATCTACAGTGGTGGAAGCAACATCAAAGTATGGGCTGCTCCTATCCAGTTGGTACTGGAGCTCTAGTCACAATTGGGGAAATCATGTATAGCTCCAAATACCAATCTATATTTGCACAAAACCTACAAGTCTCTGTTAGACAGCTGAAGATGAAGAATAATGTTTACCTTCCAGCACAAAAATGACCCAAATTCAAGTACACAATGAAATGACATCAGAAGATCAATTGTTTTTGGAATGGTCCAATCAGAGCCCAGATTTAAATCTTATTGCAAAACTGTGGAATGGCAAATAGGGTCCTGCACAAAAGCCGCATTCACAATTTCACAGCTTTTTAAAAAGAAAAGTGGAATAAAATAGCCTAATCAAGGCATGCTATGTTGGTAAACTCTAAACCAAAAAGTTGTTTTGTTAAAAAGCTATATTACAAGCAAAATGTGCTTTAACAAAGTAAGAGTTATATTGTAGGAGTTTTTTTCTCCCTACAAATATTTCTCTTCTTTTCACTTGTATTTTGTTGGTTGCTTTAACACATTAAAGGTGAACAAAATCTGACATGATTTATCTTGGTTTCATTCTCGTTTGAAACATTCATTCATTCATTCATTTTCTACCGCTTTATCCGAACTTCTCGGGTCTCGGGGAGCCTGTGCCTATCTCAGGCGTCATCGGGCATCGAGGCAGGATACACCCTGGACGGAGTGCCAACCCATCGCAGGGCACACACACACACACACACACTCATTCACTCACACACTACGGACAATTTTCCAGAGATGCCAATCAACCTACCATGCATGTCTTTGGACCGGGGGAGGAAACCGGAGTACCCGGAGGAAACCCCCGAGGCACGGGGAGAACATGCAAACTCTACACACACAAGGCGGAGGCGGGAATCGAACCCCCAACCCTGGAGGTGTGAGGCGAACGTGCTAACCACTAAGCCACCATGCCCCCCCGTTTAAAACATTAAAAGACAAAATCGTTTTTGTACATTCCCAAATTTCTGTCATTTTAAATGTTGCATTAGTACTGTACATGACAAAATATAAATGTACACTTCACCATGGTTTTTGCTGCACAACACATCATGAGACTCAAGAAGACGTATGATAATATGCACTACACACTACCAGACTTGAATGCTACCAAACGTATCGTAATGAATTTTCACTTCATTATTTTCTGATAACTTTGATCTACCTAGAAGACAGAATGCAAAACAACGGGAATAATTCTGAGCAAGATACATACCATCAGCGGAGTTGTGGATTTTTAAAGATGCTAGCCGAGTCGCCACATCATCCTCCCCCTCAAAGTCCTTGTAGTCAAATCCGATGTAGCCCTGCTCTTGCTCACAGTACTGAAGAAACCTAACATGCATACAGAGTTCTGTCTGGTCATCAAAACCAATACATACTTATATATATATATATATATATATAATATAGAAATGGAAGAAATGGACTGCCATAAGGACCACCACTGACCACATTAGTTTGGTCATAGGCTGGTTTATATGTCTGAGGGTCATAGGCTGAGGTGTATAACATATTGTGTAGCACAATAATTACATATCTACAAACTTATATAGTAGCTTACATAAGTATTCGTGCATTTTTATTTTCTATATATTGTAGTGCTATAACGCATAACTTGATTTATTTGTGAATAAATCATTCACAAAAGAACCCATTTCAGTGTATAATACTACAAAATGTGAAAAATTCAAGGAGGTGAATACATTTACAGCATTTAGCAGACGCCCTTATCCAGAGCGACTAACATTTTATCTCATTTTAACACAACTGAGCAATTAAGGGTTAAGGGCCTTGCTCAGGGGCCCAGGAGTGGCAGCTTGGTGGATGTAGGAATCAAACTCACAACCTTCCGATTGGTAGCCCAACGCCTTAACCACTAGGCTACAGCATCCCATCCCATGAATACTTATACAAGCCATGGAGGTAGGTTTACACTGGTCTTAGCACATTGGATTTAACTATTGAATAATTGTGAAATGTATAAATGTGTCCTACAAGTTTAAGATTAATAATATTGTGTCCTACCTCTGCCAGGTGGGATTCTTCGACAGGATGACAGGGTTTCCTACCACAATGAGCAGAGCTTTGGCTCTGGTCATGGCTACATTAAATCTCTGTGGGAAAAGAGTAAGGGTTCAGACACAGAAGAGCTACTGATATCCAACCAACTATTTCATTCTCATAAAGGAATAAATAATGAAAACTTACAGCTTTCAGAACATTACTATAGAATTGTTGAATTGTTGAAATTGTTGAATTGTTGAAAACTGTTACTGTCCCAAAAGTAATCAGTTATTTATCGAGTGAGCCCCACCAACAGGACAGAAACTGGTATACCTTCTCATTCGTAAGGAATCCAATGTTAAAGTCTTGGTCCATCTTGACATAGCTGTTGCTGCTTCTGACAGCAGACACCAAGATCACCATTTTCTCCTGCCCCTGGAACTCCTCCACTGAGCCCACCTGTAATACCAAGTTCTCACTGACTTCACAGTAAAGCTAACCATGTTAATGCAAAAATGTCTAAGCAGGTACAACATTTTGAATATACATTTAAGTAATATCTTGATGTAAACTTTCTCACATAATCAGCAATAAGTAAGTAACCAATGTTGACCAAAATAACTTCAATTCAATAAATATAGGCAAATTCCAAAGGACAAGGTGTCAAACCTTGATGTCTTTCCACTGATGTAGTTCTCTTACTGTTCTGAGAGCTTTCTGCATTTTCTCCACCTGAGAATGAGATGTATTTTTATGTTAGTGAATCAATAATCTATCTACATAGAAATTAAAATGACCTAAAAAATAAGCTTAGCTTACTTGCTTCCTATAGGGAGCAATGATGCCAATGTCACTGGCACTGAGTTTTGGCAGACCCTTCTTCCCCTGACTTAGCTGGAGCTTTTTGAGGTAGCCGATGAGGACCTCTATCTCGCTCACATTGAAAAAGGATGGACTGTTTGCTTCTCTCTCATCTTTTCCCATCACCCCATGGAATATCACTGGGAAGCCCTTGTCAACAACACCATGTTGCCAAATTGAACATTCAGCACAGAGTAACCATAACAAATCACATCCTCCACATAAGTAGTCATAACATTACCTTGTGAACAGACAAATATTTTATTTTAGGTGCTAAAAGGTGATATTTTAAGTGTTAAAATATCTCATGGGAACGGCTACAAAACATTAGATTGAAGAACCTGTTTTTTAAGGTGTTTCCACTGGCAGAAAGCCTCTCGCTCCATCTGATTTGCAAATACTTGCAGCTCATTTTCATAGAAAAGTTCATTAGGTATTTTCAGAATGGCAGGATGAGATCTGCAAAAAAATAAGTCTAATGATATAAACATTAATTAGCTTCAGTATAAGAAGATATTAATAACCATGGAAACAAAGTCAAAGGGGGAGTTAATATGGCACCTATAGTTACGTAGTAACTTGGTGACAAAGCAACTGTTATAACCCTGGCATCCATCTTGGTTCTTCTGATAGAGGGAGTTTTGGGTCATCAATCTCTCCAACAGTGAAAGCCCTGTTTCACACCCATGTATATTACAGAAAAATGTATGTTTAAAATTGCAAATTTTCCAAAGTGTACATGTAAAAAAAGAATAAGTGTGGAATAGTTTATGTTTAAATATTTACCCAGTCCGTTTTGTTGTGCCAGTGGAGATCTAAGGACAGAGCCAAGCTGCTTAGGGTCTCCAGCCAAAACCAGTTGGCCCTTCTCGGGATGGAGAAGACCTGAGGAAAAATTATTGAAGATACAGTATGACAATAAAAATCATATTGCACTTTTAAACAGACTGTCATACTTACTTACCTGCAATTCCGACAACACACTCAGGTTCCACGGCTTGTCCAGCTTCATCTATAAAGATGTGTGTAAAGTGGCCCACTGGAATGCCACCAGATACAAGCCTGAACACAGTACAGCATTGTCTCAGGAACACTATTATGGATCATACTACTGTATATGAAAGTCATTCGTAGAGGTAAGACTGGTAGTAAAACATTGAATTTTTTTATTTCACAATCATATGTAATATAAAATTCTTTGTCGACACACAGAAATAAAGTTTCTAGGTTCATTAAGCAACTACTATATGAAATCTGGCTATACTAAGTGTAAAACACTTTAGGGCATAGAAGCTTTTACCTTCCGGCAGTGATGAGCGTGACCACAATGACGTTGTAGTCCATCAGAGTTTTTTTTAAAGGCAGGATGAAACTGTCCTGACTTTCATCCCAGTTACTGCATTTCTGTAGTCAGATACACAATTCCAGAGATAAATTTAGATAAATAATATCAAAACAAACCATTTTACAAGATTGATTATAAAGCACAAATGCATACCAGTAGTTTCCGTGGCACAGTACAGGGGTCTCTACTGCTGGCATAGAGACGAAATAGACGATGGCTATCCACGAACCCCAGCAACCTCTCACACAGCAGATCACATGCACTATTAGAAGGAGCGCAGGCCAGAACGTGGACATCAGCACTAGATTTATTCACCTAAAAAACACAGACATGAAAACACCCCGTTGGTTTTCAACAGTGAAACACTTTATTCTGACTGTCCTTTTGCTTTTTTGGAATACTCTAAGTACTATGAAATTCCACCAGACTTTTTATTATCTAGGAATATGATTTTAGACTTGAAGAATGGCTAGATTGATACATAAAGCCAAAATTCAA